>NC_137098.1:25990989-26525061 GCF_949357685.1 Gobio gobio
AGCCGACTTTTTACTTCTACTCCTTACATTTTCACACAATTATCTGTACTTTCTACTCCTTACATTTAAAAAATAGCCTCGTTACTCCTATTTCATTTCGGCTTGTTTTCATTCTGGCTTGTCATGGTTAAAAAAAAACATATCCAGATAAATCGCACCATCCTAATAGAGTGAATTTGATTGTTTAGCCCTGACAACTTGGGATGTGATCACAAAAAAAAGATGTTCATGCTAAGTATAAACATGGTTTAAATTGGATCAGATTCTTCTGAGTTGAGCTATGAGGACATGATCAGTAAATCTAATCTCTTCAGCATTTCAGATATACTGTCAGATATATATGCTGAGCGATGCACCATTCCCATCAATCCACACAAACACACACACACTTTAATTGTATTACAATGTTTTTAAATTACAATATTCAAATGTATTTTTAAATTACATTACTAATAATTTTCATAATTTCTTCATTTTCAAATGTTAATCTGTCAAGCTTTTATTTGGGCGGAAAACTGCAGGGAGCCCTTAAGCTTCTCCTTTGTTGGCAACAGGTTTAAATGTTTCTCATTATAAAATCTAGTTCAATAGGTGGTGCATGTTGTGTTCTAGCCTAACGTCGTCATATTCAATTCTAGTCAGAATATGAGTCTGATACTGCTCCATTGGGTGATTATGGGATGTGTTTAAACCAAACCAGGGAAGAAAATGCCTCTGCACTCAATTGGACAGACCTACAACCAATCAGAGCAACGGAGCGACGCATAGTTGTCAAAAGAACTTAACTGCACGCACGCTGGAAGAAGTAGAAGAAGAAGATGATGTGTGTAAACAATCTTTGCCGGTGTTGTAAAAAAGAATTTAAGGATACACAGAGTACTTACCAACACAATCATCATTTTTGAGAGAAATAGTAAAGGTGAATGCACATACGAACAAGTTCTCCGTTTAGGATTAGAACAAATTAAACCCAAGCGTGCATGATTACGTTACTGTTGATCATCTGTTGATCATCTGTCCATCATTGTATAAAGCCCATCCTGACAATTTGATTGGTCCGAACAGCTATGGTTCGAGCATAGTTGCTCCACAACGGATCAAGTCCAGACCGAACTTCCCGACCTCAAATGCATCCAGGCTAGTTGTGTTCCCAAACGCATGTAACAAGCTACTACAGAGATGGAGTTTGTGTGGGCCAGCAATTACTGTAAACCGAGCTACTCTGAGACACTGAAAAGTCTGGATCATAACTTGTAAATGAACACAGTGCTGCTCTTCCCTCTAAAACACAATGTGCATATTTAATTAAATCACAGCCTTTGGCCAAAACCATATCGCAATTTTGCTTTTATTTAATTAAATTATTCAGCCCTAGCACCAACTCCAGACATATGCGTCTTTCAGAACATGAAACTTAGAAAGATTCTCTGATATCCGAAGTGCTCAGGTATGTACAGTACTTCTTCAATGGAAATCTGATATTCTGATCAAGGAAGCATTTGGAATGCCTTGGAGTAGACATGTTGCAACACCGTTTCGGGAACAGGAGCATGGCCCAAAATAGCACAATTTACCACACTCTACAGAATACAAAAGACAATGTTTGTTTGTGAACAACAGAAAATAATTCAACTGGACCTTAGCAGGAAGTAAGCAGAGATAAAAGTTGTTCTATGTTGAATATTCACTCAATTAAGCATGTACATACATAGGTTTGGATCTTTCCGGCATCTGTTTTTAAAACTTTTGACTGCCCTTTTACCATTATAAATTGCTGACTCTTGCTAATTTGGACAAACTGCAGAGCACAAAGCTGCCCACCCTCTCTTCTGCTGCCACACCAGTAGTGGTTTGGCATGAGTTCCAAACAGCTCTCTGCTGATTTACATAAACATACTCACTCACAAAGGAATTAGCTGGCAGGGCTAAAAATTCTGTTTTACTTCAGGGTTTAAAAGCCTTTTTGAGGCATTATAGCCTTAATTCATTGGACCATTTGGATCCATTTGTAGTAGACTGACCCGCAGCAGTGGAGTTTCTGAAGGAGATGTGATTCATTCAGCTCTACGTCTGCTTCAGGGGCTATAACACATACTGTAACAATCTCTTCCTCACTTTTTTGTCCAATTCTTAAAATATAAAGCTATTTTCATTAGAAAGGCAGTTCATAGTGTCCACATCTGAGCTGCAAAGCTGCAAAAGAGCCACGTGAAGATGTTTCCCCAAAATGTCCATTGTTCCACAGAAAAATAAAAGCACACAGGCTTGAAATGAAAGTAAATAATAGGGAACAAACGGGATATAGGCTGTTTTTCAGACTAGTGCTGTTTGGAGCAAAACAGAAAAATCAAAACAGACTGTGTGCAATGGATTCCCTGTGTTCCTACATCCTACTGATCAACGAAAACAAATCAAAACAGAAAAGACATGATAAAAGCAGATAACTGAGGGCAACATAATCAACAAAGAGCCTTTTTGTTAGGGATACACCAATATCTTTTTTTAAAGATGAAAGTATGAGCACCAATATTTTCTTTATGGTACTTTACCAATAGTACCTTTACCTTTTTTGTAATTTGGCGGTTTGTCAAGTACAATACAGTGAGATTAATGATTTAAGTACAGATTGTGAGCAACTGTAACTCAAAAGACTCAAAAAATTAATTTAATCTGCTTGTCACTAAGTTGTTAAAGCACAAACAAATTTCACAATATCAAAACTAAGGGCATAATAATAAAAAATATCTAATCATATTTCATCTGCCTGTCACAAAGTTCTCAAAAAGCATGAAAAAAAAAAAAAAGTCAAGTCAAGTCACCTTTATTTATATAACGCTTTTTACAGTGCAGATTGTTTCAAAGCAGTTTCACAGTGTTAGGGTTAGGGTTATAAATAATACAACAGAATTTGATTCAGCTGTACAGCCGCTCTGGAGAAAACGGTGATGTTATCCAGCTCATTTCAATTATCATATAGTGACAATGCGGGCAGATCAGTAATTTAGTTGAACATTTATTTGAATATTTAGTTGAAAATGTAGTGTCCCCAACTGAGCAAGCCAAGCCAAAGGCGACAGTGGCAAGGAGCCAAAACTCCATCAGATGGCATAATGGAAAAAAATAAACCTTGGGAGAAACCGGGCTCAGTCGGGGTGCCAGTTCTCCTCTGGCTATGATGGCGTGTCGGTGAGGCAATTATTAGATAGGGATATTCGAAAGATCGGAGTCATCACGCCGGAGACCGGTTTATTGAGGATGTTGTGTCGATGAGGCAATTATTAGATAGGAATATTCAAAAAGATCGGAGTCATCACACCAGGGATGGGTTTATTGAGGATGCCGTGTCGATGAGGCAATTTCAGGGGGGAGTTTAATTTACACGGTCTGTGCACACACTTCAGCGATGCGTTGGTCATGTCTGGGCGCAGGTCCACCATCTGATCTGGATACGGCCAGGATCCGGCTGACTGCAGTAAACCTCGGGATAAACAGAGACAATAGCGTAGATGCCATTCTTTTTATGATGTAACGAGTGCATCAGGTGTTATGGGAAGCGTTAACGGTTCCGGCTGACCTAGTTAATGCAGCCTAACAACAATAATACTGTACAGTTTAATCATGGGTAGGGTTGGGTATCGTTTGGGTTTTTTTCGATTCCGGTGCCAAACCGATACTTTTAAAACGGTTCCGGTGCCTAAACGGTGCCTGAACCAATACTTTTTTTTTTAAAAAGGCCACAAAACGAGGTGGATGACATTAAATGGCTTTTTATTTATTTATTTTTTATTTAAATTGAACCATTTATTAAAAGTTTAATGTATACTTAAATGTATGAATATAAATAAATACAAAAAACAATTTACTTATTTACAAATTATAATTGACTTATTTACAAATTCACAGTAAAACTTAAGCCACCTAACCCAACTACAACAGGCCTAAAATAACTCTAAATAACAGTTACAGTAATAACAGCAGTAGGCCTAGTCTGTATTCTTGATCTGCTACTAACCAGCTTCGAGCTTCAGCTTTATTTTGAAATATTATCATATTCTCTGGCTAAATATTTTAGAAGGCACCGCCTTAATGTTTCCATGGCGACGCGTCATGCTTCTCACATGACACACAGCAGCCGCAATAGCGCTGACAGCTCAGCTGTATCGGGTTTATTTCGTTTTTTCTTTTTATTCAAAATATTCACAAACTTCTTAACTGTGTTACGAACTATCTGATGTTCAAATGTGTGA
Source organism: Gobio gobio (assembly GCF_949357685.1). Classification (NCBI taxonomy): domain Eukaryota; kingdom Metazoa; phylum Chordata; class Actinopteri; order Cypriniformes; family Gobionidae; genus Gobio; species Gobio gobio. The sequence continues at coordinate 25,995,237 of NC_137098.1, forward strand.
GTGAATGTGTGTTAGTTGATCTATAAAGCGCAATGGGCGGCGCCGTTAGTTTGCGCCTCAGAATCGGATCTGTCGGATTTACAACACTTGAGTTCATTCTCGTCTCACGAAATACATGAAAGTAAGTGACCAGTGAACTGGAAGAAGAATAGAGTAAACGATATAGTTACTATATAATGTGCATGTATCTGACGTGAATAAAACACGTAACGTTAGTCAAATTATTACCGTCTCAAAGGATTGTCATTGCCGCTTTCATAGACATCTGTGTGTGTTTTTTGCTAGTACTTATGATCATTTAAATGTCTGAAACCTGAAATAAAGATGATGTGGTTGAAAACACTGAATAGTTGTCATGAGTTGTGACCAGCGCTGAGCGTGTGTCTCTGGCTCTGTGCCAGCCAAAGCAAGCGAAAGCACGTTTGAATTTTGGCACCGAAATGAGGAACCGAAATCTGCGTTCTGATTCGGTCCGGTACATATCGGTTATATAAGCACCGGTGCCATATTGGAACCGGATTTCGGTACCCAACCCTAATCATGGGGAGCAAGACTATAATTGTAGGTAAACATGTGCCGGTATACGGTAATACGATATATCACAATAATGAAAATGCACGATATTGTTATTGTGGGAACTTCAAAATACCATTAATAATTATTTATTACAAATGATTCCGATTTTTAGAATGCATTTTAAGAACACGTTACCCATCAACCGTTTAAAATGAACAACACGTCAAAAAGGAATGTGCACTTATGTAAACAAACCCAACGTGCATGAGCACATGGTGGAACAAGTGAGGGAGACGCACATTCACTCTCTGACAGCAGAGGGCGCTGACGGAACAGCAGAAATGCAGCCGTTTCACCGGTAATCCTCGTAAACGAAACTCGCGCTACATTCATTTAGTTTTAGGCATTCAGTTTTCTGTATTCGCTACAGTGCTCATCACATAACCAAATACTTAATACTTAAAGACAAACATTTTATATTTTAATCTGGATTACATGCCCTAGATATTGTTTGAATATGTTCTGATTCTTTATTGTTCAGTCACACACTTTACAATAAGGCTCTATTATTTAACATTAGTTAATACATTAACAAACTGACAATGACAAATACTTCTAAAGCATTTATTAATCTAAGTTAAATGTAAATTTCAGCATTTATAACACATTAAAATCAAAAGTTGTAACTGTATTATTCAATGGACCTGTCCTGAGCCAACACTAACAGTTGCTTTTTTTAACTAACGTCATCAAAGAATAATAACTTCTGTAAAAATGTAGCTATTCGCTCTTTGTTAATGTTAATGCATTAACTAGTGAGACCTTATTGTAAAGTGTTACCTATTGTTCTTTATGATTCTTTTGAACTTTAATCTGTTTTAAATATTTGTTTACTTTATACATTTTTGTGTATTGATCTATTGTATTTAAATATTTGGTTATTTTTGTTATAAGAAAGTTAATAAACCTGTTATAGTATGACAACACTTTTTGTGCAACTTATTTCAATATCGTGATAATACCGTATACCGTGATAAAAGCTTCAGCAATTAATCGCAACATGAAAATTTGATACCGGCACAAACCTAATTGTAGGTAATAATGTTTCATAGGAATTAAGCTATATAAGCTAAGGAAATTTCTCAGAGCAGTTGTACAGTATGTTTCTGAAGATAATTTTGCTAGATGAGAAGTATAAAGGCAGTCTATTAGAATTATTTTTCAAAGTAAGTAGTAGGTTCTAGGGATGCTCCGATCGATCGGCCAGAGATTGGTATCAGCCGATAATCATATTTTATGACTCGATCGGTACTCACTAACTTGGCCGATCCCACGAACTCCTCCATGAACTGCCACCTTAACGTGGTGGAGGGGTTTGAGTACCCGAATGACCCTAGGAGCTATGTTGTCCGGGGCTATATGTCCCTGGTAGGGTCTCCCAAGGCAAACAGGTCCTAGGTGACGGGTCAGACTAAGAGCAGTTCAAAAACCCCTTATGATGACAAAAAGAAGGAGGACCGTGACGTCGCCCGGTATGGCGCAGCCGGGGCCCCACCCTGGAGCCAGGCCTGGGGTTGGGGCTCGTATGCGAGCGCCTGGTGGCCGGGCCTTCCCCCACGGGGTCCGGCCGGGCTCAGCCCAAAGGAGCGACGTGGGGACACCTTCCCGTGGGCCCACCTTCCCGTGGGCCCACCACTCACGGGAGGGACCGTAAGGGGCCGGTGCAAAGCGAATCGGGCAGCAGTCGAAGGCGGATCCCTGGACACGGAAACTGGCTCTTGGGACATGGAATGTCACCTCGCTGGCGGGGAAAGAGCCTGAGATTGTGCGTGAGGTTGAGAGGTTCCGACTAGAGATAGTCGGAATCACCTCCACGCATGGCTTGGGCTCTGGAACCACACTCCTAGAGGGGGGCTGGACTCTTTACCACTCTGGAGTTGCCCATGGTGAGAGGCGGCGGGCTGGTGTGGGTTTGCTTATAGCCCCCCAGCTCTGCTGCCATGTGTTGGAGTTTACCCCGGTGAACGAGAGGGTCGTTTCCCTGCGGCTTCGGCTTGGGGATAGGTCTCTCACTGTTGTGTGTGCCTACGGGCCAAACAGCAGTGCAGAGTACCCGACCTTCTTGGTGTCCCTGGGAGGGGTGCTGGAGAGTGCTCCGACTGGGGACTCCGTCGTTCTACTGGGGGACTTCAACGCCCACGTGGGCAATGACAGTGAAACCTGGAGGGGCGTGATTGGGAGGAACGGCCCCCCTGATCTGAACCCGAGTGGTGTTCAGTTATTGGACTTCTGTGCTAGTTAAAGTTTGTCCATAACGAACACCATGTTCAAGCATAAGGGTGTCCATCAGTGCACATGGCACCAGGACACCCTAGGTCGTAGGTCAATGATCGACTTCGTGGTCGTTTCATCTGATCTGCGGCCGTATGTCTTGGACACTCGGGTGAAGAGAGGGGCGGAGCTGTCAACTGATCACCACCTGGTGGTGAGTTGGATCCGATGGCGGGGGAGGAAGCTGGATAGACTCGGCAGACCCAAACGTACTGTGAGGGTCTGCTGGGAACGTTTGGCCGAGTCTCCTGTCAGAGAGATCTTCAACTCCTGCCTCCGGCAGAGCTTCGACCGGATCCCGAGGGAGGCTGGAGATATTGAGTCCGAGTGGACCATGTTCTCCACCTCCATTGTCAAAGCGGCTGCTCGGAGCTGTGGACGCAAGGTCTCCGGTGCCTGTCGAGGCGGCAATCCCCGAACCCGGTGGTAGACACCGGAAGTAAGGGATGCCGTCAAGCTGAAGAAGGAGTCCTATCGGGCCTGGCTGGCTTGTGGGACTCCTGAGGCAGCTGACAGGTACCGACAGGCTAAACGGACTGCAGCCAGGGTGGTCGTGGAGGCAAAAACTCTGGCCTGGGAGGAGTTCGGTGAGGCCATGGAAAAGGACTATCGGCTGGCCTCGTAACAATAGTTACATTACATTACATAATTACCATAAAAATGTAACAAAAATATAATAAAGGCAACATCTATAGGTTTTTTTGTTTTTTATCAGAAAAAAGTTTAACAGTGATCAGAGAGCTTACAAATCAGTGAAGCATTGGAATCGGGATCGGTATCGGCCGATCACCATGACAAGAAATCGGTACTCAGTATCGGCAGCAAAAATCCTGATCAGAGCATCCCTAGTAGGTTCTTTTCAAGGATCAGAAGCGTCTCTGCATGTTCAGCTATAAGCTTGTTTTTCCTTTCATTCAGAATGTCACTATATTTCCTTTTCCACAATACTAAATGGGGCTGAAAGATATTTTAGTGTTAGATTATTACCCTGTCCCATGTGCAGAAAAACACCCCCAAAGCATGGTGCTACCACCCCCATGCTTCACAGTAGGGATCGTGTTCTTGGGATGTACTCATCATTCTTCTTCCTCCAAACACGTTTAGTGGAATTATGACCAAAAAGTTCTATTTTGGTCTCATCTGACCACATGACTTTCTCCCATGACTCCTCTGGATCATCCAAATGGTAATTGGCAAACTTATGACAGGCCTGGACATGTGCTGGTTTAAGCAGGGGAACCTTCCGTGCCATGCATGATTTCAAACCATGACGTCTTAGTGTATTACCAACAGTAACCTTGGAAACGGTGGTCCCAGCTCTTTTCAGGTCATTGACCAGCTCCTCCCGTGTAGTTCTGGGCTGATTTCTCACCTTTCTTAGGATAATTGAGACTCCATGAGGTGAGATCTTGCATGGAGCCCCAGTCCGATGGAGATTGACAGTCATGTTTAGCTTCTTCCATTTTCTAATGATTGCTCCAACAGTGGACTGCAATAATTTCACTTTTGGGCCCACCCAGGGACGCCAATTATGTAGTAATTTTACCTTCGTCCATCCAAGGACGTTAAGTAAGGTAGTGATTGGTACTCACGTCACCGCTGACGTTGTGATTTCTGGATCACACGTCACTTAAGGTGTGGTTATGAGTACATCAGATGACCACCTTCCCCCTCTCTTAGTTTGGGACACTAGTCAAGGTCTTTTACCTTGGCTCTATGACAACACTCCAAGCAGGAGGCTGTTTCAATCATTTTAGATTGAATGTAAATTGGGGAGAGTCGGTCAGCTGATTTATCTGAAAGATTGGTGAGATTTCTAACTTGTAGAGCCTTTTCTGTATTATCAGCACAAGTAAGACACAATTGTAGTAAAATAGATTTTATTAACAAAAGATAAACAAGAATAACTAACACAACTACTAAATGAATACAATGAATAATAAAGGAATAAAGTGCATAAGATACATAAAATACATGTGATTAAGCTGAGTGTGGTTATGGAAGAGTTGCGTTATCTTATGGAAAGATAAACTGTTGTTTCTCTGAAACTAAGGTGAAGAACCTTATTATGCATCAAACAAATAAACGAAAGATTATTTGTTATTAACTAGCATCAGTTAAATTACCTCTAATGTAAATTAGAAAATCATATACTGATAATATATAACAAGGCCAAGGTTTCTGGAAAGAGGTTTGGTTAAGTGATATTTACATTCCACTTGGTTGAGTGAGCAGTCCGATGGCAGTGACTTCTTCCACTGGTTGTGCTGGGTGACAATGCAGTGGGGAAAGGAGCTGGAATCCGTTTCAACAGTCTTGAACACGAAGATCTGTGGGATGCTGATCTCCTGGAGCACCAAAGGGTCCAAAAATCTGGAACACGCAGATGAGGCCCTGAAGTAGGTGCAGAAGGTCCTTAATCTGTTATGATAATAGTTATGAATGGATTTGGATAGATCATTTTGGTCTTTCTTTCACCCACAACTGTTGAGGTCCTGTGGAATTTTTATGGCAGTCATAGACCAGGACATTAGGGATGTGGGTGAAGGGCAGAAACTGCATGTGGGCCAATGAGATGTCTTGTCCTTCCTGGGCTTGGTACAAGAGCTGGTCTTTTGGCCTCTAAGAGGTGTCTGGATGTTGTCATAGCATCTTATCTGATGGCGTTGGACAGTTTGTTTGTCTCAGTCTACCAAGATCCAATCAAAATGTAGCAAACCTTTGTCCACTGTTATGGACAGAGAGTGGCCCGGCCATAAACCTGGCCCTGGAATGTGCTGTTGTCACAATCACAAGTGAGAGTGCCCCTGATTACCACCTGAGGGCACTTTCCCCCCGGACTGTCACTCCATCACAAACTACATTACCCATAATCCTGTGCCCGGACTCATCATCATTCATTGTTTGCACCTGTGTCTCATCACCTCATTACCCCATTACCCCAGCCTATATAAACCATGTTCACTCTATCATTTACTGTGAAGTCTTGTTTGTTGTATATACTGCATTTCTGAGCGTTTCCCTGGTTTCATGTCTCTGGTTTTGGATGTCTTGCCTGTTCCGTGGATTACCCGTTTGCCTGTCTCTCCTGCCTTCTTTGCCTGTTTGGACTGCTTGCCTGTGTATGACCTGTTGCCTGTTTTTGACTACGATTGTGGATTACCCCTTACAAATAAAGCTGCATTTGGATTCTCAACCTCTGTCTCGGAGCAGTACGTTACAGCTGTCCACTACAGGACCTTTTTTCACCAAGCTGCTTGGTAATTTCCCCTTATCCCTTTCCAGCCTTGTGGAGGTGTACAATTTTGTTTCTAGTAGTAGTTAGTAGTTGGATTCTTACTGATTGTATGGGGTGGACAGGTGTCTTTATGCAGCTAACGACCTCAAACAGGTGCATCTAATTTAGGATAATAAATGGAGTGGAGGTGGACATTTTAAAGGCAGACTAACAGGTCTTTGAGGGTCAGAATTCTAGCTGATAGACAGGTGTTAAAATACTTATTTGCAGCTGTATCATACAATTAAATAGTTAAAAAATCATACATTGTGATTTCTGGATTTTTTTTTTTTAGATTATGTCTCTCACAGTGGACATGCACCTACGATGACAATTTCAGACCCCTCCATGATTTCTAAGTGGGAGAACTTGCAAAATAGCAGGGTGTTCACATACTTATTTTCCTCACTGTATGTATGTATGTATGTATGTATGTATGTATGTATGTATGTATATATATATAAAATAATAATAATAAATAACTACCTTTGATTGAGTGAAGTTGTGACGCAGCAAAGCATGTTTTTCTTTGTGTTGGTGAAACGCTGCAAGCAAAGTGCTCTTCATCATTCTGATTCCATGGTCCTTTTATCCATTTGTTTCAATAACAGTCTCTGTAGCACAGTGACAGCAGGAAATACATCTGAGACTAAAGCATCTAAAGAACTCACTTGACGAGTCATTTCTTCAAAGGGAGCCAAGACAATTTGCATCATCTCCGTAAGATTCCACTGGTTTGCAGTTAGAGTGGCAGGGAGCTCATTTTCAGACACGTATACTCCAATGGCCCATTTCTGCTCAATCAGAGGCTGCAGCATGTAGAATGTGCTGTTCCAACAAGTCTGCACTTCTTGTTAATTGGAGTCTTTTAATTGGTTGACCAAGCTATATATGAATATTCTGTGACAGAGTATGCCAGGTTGGAATGTTTAAAGTGGCCAACTATTTTGCGCTCGACTCCCACAGCCTCAAATCGGCCCCAAAACTGCTTTGCATGGACAGCACCGGTCCTAAACATCTGGGGGCTAGGGGTGTGCGATATTGACAAAAAAGGATATCTCAATATTTTCTGGGATTTTCTCGATAACGATAATTCGACGATATTTTGCTGAGTGTATTATTGTGCTGTATCTTGGCAGCTTTAGGACTGCCGTGGTCAGCTTACTCCTAAAGTTTTTGATATAATTCATATTCTGTGTTGTTGTTGTTTTTTTGAATGCATTGAAGATAATCAAAATATGCGTTGCCTGAACCACATTTGTGTGGCTATTAATATGTTTTTTTAATGAAAAAAAAGAGCCAGAGACTAGTGTTTTAACACATTTCGTTTTATTGTAGCCTAAAATAAAGCTACATATAGGAGATAACCTGAGTGAGAGCGAACTGAGTGACGCTATCAAGAACTCTGTGAATGACAGCTCGTCTGTAAATGCGTGCTCTGTAAGGCCATGGGTGCGTTTCAATCAATCCGCTGCCTAGTTCAGTAGTCAGGGCACTGATCAGGCATTGATCAGTCTATGATTGAGACGCACGCATGCCATGAATGAATGACAGTTCGTCCATTAAGCCTTGTTTATACTCGACGCGTCCGCACGAGCGCGAAGGTGCGCGCTGCAAAAATGACGTCATCGCAGAGTGCCAAGCACACGAGGCGTGCGCGCAGCCTGCGGAGCCAGACAAAAGTAAGCTTTATGCGCGCTCTGTGCGGCCGTGCACATTTTACTTTCGGTTTTGAATTAGCGCCAATTTGGTGGCGGGTTGGTTGAATTGTCATCTCAGTCAGCTCTTGTCACTCTCGTGATGAATTAAATCTGATTAATGACTTCAGCCGAGACTCACGGTCGGTCACAAGCCTAATATAGAGTAAATCACGCAGTGAAAGTGTGCACTGTAAATGCGCACCCGCACTAGTCTAATCCAGACTTCACTAGTGTATGCATGCACTCTCTGGGTGTGTGTGAGGGATATACTCGATAATGTCAGATAGCACATCGTTAAAACACCAATTACGATATTATTGCAGACGATATATATTGCACACCCCTACTGGGGGCCCTAAGCAAACCTTTGTGAAGGGGCACAATTTTCAGAAGCATCTCGGCATGTTCTGCTATAAGCTTGTTTCACTGTCAACAAACAACATACAGTGAGTTGAATTTCCATAAACATTAGTATTAGTATTAATGACAATTCTTATACATGAAACCATGCACAAGAACGTTTTGACTATTGATGTATACTGACAAACAGAAATTTAACAAAACACAGTTGACTAATATTGAACCCAGTGATCTGGACTGGAGGGGCTTTTTTCCTTCTTATGAATGTATTGGTTTGTCAAGGCTAAATAAGAATATAAAATGTTATAAAAATATATACCTACTTCGTTCTAGGTGCATTTTCTTTTTTTTCTGCTCCCCGAGCCATATGTCAAGACGCATGTCATTATCTGCCGAACTGCCTGATGTCCTGAAGTCCAAAACAGTTATTAAATAAATATGAATCATTAAGTATTAGAAAAAAATACATTTACACATGACACGACTCAGCTAAAGTTGAATCCGCATTTATATTTGCATTTTAAAATATGTTTACGTTATATAATGATATGCTACTTAAATAAGCAAGATTATGCTTGCATAGTTTGCGTATAGTGAGGACTGGCACTATGCAAGTAACATAAATGCTGTAGAATAAAATCACCATCTATCCATTACACCGTTAAGCTTAGAGATGTTCCGATACCCTTTTTCCCTTCCCGATACCGATTTTAATACCTGGGTTCAGGGTATCGGCCGATACCGAGTACTGATCCGATACCTGGGTGTGTATCTGTACAGCTGTATATACTACTAGCCCTGTATGAATTGCTAGAATTATTTTATGGTGTGCTTCAGACCTAACCCTTAATAAAACATGAACAAATACATACAGAGAACTACTGTATTTATTACAGTATTTCTATTATCTGACATGCATTTGACAGTAATATTATTTATTTTTAAATAATAGAACAAAGAACTTCAAAAAGAACTTCAAATACACCCACAAATCTAACACTGCAAACTGAAAAAGGTATTTTAGTTTTACAATATAACAGTGCAACAAATAAATGTAGGAATATAAAAAATATATATATATTAATCAGAAAAGAATCTATTTACAACCATCTAGGCATAGTTATTATTATTAGTAGAGACCTATTATTATTACATAGAGACGTAGCTAAATCTACTGTACAACAGTAGCCTAATATATTTTGTCAATTTCTTCAGGTTAAACCAAACTTTTATTTTGACGGGTTGCCGTGAAAACCTTTGAGTGTCTGTGTTCATGATATGACAGTTTTCTCAAATTAAACGGTAAATTCTCATGAAGTGACGGGTTATACGTTCATGTCCTCATATAGTGACCATAGACCAAATGGATGTAGAGAAACTGGGGGAGGTTGCCACTTGATAGTGACACACGGCAGAGACTACAAAGACAGCGAGCACGCCCGCCATCCACACAGAGACGCAGAAGTTGCAGGAGTAATATAAAAATAGTATTTCGCAGTATAATATTACACAGACATTGGAATTTATTCGGCTACAGTCTGGAGCCCTGCGCTTAGATTAACACGGAAGCGACTGAACGCAGCTGCGGGTACCGAATATACTCGGGAGTCGGTACTGCAGAATGCTACAGAAATGCTGGTATCATCACATTTTTTTAATTTCAGTACCGACTTGGTACCGAAGTACCGGTACTTGTAACACATCAAAACATCCCTAGTCGCTGTTTTACTGCTAAACAGCGGACATACTGCTAACACGTTTTCATTTCTTCTTCGCTGCTCTAAACAGAGGAAGTTGTGCTGTGTTGCCACAAGCAACCAGTTTTTGCAATGCATTCTGAGCAGCGAAGAAGAACCGTGCAGCAGTTAGGCAAAGCTAGTGGTCATAATAACTAGGTCTTGTTTAAGAAATTGGTATCGGATCGGTATACGGGTTCAAGTACTCGCCGATACCGATGCCAGAATTTGTTGTGGTATCTAGGGTTGGGCGATGTCCCCTAAATTGGCAGTTGACGATGTTTACAGTAAAACATTGTGATGGTCGATGATATCGTCGTTTGGGGGGGGGGGGGGGGGGGTAAAATAGGTAGATAATATGCCATATCTCTTTACATAAATAGGCCTACTATTTTCTACTTAAAACTATAATTTCGTTATTTTTACTAACCGAAATACTGACTCATCCGCTAGGTTGCACGTGAGGGGGAAAAAATAGGTTCCTTCCACTTAAGAGTTGAGCTCTTTTTATTTTAAATATATCTCTTTACATAAATACTATTTTCTACTTAAAAAAAATAACTTTGTTATTTTACTAACCCAGTGTTTTGTATGTGAATGCTGTTTCACGTGAATTTTACCACAGGAGTGAAGCACAAAGCTTTGTTTAGCCTAGAAAAGAAATAATGGTCAGAGAGCACTTTTTCATTCTGTTTTGCGATCTGGACCTGGTCACTCGATTTTCCGTGAATTTTAACAATAGGCTAGTAGTCCATTTTATCCCAATGGACATGGACATCTCGTTTCTTTTCCCAAATTTTCACTCATGTCTCACCCATGTTCGCATGGGATTATAAACGTTTCTTCCTTTCGTTTGCTTATAATTAAGTCTATTATAACTATTCACATCCTTTACTGTGGTAAAGTATAAAAAACACTGTAGGACGAATACCTTTTTACTTCAAATTTTATTTAACACAGTTTGTTCTTGTTATTAAACTTGGTAAGGCGCGTCAAGTTTGGTTTATTTGAATAGCGCATTTCACACACACGCCGGTGATTTTAGTTTCGTTTTCTCTGGCAGTGAATAATCAAACATTGCCTAAATGTCTTGACCCTGTGAAAGATAAAATCCGCTCTTCAGACCTTTTACAACAAGTGTTGCTTTGCAACATCAGTAGAACATATGAAGACGACGATATTCGAGAAGGTGTCTATCCAGCTTGAGTCCCACATTCCTCTCAAAGCGCAGAGCGGTAGCTTATATGATGCATCTTTGCGGGGAAAAAGTATGAACCAAATATTTTTCTAACTAATATTTAATTTTCTTATATTCTTGAGGTTACCATTATTTACTGAAAATCGTTTAAATGTTTTATAGGCTGTAGTGTGTTGTTTCACTGACGGAAGTGCTAAAATAAATTCATCTTCCAGAATCTGGCAGTACGTTTTGGGAGTTCATTTTTAGTCCATCTCTGCAAAACAGACTTCAGGATGGACTAAAATGAACTCCCAAAACGTACTGCCAGATTCTGGAAGATGAATTCTTCAAACAGTGGTACTAGAGGATGTGGTGCTGGTCGTTCAAGAGTCACTCTCAACCTATCTGTCCATAAAGCCTATAAAAAAAACCTTCTTCATGTATTTTACAACACTTCAGCTTGTGATTCTTATCTAGTGGGGGTCATTTTTTAGGATTCTTTATCTAACTGAAGTCTCTGAGATCCTGACACCTTGCACTTCTGGAGACTCCAGGTAGGTTGCAGCTTTGGAAAATTGTGGCGCTGGAGACTAAAGGGTTCCTGATGGTTTCACCCTTAATTCTTCACCTTAATTCTTCATTCTTTTGCAGTTAACAGGTGTCTTTTCTTCACCACCTGTTTTTGTCAGATCCTGCTGACCCAACGAGCATTTCACTGTCCAATGGTCATGCCTTAACTGCAATGTCTAGTATTGCATTAGTATTGCATCCTTCTCATGGGCATTTAATACTTTTTGACTTTTCAGTCTGAGTTAAATCTCTTTTTTGGCTCAATTTATCTGTAAAAGAAAATATGCCTAATAATTCTGCACACCTGAATATAAGGTGATTTTCATTTCCAGCCTTCATGAACAATTATATATCACTTATACATTATTAAATACTAAATCAATAGTAGTTATTAGGATTACTGTGGTTTGGAATTGGTCAAATGTGCCTGGAAAAAAAATATGATCAGAAAATCAACGTGCCTAATAATTCTGCACTCCCTGTAGTATCGGAATCGGAACAACTCTAGTTAAGCTGATGAGAAACACTGGCTTACACTACTGGTCCAAATGTCAGTGGTAAAGCCAACTGCTTTTAAATCGCATTTTCACTGCATAGTGTATTTGTGGTAAGATGACATCTGACATAGCGGCAACTGGGAATCCAGAAAGTTCACGAAAATCCACATTATCAACAACTGACAATGGTTTATTTTCAAGAATAATGAATTGGGTAAGCACCACAGTTAGGCATGTGCCGGTATCAAATTTTCATGTTGCGATTAATTGCTGAAGCTTTTATCACGGTATACGGTATTATCACGATATTGAAATAAGTTGCAAAAAAAGTGTTGTCATACTATAACAGGTTAAATCACTTTCTTATAACAAAAGAACCAAACATTTAAATACAATAAAGCAATACACAAAAATGTATAAAGTAAACAAATACTTAAAATAGATTAAAGTGCAAAAGAATTATAAAGAACAATAGGTATGCTGAAATGTACATTTTACTAAGATTAAAACATGCTTTAGAAGTATTTTTCATTGTCAGTTTGTTAATGAATGAACTAATGTTAAATACTGGAGCCTTGTAAAGTGTGTGATTGAACAACAGTCAGAACATATTCAAACAATATCTAGGGCATGTAATTTAGTCCAGATTAAAATATAAAATGCAAGTTTGAAAATGAATAGCCTTAAGTCTTTAAGTATTATGTATTAGGTTATGTGATTACTGGGGAAACGGCTGCATTTCTGCTGTTCCGTCAGCGCCCTCTGCTGTCAAAGAATGAATGTGCACTTCAGGCGTCTCCTCATTCCGCCATGTGCTCGGCTCATGCACGGTCTATTTACATCAGTGCTCGTTCCTCTTTGACGTGTTGTTCATTTTAAACGGTTGATGGGTTAAGTTAAATTAAAAATTCTTAAAATTCATTCTAAAAATCGGAATAATTCGTAATAAATAATTATTCACAGAATTTTGAAGTGCCCACGATAACAATATTGTGCATGTTCATTATTGCGGTATATCGTATTACCGTTTACCGGCACATGTCTAATCGTCACAAGACGTTGGTGAGTATTGAGCACTGAAATTATTCTCCAGAGTTTTGCTTTATGACCCGGTATGAAGTTTAAAAGACATTTTGTATAATCACAAGTTCATGCATTCATTGGTTTCATGAGTGTGTTCTCGTTTACCACATAATTATCTAATGGTAGCCAATAGTTTTATTTTCCTCATGTCTTAATTAGGGTTGGGCATCGTTTTGATTTGAACGATTCTGATTCCGATTCCGATTCTTAGTTTCGATTACGGTTCTTTTCGATTCTCGATTCCGATTCTTTGAGGGGTGGAGTCACAACATGTCACAGGCTTATTTCACAGAGGAAAATTGTATTTTGATTCAAAAATGAGTTTTAGTTTTGGGACTTTCTCCGCTGGCATTTTCACTTGCTTTGCTGCAAAGGTGAATGGAGTTTCACACGAGTCCCGGCTTAACAATAGCATTAACAGCAGTCATATTAGGACTGCTAGCGTGGGCAATTTGCGTATAGCTACATTTATCTACGAGGGGGGGAAATAATTTCAGTAACGTTGTTGTTCACCACAATTCGCAATTTGTTATTACAGTACAATCACTTACCTGATTATGACGAGGTGGGATAATGTTAGTTCACCCTGAAATGAAAATAAAGCCATCTTTTACTCACCCAGCTGTTGTTCAAATGCGCGTGTTCCTGTGTGTGCGCACTCCAAGCTGCAGTAGCCTCGTGCAATATTGTCATGACAACCGGTAGGCTACACAATATTAACTTAAGGAGGTTATATTATTAGTATTATTTCTTATCATATACGTTAGAATCGCGTTTTTTTCTATTGAGCTTGATTTCTCAAAATGGTTGTGTGTGTGTGTGTGTGTGTGTGTGTGTGTGTGTGTGTGTGTGTGTGTGTGTGTGTGTGTGCTTATCGTGGGTGCAATGACAACAGTGGGAGTTATTATAGTAGGCATGAGCGCCGGCGGCTGCTGACGGCTCATAGTGCACACAGAGGAGCGCGCTCAGAATAACGGCCAAGCTCAGTGTTTTGACTGAATATAATACGGTTTCTTTCTGGCAAAACCTTATAGTGTGCCCCCTGAACACTTTCCATATGACGCGCGTCTCCCTGTATCGTTGCGTGATACATTTGTTTATTTTTTGTAATGTTTTAGCTGATCGCCATTCACTGCCATAATAGGAAGGAGCGCGTGCAGGAACAGTATTTTAAATGTCATAGGACATAGGGCACTGGGACAACATCAGGGTAAGTAAAAGAAGGCTTATTTTCATTTCAGGGTGAACTATCCCTTTAATAACGTTGGTTAGCGCAGGGTTGCCCGAGGAGGACAGACCTGAGCAGCATTTCAAACACGCTACACTCGTTAATTTATACACCACATATTTGTAGTGCATCCTCCCGTGCAAGAAATAAGTTTGTCATATGTGTTGCACTGTGCACTTTTTTTTTTTTAAAGTGAAATAAAGCCACACTTTTGAGCGCCGCTTACCGTGCTCCATGGCTGCAACAGAACAAACGGGCGCGGCAAGCACTTCCGAAGACTTGCGCATTTGGAACCGATGATCGGAATCGAAAACAAAATTTCTAAACGATTCCAATGGCATCGTTATTTTTTAAACGGTTCCAAGTTGGAACCGGTTCTCGATGCCCAACCCTAGTCTTAATTTACTTATTACCTATTATTTTAGACATACAAGTCATTTGTGTGATATATGTGGCATGCGACCGTTGAACACGGTGCCGTTAGATTGCCTTTGGCGTCTACCTCTTTCAGGGCTTAAGTTGTTGCCTTTTAATATCAAACACGTCAAGCTCGTGATTTTCTTATTCGTCCATTCATTCGTCTCATCCTCATTAAAAAATGAAGTAACTTCTGCTCTGTCACTTGCCAGATGTGATGCAGGAAAACTTTCTCATTAATGTTTTTATTTGCAGGTTTTTAGCCCATGCAGTACCGCATTTTCTTCACTTCACAGTGGCTCTACAATAATTTTACGATGCGACGACAATAGTTTTTGTGCGCAAAAAAAAAATCAAAATAACACCTTTATCCAACTTGTTCTCGACTTCCGTGTATGCCTCCACGACGCATGCGCGAGAATATGACGCAGATCCGGCGTTCGGACATATGACCCAGAAGCGATTTGTTTACGAGCAGAGGAAGACGCGCGTGTCTAAGCTGTTGGATTCTACATTGATCGTGCTTTAGGTCTCGGCGTAGTGCTCAAAATGGGGCTTAAGTGTGTATTTCATGGATTCCCGAATGCCGGCGCTACGTCATATTCTCGCGCATGCGTCGTGGAAGCACACACGGAAGTCGAGAACAAGTTGGATAAAGGTGTTATTTTGATTTTTTTTTGCGCACAAAAACTATTGTCATCGCATCGTAAAATTATTGTAGAGCCACTGTGGTGAGATAGACTTTGTAACAACGTTTTAAGTGCCTTTCATGGATCTTGGAAGTGTCAATGTACTGAATGCCAATGGAGGCCTGTCTGAAGCCTTTCTCAGCCATCAGCTTTCAACTAAAATATCTTCATTTGTGTTCCGAATATGAACGGAGGTCTTACGGGTGTCCAACGACATGAGGGTGAGTAATTAATGACAGAATTTTCATTTTTGGGTGAACTAACCCTTTAATAAAGTAATGTGATAAAATGTCAACCCTGTTGTCTGTGTTCATTTTGCTTAATATATTTATGTTTTTAGTCATTTTTGTCTTTTGTGACAGTGAGAAATAAACAATTTAAACAATTTAAAATATTTAATTGGACCAACCTCACTGTAAAATATTTCTCCATTTTAAACATTTCTAGTGACTGGTCACATCTACATTTTTTAGTTGGCCTAATTGAATGTCTGTGAATTAAATTGTATCAGTTCACAGAAATCAAATTTGGCCAATTGGAAAATTTTTATGTGATCAGTCACTAGAACATTTTGAATTGCAGAGGCCTTTTTACAGTGTATGCAAGCAGATGCATATGTAAAATAACGTGATCATCAACATTAGACAGAATATAAATCAAAACTATCTAATGTTACTGAATGAAATGTAGACCCAGGGCGAGCTATAGGACTGTGCAAGCATTAGGGGTGTTGATTAACTCAATCTACTCCATCTGTGTTTTGATTATCGTTCTGAATCTGATCTGGATGTAGTCTTTGACAAAAACATGATTTTCTCAGCTTTTTGTTCAAAATGTTGCATTTTTATGAAACTTACCCATATTCAAGTGTTGATAAAAAAGGAATGCATGAAGCTAGAATAATTTTTATAACATTTTTGTGATGGAAATTGAGCTTCAAGCTCATGCTTGAGCATAAAGTTAAGCTGCCATAGGAATAAATTGACCACGCTCGCTCTGCTCCACGCCAGTGGACACGCACCGTGATAGGGTCAGCAGTCATGTTTCCGACGTGAACGCTATTATTCACTGATATGGGCTGTTACAAAACATGTGCACCTGTTTGAAAGACTGGTTAAACTTTAAAAGTACGATCATCATCACACTACCAACAGTCAAATCTGCATTAGCTGCCATGTAAATGCACAGTATGAAGCAGTAAATTATCTTAAAAAAAAAAAAAAAAAGTATTTTGACATTTGTTGATGTTTGTCATTGAATCGTTCATTTAAAAGATTTATTCACAAACGCGGATTTATCCAATAACAAAACAAGTCTTGAATGAGACATTGATTCCATTCAAATTATTTTTTTATTTTAATCAAATTAATATATCTTTTAAAGGACTAAAGCAATGACCATTTTGTCATAACCTCTAGTTTGCATGTAATTTTCTTTAATTGTCTGATGGGATTTTTTCTTCAGAATCATGGGAGAAATCGAAACCTCCATTATACACAAAAAATTGTGATTCTCAATTTATCCAGAATAGTACTTACATTTTAAAAATTACCTCCATGTAAGGGATGCACGATATATCGGCAACATATCGTTATCGGCCGATAAATGATTATTTTTGATGTTATTGTTATCAGTCCAATAAGAAAATTTGACCGATATAGTCAAGCCGATAGATAATGTATTATTTCCTTCAGCTGAGACGGACGCGCTGTCCACCATGATGGGTTTGAATTGCTCTAAATATGTTTGGAATCACTTCGAAAAGGAAAATACAGTTATGTGCAACATGTGCAGCGCAAGTCTTCTATAATCTACATAAAATGATAATGAGAATAGAATAGGCTGTAAAAGAGCGTTGTGTTTCAGCGCGTTTGTTGAGTGAAGAGCGCGCCCACGGAGTTACACCTTCATGACGAGCACAGTCAAGTTCGCTTGTGCATTCACAGCCTTTTGTGCCATTGTAAGTTGTAATATTATATTTATTATTATTCTGTGTATGTAATATCATATAGGATGCATTTGGTTGAGTTAATAAACGATGCAGTAAAGCACTTCATTGTACCGGTCTTTAGCTTCAGCGCGCGCCCACGGAGTTACACCTTCATGACGAGCACAGTCAAGTTTGCTTGTGCATTCACAGCCTTTTGTGCCATTGTAAGTTGTAATATTATATTTATTATTTTGTGTATATAATCCCATATAGGATGCGTTTGGTTGAGTTAATTAACGATGCAGTAAAGCACTTCATTGTACCGGCGTGCGCATTTCAAACAGAAATGCACAGCATTAATAACTACTGGGACTGTCCTATACATAACACTGCAATGAGAATATTTCTGTTATAAAACGTAGTGAATTCTCTGGGTTTAGTTGTTTTTCAGCGCGCTGTTGTGGGAAGCGTCAACAACGCATTCTGACCAGCACAGTCAAGTTCGCTTGTGCATTCGCGTCATTTTAAGCATATGTAAGTCGTATTATTACGTTTTTGTAGTATAAACATCTGATTAAAGTCATATAGGATGTGTTTCGTTAAGTCAATAACCCGCAGTGCTTCACTGTACCGGTGATCATCTTAAGTTTCAGCACGCTCTCAAACAGGGGAAGAGCATCCACAGGAGTTATAACCCTTCACCTATGCGTGATTTTGTGCTAATATAAGTTGTAATATTATATTTATTTTGTATAAATATCTGATTGTTCTCATATATGATGCGTTTAGTTGTTAATTAAACTTCTAAGCGCTTCAGTTTATGGTTGTTCGTTCATTCTCTCCAGCTTCAGCGCACTCTCAAACAGCAACATTATTCCTAATAGACTAGACTAATATTACAGATGTTTACTATTACTGTAATATTAAACATATTTTTTTTTTTCAAAAACACAGAAGCATTATTTTTTATAATTAGCACTTTTATTGTTCTCGTATCATTTCCATCAACAATATGGTTTGATTAAAACCATTTCTTTATCGTCTGTGCGGAGGTTATTTCATGCACTTGCATTCTGATTTTTTATTATGCAGCCTAAGTAATGCTGTTCAATTACTTGTTTGCATTATTTAGGTATATTATTTTTATTTTTTAGACAATATAATTTTTGGTAACATTTTACAAATAAGGTCTCATTTTATTAATGCATTAACTATCATGAACAAACAGAGAGCAATAACCTTTGTTTCTTTTAGTAATAAAATGTTTGTGTTTTGTAACAGTCCATTCACAGTTCATACCTAATGTTAAAAGACACAACTTTGGGTCTGAATATGTTGAGATTAACATGAACTAAAATTAATAAATCCTGTTGAAGTATTGTTCATTCATTGTTGGTTAACTAACCCGCCGAGAGGCGCCTTTCCTCGGCCAGTCCTTCTGCCGTCTGCCGCTGGCTCTGATGTCTCTGTAGTGGTTAAACCGTCTCGTCTTGTGTAGATCTAACGGCTGATCTTTGCTCTCATTAATCTATAATTTGTTCCTAGACAGATCGTTTTGTCTGAGGGCAAAGTGAAGTTTCATAACTTTATATTTTTAAGATATTAAACTTTACCGTTGTAGTCTCCTAGCGCTGACTTTGACTGAATTGCTTTATTTATTGTATAGCGTCTTATACCTTTTACTTATACTTTTATGATTGCTATGGATGATCACACATAAACTGACATTTAACAAAAAGAGACTGGGTTGTGTTTTGTGTCATATTTAATTTATTACAGTGATAATCATAGCCTATATTATGTGTGTGTGTGTGTGTGTGTGTGTGTGTGTGTGTGTGTGTGTGTGTGTGTGTGTGTGTGTGTGTGTGTGTGTGTGTGTGTGTGTGTGTGTGTGTGTGTGTGTGTGTGTGTGTGTGTGTGTGTGTGTGTGTTTTAAATGTAAACGAAAAGAGGCTGGGTTTTTTATATTTCGTTTTGTTATAAACATGCATTGAAGATAATATGCATTGCCTGCACTACATATACAAATATATACTGAGTGATACTGTCAAGAACGCTGCTTGTCCATTAGCAGACTAGGCGGACTAGTTTCCTCCCGTCCTCGGGAGTTCATTCTCCGGAGTCAAACTTGGTAAGTCACGGAAGCAAGTCAGAAGTTCGCGTACGAAATATGTCAAAAAACACCACTGCCTCATTTCATAAAAAAAATAATAATAATTAAACATAATAATAGCCACACGAATGTGGTTCAGGCAACGCATATCTAGGCCTACATTGATTATCTTATATATTTATAATAAAACGAAGTATAAAACACCATGCCTCTTTTCGTTTACATTTTAAAAATAATATATTAAACATTAATATGTGGTTTAGGTAAAGTGACCAGATTTCTGAAATGGAAACCGGGGACATTTCCTATTTGAGAACACAAGTACAGACAAGAACGCATATTGAGAAACGGCCAGAGTCTCAGATGTTTCTCCGTCGCTCTGCATACGTCATCTCCCTCATCGCTCTGATTGGTTTTAGGTCTATCCAATTGCGCCGAGAGGCATTTGAGCGACGCCCGTTGGTGACGCCCCTTTGGAAATGATTTGTCTATGAAGCTTTGCCAGACCATAACTCAGTTACTACTGAGAATGGTCTGGTTTTAACCAGGCTACTTGTACAGTGTAATAACAGCGCATCCGTCTCAGCCGCTCCAGCAACGGACGCAACTCGGAAAAACTATCTGGGTGGATTTTTGCCGATAACCGATTGTTCCACCAATCAGCTATCAGTGCTGATTAATCGGCAAAACCGGTGAATCGGTCGACCTCTACTCTTAAACCTACCCATGCCACCACACCTCTCCCTAACATTACCCGTATCCCATCTCAATATCAGCAAAAGTGTTTTGCAATACAATATGAACACAATAAGTACATTGTACTTATTTTTTTATGTAAGTACATAGTAGTTAAGGCCACCTACTATAAAGTGATTGACGTATTTGTCAATGATTCATCCATGCATAAGTTTCATTGCATAGATTTCAGTTCTCTCTGATGTATGTGTAATTTCTCCAATCATTTAGTCCGCTTAAACCCAGCCCTTTCATACAATTGACTGAAAGCTCATATTCAGATTTCCCTCCATCCAATCTACAACTGATAGATAGAACCAAGACCCCACCCTATTTTTTTTTTCTTTTTTGATAATTAATTTTATTCGTATTTGCATAATATGGAAGAAAAGATCTGTTTCTACTTCTGTTTAATCTTGACTTTTGCTTGACTTCTTTCAAATTATTAAATATTAAAGTGGTCATAACATGGGAAATAAAATTTTCCTTGATCTTTTGACTCATGTACTCAAACATGACAACAACCCTCGATGAAAACAATGATCGTGGTGACAAAATCTTTTTTTCTGATTGGTTATTGCAGCATTTTTGCCGGTACTTGAGTTCTTGAGCATGCAATCCATAGACTAAAGACCGGAGAACTAGAGTGAAACTATGGCTGTGAAAGTGCGCAGGTGTAACCCCTCCTGTTCGAACCGCCCGCTCCAAGCGGGACTCAAACCCAGGTACGCCAGCATTAGAGTTGGACGCTCTAACAAGGAGGCTAAAGGCTGCAACCTCTAGCATCAGTCGCTAGAGCATCTCTTGGGATCAGAGGAGTGAGGTTTACTCGCACAGCAACTACTAGCTGGCCTCCGTTACACGGGGATGCCTGGAATAACTTTAATAATGAAAATACAGTAAAGTGCAAGTTAGTGTTAGTATGGGAAAAGCGCATCCTGTGGAGTTCAATTTCTCTCAAATTCAAATATGCACAGATTTGAAAATCGTGGCGCATCACACACTACAAGATACTATTAAGATTATCATGCCAGAGGGAGCACCTCACATGATCTCATGCGGAAGCAGATAAAAATAGATATTGTCTGTTCTTCAACAAGAACTGGAGGTGAGATTTAACTGCCAATTGTAATATATGTTTACACTAGTTAACATTAGCCTCATAGGCTAAAACATCAACCGTTGCTAAGCAACACCATTAGCACGTTAGCTTATAGCGCAAGCAGCTTTTCTACCCTCACCCGGTACGTTCAAAACTCTTCGCTTTGTATGTAGGGTTGTGGTGCATTTTCGAAGATTTGCCGGTACCTCAGTCTCCTTGTAGACTTGTGGCTATTTTGATAGTACTGGCATAATCATTAAATCTCAATTTAAAATCCTATATATAAAAAAAAATTATATTATTAGATATTATTGATATTATACTCCTACAAATACACATGCAAAAAGGTCAGCTGCAAAAATAACTCCAGGGTCAGACTACAGGAGTTTTAAATCTTCAAAATGTATCAAATCAAAATGGATACTGTGTCACTGCAACTTGCTGTATCAACACTTATTCTTTGTAGTGAGAAAAAAAACATCCCTGTTGTTACCACATTTCAACCAGCCATTTCTCCATCTCCATTGTCCACCACTTCGCCAGTCGGAGATCACCAAAATTAACATTTAAGAGGTGTGTGAACTTGCTAGTACGATGTCAAATGCAGTTTACAAATGTACAAATGATTTACTCTTATCATCCGATCGTGGCTGTATCTCTCTTTTAGTGTTACTCGATCTTAGCGCTGCATTTGATACTATCGACCACAACATTCTTTTGAATAGACTTCACCCTGTACATGCTACCACTGGAAGATTTCATTAGGAAGTATGGCGTTAGTTTTCATTGTTATGCTGACGATACTCAGCTCTATATTTCTTCACGCCCTGAAGAAACTTACCAATTCACAAGATTAATGGAATGCATAGCTGATATAAAACATTGGATGATGTGGGATTACAAATTTAAGAAAGTACATTGCATTTAGCATTTAAGGTAAAAAAATGATGATATCAGATGAATTAGTCTGCTATGCAAATCTTCCAGACCTGTTTTACTGATTTCAGAGGCTCTAGCAAGAGTCTCCTTACCTGCCAGACCTGCTTTCTCTATTGTGTTTTTAAATGAGTCAGATCACTGAGATTCCACCTTTCGGAGCCCAGACGTTGCACCTTTAGTCTTTAATGGCTCTGGGATGGCTCTTGGAATTGGGAGTTCCTGGCATTGTATTGTTCAGAGTGTCTCCTCCCCTGCTTTATAATCCCTCCCCCTGAAATATAGATAAATTACAATGGACAACTCCTTTAGTTAGACTTGGAACCTCAGTCGAAGAACAGCACGATTCTCAATAAACAAGTAACGTCTGCTTTAAAGATATCCCAACGTCTCCTGGTCTCTTCTTCAAACGAGAAAAAGGAAATTCACAACCGTTTTGGTGCCGTGACCCGGATAGAGTTCCAGCTTCCTCACCTGAAATCCAGATTGAAACTTCAAGCTCAAAGATAAAGATAATGCTTTCCAGACTGCATCTTGTGGAATCCAGAGCGAAACTTCCAGCTGAACAAAGATTTCCAGACTGAATTTTTCTCTCAACCAAGGGTTGTGGTGAGTGCTGCTCTATCCAAAAGAACCTTAAAGACCAGTACAAATTTGTTTTCCTCTGCGCTGCCAGGGAAGAGTTAACGGACAGCTGTAGGGTTTGGTTAACTAAGTTATCCTCTAAAAAAGTTTGTTTTAGAAATGAGTTACCCTGTTTTCAAGCAGAGAAGTTGTTTGCCTCTTCATAGAGAAGGTTAGCATAAACGTGCTAATAATTGTTTTGCCTCTTCATAGAGAAGGTTAGCATAACGTGCTAATAATTGTTTTGCCTCTGTTTTAGGCAGGGAAGATTAGCATTTAGTTATATTTGTGTTGTCCTCTGTTTTTGCAAAGGAAAGTTAACAATAGTTGAGCTGTGTTAACAAGTTTGTTGATCAGAGAAATCAGTGTTTGTGTGTTTGTGTGTGGTAACAAAGAAATTCAAAAATGTTTAGAAAGAATGCTAGACTGACTCCCACAACTGAAAAAGGTGGTCTCGCAGCTCCTTTGTGGACAGACAGTGATTTCAAATCACAGTTAGGATTGCAGATGGATTAAATTGTCACAGAGAAAGTTAGGCAAGAACTAACGAAGAAGTATGAGATCCATCCAGACAAGACTTGGACGATTGATGAATGTAAAAAAGTTTTAGGAGCATGTATTCGCAAGAACAATGTCAAAGGCATTATTTGTTGTCACAGAGAATTTAGTTTAGCGCTAGCTAGACAACAGTCTCAGCATATCTCAGAGCTAGAGAAACAGAACAAAGAACTCTGTGCTAGAGTAGCATCTTTGACTAAGAAATTGAACCGCAACAAAGCTGCAGAGAAAACTGATGTGAATGAAGCTAGTCAGCCTGATAACGTTTATCCTGACTTGCAAGCTTTCTTTGAAACAGATGTAGCCATTCAATCAGTATCTGATGTGCCTGTTGATTCAGTGAAAGTATGTGGCGCTAGGAGACGGTCTCAGGGAATTGAGGAAATTGAAAGTATTCCTGCTAATTCTGTTGTCCAAGTTCAAACTGCCAAATTGCTAGGACCTAGAGACATCGAAAGATTATCCCAGAGCTTGCCCTCAGCACGTACACATTTTTCTGAATTTAGAAGGACATTGTTATGCAAAATGCGTCTCTACGACATGTCGTTAACAGAAGTCACACAGCTAATGTCACAGATTCTAACTGAATCTGAATTCAAAAGTTTTGAGTCTGCTGTTACTTCTGAACTACAACATGCCAGTAAAGGCGATTTGAGAGAAGATGTTTTGAAAATTCTAAAGAATATCATGGGACCCAAAATAGACTGGTCCAGAATCACTAACTGTGTGCAAAGGAAAGAAGAAACTGTGAGTGAATTCACTGAAAGATTTTGTCAGTCAGCTGTAACTTATAGTGGGATAGTTGATGATTCTGAATGTGTGCAAGATGACCAGGGAGCTTTTGTTCGCGTCTGGTCAGATGGTCT
This sequence comes from Gobio gobio, assembly GCF_949357685.1. Classification (NCBI taxonomy): domain Eukaryota; kingdom Metazoa; phylum Chordata; class Actinopteri; order Cypriniformes; family Gobionidae; genus Gobio; species Gobio gobio. Next base: position 26,019,685 of record NC_137098.1, read on the forward strand.
TTTAGCCGAGTACAGAAAAGCATTGCCATTCCTTGATCTAACTTGGTCTAACAAAACCCTCAGAAGTAACCTAGAAAGGATAGCTTATGGGAAAGGGATGCTTATGTTAAGGCAAAAGTGAGAGTAGCAGCAGCTACGTTTAACACAAGGAATCCAGAAAACAGATGGCCTAAGATAGAAGGCAAATGTAACTACTGTGAAAAATTAGGGCACTGGGAGAAAGAGTGTAGGAAGAAGTTGCGAGATAGTAAAATAAATACTTTGCATAATTCTGTTACTTCTCAGCCCGCCTACAACCCTGAAGTAGTTCAGCCAGGATACACTGACATTTTAGGACAGCTTACTCAGGCTCTTCTAAGTGCACAAAAAGAACAGGCAAAAAACTGATTGTGGGGGCTGTGAGTAGCTACCTTTCCCCAGTAATCCATCACAATGACCAAATAATTTTTGTGAAAGGTAGCATACAAGAGAACGAGATTGACTTTTTGCTTGATACAGGTGCAGAAATTACCGTAATTCTTACAAAATTGGCTGAAGATTTAAACATTCCGTACAAGAAAACTGAACTTTGTTTAACTGGTGTAATAGGTGAGGATTCAGGAAATGGATCTATTACACAGAATCGAGCAGCTTTTGTCAGAGCTATACCTCCGCCTAATACAATTAAAACTCTCAGATCATTTTTAGGAACAGCAGGTTACTGTAGACCTTGGATGGAAGAATATGCCTCAATTGCACAGCCTCTCTATGACTTGTTGAAAGGCCAAGTTAAAGATTCTGATACTGTTTGTATGGAAGAAATTCAGCTCAAAGCTTTCAATGATTTGAAGAGAGCACTATGTCAAGCACCAGCATAAGGAATTGCTCAATCTGATAGGCCTTTTGTGCTTTATGTACATGAACACTTAGGCTTCATGACTGCATGTCTAATGCAAGATCATGGGGGCAGTTTACGCCCAATTCATTACTATTCTGGTAAACTTGACATAGTCGCTCAAGGGATGGGCCCTTGTCTTAGAGCAATGCAGGCAGTTCATCTAGCCCTTCAGGCTTCATCAGGAATGGTGTTAGGACAGACGATAAATGTAAGATGCCCGCACGAAGTGTCCGCACTAATGAATCAAGCAAAAGTCACTTGTGTCACCTCCTCTCGTTGTGGAAATTGGTTAACGACCCTCACAGCCCGAACATTGTTTTACAGCGTGCACCAGTCACGAACCCATCCTCAAGTATGATGTCAGCAATGACTGAAGTTTTGTTAGAGGATGAAATGACTCATGATTGTGTTACACTTACATTCGCAGCGACGAGTGAAATAGCAGAAACTCCCATTGAGAATGCAGAATTGGAGTTGTTTGTTGATGGTTCAGCTCAAGTAATTGAAGGTAACAGACGAGCAGGTTATGCAGTTACTTCCACCACTGAAGTGGTGGCTTCAGGTCGTCTTCGAGATCATTTTTCAGCTCAAGCTGCAGAACTAGTAGCCTTAACTTGAGCATGCACGCTAGCGTCAGGATCGGTTGCAAATATCTACACTGATTCCAGGTATGCTTTTGGGGTAATACATCATTTTGGTGTCATTTGGCAAAGTAGACAGTTTCTAACTTCTGCTGGATCCCCCATAAAGCAAGCTGGATTAGTAAAAGATCTAATGTTTTCCATGAAACTTCCAAAGAAATTAGCAGTGATCAAAGTGAAAGCACATCTCACAACTAATACTATGGAAGCTAAAGGTAATGGTCTTGCTGATGTAGCTGCTAAACAAGCTTGTTCCTATGCAACTGTACAAGTGTGTTCAGGTAGTACAGCACAGAAGACAAGTCTGCCTTCTGTCTGTGTTGTGCTTTGATTTATGATGGGCAGCATATCTGCTGCAAATGCGACCGTGTTACCCTCTGTCTGTCCCAAACACACATGCATATATAATATGTTGTATATAAGTAGTTTACATGATAAATGTAACATTAAAGTTAAGATATGCTTCTAGTTTGAATAATTTAAACAGGCCTTTGAAGTTTGGGCAAAAACTTCTGGCAGTGTGTTTTCATGTTTTTTATAATTTTTTTCACAGCGCTGGATGTTATATGGTGATTGTGAAACACACAGAAAACTTCACTACAAGATTTCATGTTGAAATTTGTTATTTTTCATGTTAATCAGGTCAGCTGCTCACGCTGAATTAAAGCCACAGTGCATTGTTCTGATCAAAATGAACATGATTAACATGAAAAATGTTACGCCAATGTGTCCGACTCGGTAGACAGCGTAAGCAGGAGACAGCCAGTTAGGAAACAACTTCTATACATGATATAAAATACTGTATCCTTAATTGTGGATAATTAAGCTTTATATCATATGCTGAAGTAAATTTCTGGAGTGTTAACGATTAATAGAAAAAACAACAACAACAACCGTACAGAACCGAAAACCGTGAGCCTAAAACCGTGATACAAACCGTGTTTTGTGAACCGTGCCACCCCTAGTATATATATGTATCAGTGATGCGCGGGTTGATCCAAAATGAGCGGGTGCCTGCGGTCACCCACGGTAACGAGTCATCCAAAAATATTTTTAATGATATTCGGGTCGCAGTCGGTCGGGTCGTCAATAAATCCTTATTTACCTTTTGAATGTTGAGCGTTATTAACTTTTGAATAAATGCTGACGCGGGACAAAATGCCCGATTTCCCAACACGTTGAACTGAGCAATGCCTTTATACCATTTTAATAGGCTACTTTTAAACGCATAGCTCAGTAAAGTCAGTTTTATGTATTTTCTGAGAGGGGGCGGGATTTTTGTTGGTAAAGTCGGGGGAGAGACCCACACTTCGATTAGACTGGATAAACACATGCAGCATCTTAATTGTTAAGAAAATTAAACAAAATAAATGAATAAATCAAGCCTTTATTACATAACACTAGGCTATATCATACAGCATTCAGAAACAGAACAGTTTGCGCTCCTAAGGGCTTTCACACTTTTCCAAAAGTGGGCCTTCTCTCAGTTGACTAACCCGCTGATGAATTCTTCAAGCAGGGTCGAAACATAAACATCGCGTTCATCGATGTTCATCAATAATATGCATCTAGACAGCTGAAATGGAAAATGATGGGCCACCTCAAGAACTGCCTGCTCTCGCCGTTGCACCTCTGAGCGCACCACGTCAGGGCCTGAAAAATATATATATAATTTTTTTTTTTTTTTTTTTTTTACAATAACTCTTTAGACCTTTCTAATGATTTTTAGTCATAGGCTGTCTGCATACTAACAGGTAACCCATCATTTTTTTAAAATATAAATATTATTATTATTATTATTATTATTATTATTATTATTATTATTATTATTATATCTATTCTTAAATGCTATTTAACATTTTTAATAATGAAAATTGTATTGTTATAGTAATATTTCTTATTTTTATTTAGCAATAATAATAATCATAATAATTACTATTAGCCATATTAATTAGGGCTGTAATCAACCAAAGAAAATCTTGGTCGACTGAAGTCCTGAAATTTTTGACTAAAAATGACGTTAGGGAAAAAAATGGTAAATGAATTAGCTGCGCACTGTGCGCAGTACTTGGTAGCCTTGTTGTCCAGGGTTTTTTCTGCATTGAACATTTTTTGGCGGCCGCCAAAATGAATTTTTGTCCCGCCAAAGCCTAATTTGATGAGTTATTGTGATTTATGAATGAAGTAGAATAGATGCTGCGCTTGTGACTGAGTGACAGAAAGAACGATCAGAGAGCTCCTCCCCGTGCGCACTCTCTGGGTCTTCAAAATAATCACTGTGTTAGCTTTCTCATATTTCACATATTAATCCAAATCAAAAGGTCGGAAGACCGAAACCATGTTACACGTGGAACATTCGGACAATTTTTTCCTTGAATTACCGCTGGGTGTGAATTGCGCTCAAAAAACGTTGACTGTTCTCTGACCAGCTGACATAAACCATACTTTCAATAAAAGGGAAACAAATTATATTCAGTTATTAAGTGTTTTCTGTGTGTTGACATCTTCCGCGATGTTCTAAGAGACGGTATTCGCACACAACGCGTCTGCTAATGTCCGATTCGTGACCTAATGACTACTTTGAACCGAATCATTTTAACGTCTGGTTAAAACAGTGTTTCCCAACCGGGGTGCCGTCTGACAAGAGCAGGGGTGCCGTGTAAAAGTCCTTCAAATAATTCTCTCTTTGTAGACTTTGTTCAATGCATGCGAGTGCTGCCGTATGTTCGAATATGACCAGTCATTTTCGGTGTCATCACCTGGCTGTCAAAGAAGAATGGGCAAAAGTTAATAAATAAACTGACAATTCAAAGAAGAATGGGCAAAAAAGTAACTGCTTTATTATTTCTGTGTTAAACTGGTGTCATTCGTTCAGAGTGTGCTCTTAAATGATATCAAATATCCACGTTTCTCCTCGTTTTGGCAGTTTGTTGTTATATAGGGTTCGATTTTTAAAATGCTTAAGGTGCCCTCAACTCAACTTTTAATATTCAGGTGTCTGTAAGTCTGACTCTGAGTGTGTTGCAGGTCTGTGTTTTATTGGTTGTTGTCTCTCCACAGCATCATTTTGTGAGGCTTTGTAAACCTGTAGGTGGAATTTTTCTACAATTGTTCACTCGTCATGACAGTAAAACAGGGCATTCTAGTAAATCTACTGCAGTATTTCCTCTCTTAATCAGTAGAAAAAGTGATTAACACCCGGTCATGCATAGGGTAAAAAATACCGTCATATACCGTGAAACCGATATAATTTAGAAAAATACCGTGATATAAATTTTGGCCTCCCGAAATGACTAGTGTTGCGGAGCTGGAGTGTTACGGATACGTGGTGTTGCCATAGACAATAAATTAATTAATTTGGTAAACAAATATAAACATTTATTTATACATCACACAACTATTTACAACACAAAAGAGGTTGGCTTTGCTTAAGTTCTGTCTCCGGATTTTGTTGCTTTTAAGAAAAAAGGTTTCGGTTCGTCACCTTCTCCATTCCTCTTCGACATTTTTACCACTAAAGTTACTACTCGCAAATCCGTGTTTTATTTTTTGGGGGGGAATATATTTCAGGGCTCAGTGCTAAGGATTTTTTTCAGGGGTTAAAATTTTTACTTGCCCTGCCAGAATTTTCACTGGCCCCACCACAAAAAAACTGATAAATAAAATAAAATAGGCCTAGTGTTGTTTTTGAGCCATGTAAAGTTAATAAGGTTATGACTCTAAAAACTAATATCCTAACTCTAGGATTTTCTAAATCCTCAAAAAAAATTGTATATTGTTAAAGACAGTCAGTAATAAAATAAGAACAAATAATCAAATTACGAGCAAAAGCAAAAATAAATACAGCAGAACAAACATATACAAATTAAATAAAGAGTTATTTTCATGTAGGTCTAAACTAGATTGTCAGGTACAAAAATAGTAATCAAATGTAAAATATCACTGCATAAAGTTATATGTCACTGCATATAAATATAGATTAAAAGTTATTCAATGAGTGAAATATTTTTTATTTTTTTTTATTTTTTGTCTTTTGTTATCTCTATATTTATATAGCCAATGACGATATTTTCCGTCTTTCACTGTTATACGGTAGGGGGCGCTGTAGCGCATTTCCTGCACGAGAACAGAATCTCCTGATCAAAACAGCCGAAGAAGCAGGAACGTGCGCTACCATAAGCAGATGCATATGTAAAATAACGCGATCATCAACATTAAACAGCATATAAATCACAACTGCCTAATGTTATTGAATGAAATGTCAACCCAGGGGGAGTTATAGGACTGTGAAGCTTTGGGGTGTTGATGGACTCGATCTACAACATCTGTGTTTTGTTCATCGTTCGGCCGTAACATTAGTCTTTTACAAAAACCTGATTCTCATCTTTATGCTCAAAATAATGCTTTTTCATGAAACTTGCAACATTCAAGCGTTGATTAAAAAAAATAATGTATGAAGCTGGAATAAAACAGTGGGTCTGTTCTTTCTTTTGATATATTGCATGTTTAGTGGGCCATGAAACTTGTGAAAATGACCATAAATGCTGGCGGTGACTGGCAAATTTCATGTTTACATTCATTTAAAAGACCTAACCGACTATGTTTACGATGATACTCAACAAGAGAGTCATTTTTATATAATTTTGTGTGAATATTCGCGCGCTGTGAGACGCGTGGCCGTGCGTGTGTGTGTTGTTGCTGCGCCTCGCGAGTATCAAACTGAGAGACACTTTCTCTTCTATGAGCGCTTGAATATTTAAATTGGCAAGGCTTAAACATGCGCAAATTATCAGTTTCCGTGAAGATGCAGCTCTGGCCCGAGTGTCTTTCACGCTGGCACTGAACCATTGGGCAATTCTTATTGTCAACCATAATGACAAATAATTTTTGTCATTCATTCAGGGGGGGCGGGGGGGGTCGTTTTGGGAGGGCGGGGCGCCCCCCCAAAACAATGGTAGGGTAAACACTGGGATCCGCACCTTGATGAAATGAACGCAGCGCGGCAAAACTGATGCAATGAATCAGAATTTTGGTCGAGCCAGAACGTATCGACTAATCGACTGGGAGATTACAGCCCTAATATTAATATATAAACACAAAATGTTCTATACACACTTTTCATTTGTAAAAATAAAAAATAATAATAATCCCATTTTAAATCGCAATTTTAACCAGAATAATCGCAAGATATTTTCCCAAAATCGTGCAGCCCTAGTTAAGGGAAAGAAAATACAGTTTGTACCCATAAAAAAAACATTACGCCTATGGAGAGTCCCCACAAAGATAGCGAAACAGAGTATGTGTGTGTGTGTCCAGAATGTTACATTTCTGCAAAGATTTTCCTTTTAGTGCATCACTAATCGCTGATATTCAATATTGCTAGATATAAGTTGTGTGCACATCATTTATACTAGAAATGTGAGAACAGCAAGTGCCACTAGTTGAAAATGTTACAAAGCAGCTGACAAGTTAACATAAGCCCTAAACACTTCAGTGATTATGAGATGAAGACGACAAAAAATAAACACCACTGATAGTGGTCTTGATGACAGAAATAGAGAGGGCTTAAACACGCGCACACACACACACACACACACACACACACACACACACACACACACACACACACACACACACACACACACACACACACACACACACACACACACACACACACACACACACACACACACACACACACACACACACACACACAGGGCACAAATCATATTTCACAGAGCTGAACCAAATGTTCTTTCCTTAGAAATCATTTGCATGAACCATTTGTGTGCAGAGCTGGTGCAGACTTTTAAAAGAAGCTAGTCTATAAGGCTTATATCATTCTGCAATATCAAATCCAGCTCTATTTCAGGACACATTTTCAAATACACATTTATCCGGAATTCCCAGCAATCATCAGGGTAGCACAGGGTAATGCTAGTAAAAAAGTGGGAGATTGATCCCATTACATTCAGTGAAGTTAAGGCACGCTCATCCATTCAAACAGTTCATGCTCATAATGCCCATATCCACAACCTGTGCTAAAGTAATGGCAACAATTTAATGAGGGCTCATGGTATGGTCAGGCAGTATTAGTGGGAGTGGAATAGGGTCATGAGGGGTTTCAGTACCGCAAGCAGACTCCAGCACATTGCTGATGTCATTTGCAGGGCGACAAACCACCATGAAGAGCCTCAGGCTGAAATGCATAAACTAGCACACATTCCACACCTCTTGCAACCGTTAAAGCCATGCTAGGCCCACAGAGACATACTAATAGGTTGAACAACAAGGCTAAGCACACAATCTTTATGATATAAAGTATAAAGCTACAGTTTAGTCAAAAAAATATGTAAATAGAAGTGGATTACACTTAAGTTTTGAAATGATCAAAACTAATTGAATGATAAACAAAAGAGGATGTCAATCCTCTATTGTTTGATGTCAATAGGTTACACTGAACTATAAAATCGTGCTGATAAGTTGTTTATAAGTTCCGTGTTAGAAGGGGTTTTGTTTACTCACAGAGATGAACAAACTACAAATCCTTTAAAGTTTTTGGTGTTATTGTACAGCTGTGACTTCAGCTGTTCATCCATAAAGATATGTATTAATTCAAGCATACCCCTTTTCCACCAAGGCAGTGCTAGAGCTAGTTCAGAGCCAGAGCTAGTCCCAGTTCATAGTTGGTTCGACTGAGGAGCCTTCTAAGAACCGGTTTGCTTTTCCACCTGCTGAGAGCCACAACAGAGCCATGTCTTACGTCACTGTATACGTCTCATCTTTCTCAGCAACGCTAGCGAGGCAGCGGCAGTGTTGCCAAGTTGGGCTACTTCATCACTGTTGCCGCGGGCTGTTTTTCATGTCCGCGGGTTGAGGCGACCCCAATTATGTGATATTTAGCCCCGGGAATGCGAATTTAAGTAGGCAACCATGCCAAAAAAAACACATATTTTACCCCCAAATGTGATTTTTACCGGGGAAGCCCCCCTGAAACGCGATTGGGCTTATTTTGAGTAGCAATTGGGTGGGTTTTGTTGTGAAAACCTGGCAACCCTGGGCAGCGGGAAACACAAACACACCAGGCTTGTTCGAGATGCATCGGCGCTGCGCAGACTGATCCACGTATGATATTAAAAAAAACTGGCACTGACTGAATGATCAATGATCAATCTTATGGAAATATGATTATATTTTGCAATTATCATTTAAATCTAATTTTCAAATAGTTTGTTGTAAATCAATATCTCAGAAAATTATTATGGGGTTTCAAAATCAGCATATGACTTACTAAACTTACTTATGTTACTAAACATGACCTCGATTTCATATGTCCACTGTAGTGGAGATCAGAGCAACTTAAAAGCACTTAAAGCATGTAAATCAGGCATTTTGGAAGACACAAGTGAACAGGAAAATAAATTATATATCAATATTTCCATGAAATATTAGCTATTCTAATGAAAATGTTGCCAATTACTACTCCCATTAGTACACTTCTTTTTTAATTTATTTAAGGCCATTTTACACATATTGCATAAAGTAAAATAGTATATCAAATCATTCTGTTGTATCTTTCATAACACAGGCTAGTTGAGATGTTCACTGATGTCCACTACAGTGTAATGTAACAATAAAAGCCCAATTTATCTCCACAAAGTATCATATCACCAAGCTTTTTGGTGGTATTAACAATTTATTCTGAAGTAATAAATTCATCAGTGCTCTTAAATGTACAGCTTAAAAAATTCAAGAATTTACTATAGGGCTGTTACCAATCAAATTAAATAATTTACAGTGAAAAATTACAACTGCAAAAAATTATGTTATGAGATTACTGTTTTAAATAAAATTTTGAATAGGCCTATACGAATAAGAAATGTTTAAACACATACATTTAAATACACTAAACCACCAGTAGGTGGCAGTAAGTCACTTCATTTCAACCGACTGGTTCAAAGCGCTGCAACAAAACAACATGCGGAGTGTCGATTGGAGAACGCGAAATAGTTTACTTCTGCTGTCATCTTTGTTTGAAACTATTTTCGTTGGTGAAACTGAACAAAACAGTGAATATTGTGTCTCATAAAATGTAAGTAACTTTACTATTTGTTTGTTGAACTTGTAATGTAACGTGCACTCGTGAAAATACTCAGCAAAATAGCTCCTTTGTCATGGTATATTATTTACTACAGGACTATATTATAAATAAACTAAACATGTTGTATTTTTACCTCAGTATGTTTCTTCTGTGAATTTCTTTACGTTTGCCATTACGCTCATCGCAGCGTGAGCCTCAACAACAGCGCGACACTGATAACAGAAATATACTATCCATTATCTATCGCTGAATTGTGCTGAAGGTAATAAAATCAGAAGAATCATTCTCGTGATATGATGCTGCCATTGGTTGTAAACTTGCATGAACCCATTTAAACTAGTTAGGAGGCTGGTCAGCTAAGGTTAGCTGTAGTTCAACTGGATTCTGCCATCGCACTTGTCTCTGATGACGACGCAGGAACTAACGTTACAGCGGGGAGAAATCTGTCTGTGGTTTGTCCAATGATAACAGTCACTGTGTCCGTCACACTGGAGAAATTTCCCCGGTAATGTGATCAAAAATATTTAAGAACCATCAAATCTGAATTTAAGACATTTTAAGACTTTTTAAGGACTCGCGGCCACCCTGTTATAAGCTTGGATACTATTTTGAGTGGACATACAAATTTGGATGGAAAGACAAGGAAAAGCATCAAATGCTTTGAAACCTGCAGTGATGCTACATAGCTACTTCAGATCAAGAGTGAGCATTGGTGGGAACACAAACACATTTGGGAGGTACATAACACGTTTTTTGACACTGATGTGACCGTAAGTATTCTTCTCTGAATTTGTATTGCAGCTATGCAATTTCAGACACACACTTTTCCATCCTGCCAGTCTGAACAGATGGACTAACCTCCTCTCGCTGGAGGACCCCTGGGCTGACTATGTAGTGCCTTAGGAAAAACCTCCTCATGCATTCTGTCCAAGGCCATACACAGGATGAAAGGTACAGTACTATGTACGGGAGGAAAAGTGCACACTGGTTGAGTGGGAGTGAGCTGAGGTCACCATGTGCATGTTGAGTGCACTGTGGTGGTGTTGTGGTAGAAGTAAGGAGAGGGTACATATCTATTTTATAGAAACAAAGCTGAGGTTGACCTGTTTTGTAACTGCAGTGACTGAGTAAGAGAGCTGTCATTAGGTGGAAGTGTCAATGCGGAAAAGGCTGCTCGCTCTGCAATTGTCTTTCTCCTTTTCTTTTCTCTCCTTCTCTGCCCGTGGATCTCTGACAATTTTTTTTTTTTAATTCTGCATGCCTGTCGCTTTAGCCCTTGCATCTTGGCAGCAGAGGAAGAGTGTTACAAACTTCCAACACCTCCACCACATGAAAACAATGTGGCACTACACTCTCAGAAACTGTCCTGCCACTGACTGCTATGTAAGTGGAGATCTCCAGTAATATACCTACCCACCTGAAGCCTCTGAGCAATGTGCTTACAAGTCAAACATTCTGTTGACATATACCTGAGCAACTGTCATCCATAGGCTCTTCCTCTACAACTGTTGGTATAAAACACATTCCCACAAGTCAAAAAAGGCACAGTACAAGGGGTAGTCGTAACCAATGTGAATTTTTGACTGTACGATTATTGTCTGACAAAGATTTTTTACCTTTTATGCAACAATAAACTCCCCACAAACATCACAATTTTAGTTGTTAGGACATGCAGTTAAGTTAAGCATTGCTACTTTTAACTGAAAACAAGTTGAAAACAAGTACTTGTATTTAAGTAGGTAAAAAAAAGCAACCTTTTCAACAAAACTATGTATACCCTTTCAATGAATATAAATAAAATAAAATATAAATACTATAATATGTTCAAATTAAGAATAGATCCCAGACTATTAGATTCAATTGCTATTACTTTTTTTTATATCTACTTTCTAATGATATATTTATGTTTCTACTCCAATTCCTAATTGAAATATAATCATTTAAACAGTGTCTGTCATAAAATGTTTTCATGAGAGATTTATTCAAACATACATTAAGACACCAAAAGGTTAAGTAAAAATATAATGTAAATGTATATGTATATGTATAAATATATATATATATTAGGGCTGGGACTTTAACGCGTTAATTAAGATTAATTAATTACGGGACTTTAACGCGTTAATTAAGATTAATTACGCAAAAAATAAATAACAATTTTAACCACACTTATTTTTGCACCGCGGAACGTTTTTCAATGAATGAGTTTCGATGGACCGATTATACTGGAGCACCAACTAGCGTTCTTGACTCTCGACAACAACAACAAACCACAGTGAACATGAACGAAGAAGCTGACGAGACTGCTTTGCTCGGCCCCGTGGATGGGAAATTTTGTTTTAAAAAACGAAAGGAAGGAAGCGTCGACAAGAGCATGGTTGTGTGCAAGCTATGCAACAAGGAATTTGCGTATCACCGCAGCACATCGAGCCTCAAATATCACCTCAACGCAAAACACATAGGAGTTAGCATGGACGTTAGCCCGACTCAGAGTAAAGTTACAAGGACCTAAATAAGCTATTACTACACTTAATGGCAAACATTGCACTGGTCTGCTGGACTGAAATAAATAAACAATATTTTGTTGGATAAGCTTATGTATTCAGTCATTATTCAATGGTATACTAAAAATTAGGGGTGTAACGATTCGTTTTAACAACGATTCGATTCGTATCACGATTTGAGGTTGTCGATACGATTCAAGGACGATTTTGGTTCATTTAGAACGATACGATCCGAAACGATTCAGTGACTTGAAATCGATTCAGTAACTTTTTAGCCAAAAATTGTGTGACTGAAATAAATATCTGGATACTGGTCAGTGCAGGTGAAGTTTCCTAGATTCCTGTTGTTTCTTGTAAGGGAATCAGGTATCCATATCCATATATTATGGATATAAACAAACAAGTAAACAACAATTAATGGCAAATGCTTTCAAATTTTATTTGAATAAAGTGCAACCAACAGTTTAGGTTGATTTAACAGGAAGTTAACCTTTTCTGCTCTCATTTTCAATATTCAATACATTTTCAATAAAAGCACAGTAAGTGCAACCAAAATTTCAACAGTAGGTTAACCTGCTACTTTTGCTTTTGTTATCCAACATATTAATATTACAATATTAATATCAAAAATAAAGTGCAACTAACTTCTCTTCAGGTTTAATTAATAGTAGGTGTACCTGTTACTTTTGCTGTTGTTTTTCAACATTAAAATAATACAAATACAATATTAATATCAAAAATAAAGTGCAACCAACATTTCTTCAGTTTGAATAAACTGGCTGAACCTGCTACTACTCTCAGTTTAATAAACAAACAATATTTAACAAAAGATAAAATGTAACCAACTACTCTTCAATGACTCTACATATTTCTTTTTCAAAAATATCAACATGATCTGACCGCAGAACACTTCTCTGTGCGTTCACTATGTTGGCAGCAGTCCTAAAAACTCGCTCTGCTGGCACACTGGTCCCAGGAATGCACAGGTAACATTTAGCAAGGGTTGAAAGTACAGGTAACACGTTACTAACTTAGCTCTTTCTCTTGGTGGCTTGATAATTTCTCGCTCGTTGGCTTCTCCTCTGCCATCCGCTATGTTTTGTTTTCTTAGCGCTGCTGCTGGTGCGTGCGTTGCGATGATGTCACAGATAGGCAGACTGAATCGAGTAACGTTTAACGCCTTTATCATTAAAAGTGCTAAGAAAAAACATCCATTTAAAGTCTGACGTGCTTAAATCCAATGCGTTATTTCCTATGATCGATACAATCGATTGATTACCTTTTAAAACGATGTTAGATCGATATATGTCGTCCGGAAGGCCAACTTGCCGAGCACAGATCGATGTAGTTAGATCGTAGGAAAATAAATCGATACATCGATGTAGTAGATGAATCGTTACACCCCTACTAAAAATCCATGTGAAAAAAATTACTTCTCACTGTTCTCAGGTCAAATATTTATATGCAATTAAAATGCGATTAATTAATTACAAAGCCTCTAATTAATTAGATATATATATTTGTAATGCTGCTCTCTAGAGTCTTTAGGGAACTAATGAGTTTAGCGGGGCCCCAGGGCATACTCCATCATGAGATTTATTTATTTATTTGTTTGTTTGTTTGTTTGTTTGCTTTTGCAAAATGGTCTTTTGTGGTTTCATCCACACATGCGTTGATAACATAACTGCAAAAAAGTAATAGCCTAGTTAACAATTACTTGTTTACATATGATATATTTGTATTATTTATTTAAACACCTAAAAACTTAGTGTTTTGACAGAATTTTCTAAATTAAAGCAAATTGTCTAAATTAAACAAACTGTACATAACATTTTCTTATAATGAAAATGTAAATTTTCTTTCATCTTTTGGAATATCTGAAAGCCAGGTTTACCTAATATATGTCATTATTAGCAGAACACATTTTACATTTTTAATTCAAGAAGGTCATCTTGATTCTAACCTGTACTTGGCCTTATAAACAAGTAACGAAGTTCTTGTAATTGATTAACTATAGCATTTGTTACAATAAGGAGGCAAGACCATTGGTGACTCATCAGTACAATGCAAAGGCCAATGTTAAAGGATTAGTTCACTTCAAAATGAAAATGTCCTGATATTTTACTCACCCCCATCTCATCCAAGGTGTTCATGTCTGTCTTTCTTCAGTCGAAAAGAAAGTGTTTTGAGGAAAACATTCCAGGATTTTTCTCCATTTAATGTACTTCAATTGCAATCAAAGGACTTCAAAGGGCTCTGCACGATCCCAGCCGAGGAATAGGTCACGTGGAAGTACCGACTCAGTGCCGAAAAATCCTGGAATGTTTTCCGTAAAAAAACAAAATTTCTTTTCGACTGAAGAAAGAAAGACATGAACATCTTGAATGAGATGGGATTGAGTGAATTATCAGGAAATTTTCATTTTAAAGTGAACTAATTCTTTAAACTTTCTCTTTCTTTTTTTATACATCTATTGCTATTTTTCATTACAAATGCAACATACACGTTTAGAAACTATAGCTACAACACGCCACAGTTGTAATATAAATCTTTAGTGAAAAATCTATTCCCTTAACAGATTATCTTTTATAAATTTAGTCAAGTTTTAGTCAAAATCTACCATAATAATTACAACAGAACGTGATGAATTCTGATAAAGGTGGTCATGATTAGTTTAAAAAGCTTTCTAGTTTATGTTGGTACAGAATTATGTTTTCTCCTCTTGAGGCTGTCCTAGGTCATGTTCAACTTTCTCTATACTATAAAAGCTCTGAATGCATGATGTATATAATTAATTAATAGCCTGATTCTATGTTTCCATTAACCAAGGTAGGCTGTAAATATTGAGTGGGTTGTACTTGCTTGTTTTGGTTATTGGAAGGGGATTACCGCTTAAAGAGATATGCGGCTACAGCGATCTGTCACGCCACATTAAAGAACATTAAAACGGCATGAATTTGGCATGAGATGTGTTGGCAGTTGAGGTGTAAAACAAGCAAAGGAAGACAACATAATATAAATGTCTTTTGAACAGGTGTCTTTTTAAAAATAAATATTACAAAAGTAAGGCAACGCTGACATTCAAAAAGAATTGTTGATGAAAAAAAAAACCTATATCTTGGGTCAGTTTTAATTCCTTTGAAGTGTCAGAGTAGTCGCCACCTCTGAAAAGTCAATCACATTGATACAGGTGTATTTTGTGCTTTGTTATTTTCCCATTTTGATTGTAAGCTCTTCTCCGAACAAAGTTTATTTGTTTTAATGGGTGAATCCTCAGTTGGTTGCCTTTTTGAACAATCCATTATTTTTTTAATTAATTAGTTAAAGCTACAAGCTGCCAGAACTAACACACAGCACACGCTCTATTTATGGAAGTGACAATCATGGAAAGATAGATGACTTGACACTGACATTTCCCATGAAAAAAGTAAAAAACTAAAAAAAAAAAAAGGTTCTAACTTCATACTGATAGTCAGAATACAAGGCAAACTAACACAAGGGACTGTACCCACAATTAATGGTTTGTAAGAGGTTTAAGATAGAAATCATCTAGAACATCGTTTTCTCTAAAGTAAAAAGTGTTTTGATCACATATATTAAAGGTGCAGAATAAAAAGTTGATAGCACAACTGTATTTGTGTAGGTGAGTGAGAGTCAAAAGAAGGGAGTCTCTCTACAGATGTCTCAACATTGAGGTATGTCATGTTACTTAAGGTTCTGTTGCTAAAAATGACTCAGCTATCCAGCAGGGATCAGCTACCGAGATGGTGGTTCCCCCCTCACTGTGTGCAGTGCCCACGCCTCCGTTCAAGAGTCAAATGTCACATGCTATCCGTCTTTAACTACAGCATAAAACCAACAGACAATGGTCTCAAGCTGAGTTTAGATGGACTTCACAGGGAGAAGTAAAAAACTAATGTTGTCTACTTTCCAGACAGCCAGTTCTAACCTTATCAAAGTTGAATACTCTAAAAAATAATAATACAGTCCTGACCAAAGTAAAGAGAGATGTGAAAAGTAAACAAGGCACCATCTTATCTTATCCTTTCATGGTACAGCATTTGTATTAGCGAATGCTTAAAAAACTGATCACTGAAAACACAAAGTAAGAAATTCTACTACTTCTGTGCCTGATACTCCTGAAACAATATGTGATTATTTGTTTGTACTGAAGCACACTTTTGAATAAAACCTACTCTTTGCGGATTAATCTGTCTGTCTTAAAGACAGTTTCCAATTTGACACCGCTCTGCACTTTTCCACCGCATACCGAGCCACTAATGTCAGGGGCCATGGGCTGGATAATAACCGCACTAAGATTTAAAAATAACAACTCCTCACTAGAGAGATTGACACAAAACAATACTAGATCACCCTATACAAAAAAAGAGACTGCTAGGGCCCTTAAAACCTTGACTCACTAGGGCCCAGGTCAGGAAGCAGACAAACTGGCTAAAACGACCGTCTGCTAGCTGTCTCACGTCACCGGAGTCAGATAAATCCCAGCACATAGAGACTCTTTCACCTAGATATTATCACATAGAGACTGTGTCTGTTCCCCGAATTAGTAAATACAAAAAAACATCAAAACCATTCAACAGTAAAAATGTAATTGATGTCCAACAAATAAACAACAGATATAATACAGATGAAAAATTGATAAAGCATGGGTTGCTGAATATTCGATCCCTTTCCCCAAAAGCTCTTATTGTTAATGATATCATTACAGATAATAATCTAGATGTGCTGTGTTTGACAGAAACCTGGCTAAAACCTGACGACTACATTACTTTAAATGAGTCCACCCCCCAAAATTATTGTTATAAACATGAGCCACGTCTGAAATGTAAAGGGGGAGGGTTTGCTGTAATTTATAATAAAATCTTCAGTATTACTCAGAAGTCTAGTTTCAAATATAATTCCTTTGAAGTTTTGGTGCTTTATGTAACGTTAAGTAGTGTACATGATAAAACCCGTTTAACATTTGTGTTAGCTACTGAATACAGGCCACCAGGGCATAATACAGACTTTATCAAAGAATTTGCTTATTATCTATCAGAGTTAGTACTGGCCGTAGATAAAGTACTAATTGTTGGTGATTTTAATATCCATGTAGACAACGAAAAAGACGCATTGGAATTAGCATTTAAAGACATTCTAAACTCTATTGTAGTTAGGCAACATGTGTTAGGACCCACTCATCACCATAATCATACTTTAGACCTAATATTGTCACATGGAATAAATGTTGATACCGTTGAAATTCTGCAGCAGAGCGATGACATCTCTGATCATTACCTAGTATCATGTATACTTAATTTAGCTAAGGTTGCAAAGCCGCCCCCCTCGCTTCAAAAATGGCAGGACAATCACTGCCGCTACTAAAGATTGCTTTTTAAATACTCTTCCTCATCAGTATCATCTCCTCAGCATCCCAGATAGCTTAGAAGAACTCGATGTTGCAACAGAAACTATTGACTCTCTCTTATCAAGTACTTTAGACGAAGTTGCTCCCCTGCGCTTAAAGAAGATTAAAGAAAATAGTCCAACGCTGTGGTACAACGAGCACACTCGGGCCCTTAAAACAGCAGCCAGACAAATGGAGCGCAGCTGGAAGAAAACAAAACTAGAGGTATTTCGTAATTCGTGGAAAGAGCACATGATCGCATACAGAAAGGCCGTAAAAACTGCTAGATCTGCTTATTTCTCAACTCTCTTGGAAGAAAACAAACACAACCCAAGGTATTTATTCCATACAGTAGCTAAATTAACCAAAAATAAAGCTTCAACTTCTGATGTTTGTAAACAGCACAGCAGTAATGACTTTATGAACTTCTTTAAATGTAAGACTGATAATATTAGGAAGAAAATTTTAACCATGCAGCCGTCTACTACAGTATCACATTAGACAGAGCATTGTAGTGTCACTGAGGAAAAATTACACTCATTCACTGCTATAGGAGAAGAAGAATTGGCTAAACTCGTTAAATCATCAAAATCTACAACATGTATGCTTGACCCTGTACCGACTAGGCTATTAAAAGAGATGCTACCAGAGGTCATAAATCCTCTTCTTAACCCCCTCGAGTTGGCGGTCGCGCCGGCGCGATCGGCTCTCTTTTTTCTTATCAGTGCCAAAGAGACTCAAATAACTCTGTCGTTTTTCTTCATTCATGCAAGTGTTATACATCATTATATTCTGTTAAGTTTCTATTTTTTTATGTGTAGTCACAATAAAACAAATTGTTGTGCTTTTTGCAAAATAAGGGAAATAAACATAATTTGCGATCTTCAGCCTCTCTCTCAATGATGTCTAATCTGATTTTCTTCAGAAGATGACCTGTAGCTTAGTGAAACCTTGACACAGAAACATGAGACATATGTCTAAAGAAACGTTGAAATGGCAGGTTTTAAATCATGTAAATCAAAACAAAAACAAATATTCTGTGTTTATGTAATCTGTGTGAAAAGTGGGAGATATCAGTCAACTCATTACTGCCTCATTACCCGCTAATGTGCCACGCCCACGGACCGCGCGCTCATTCAGATTCAAATACAGGCAACCCATGCGTCGACGCCCACACACACATCAACACATGCAACACAACTAGTGAAGCTATGGTTCAGATACATCACTTTGAGTAATAATCCTGGAATAATTCTCCTCACGGAAAGCTGATTCTGTAAGGTAGGCTAAGTTTAAAAGGCTCAGTTAGCATCTGTGAATATTAAATGCAAAAAGATTGTTTAATTATAAATCCTGATGCAACATGACGCAAGACTGTTTAGACAAGATTTATTTGGCCTGTTTTCATTTGTATAAATTGTATCTTAATTTTAATCAATGTTTTTAATATATTTGCTTCTTATTTTATAAGAAGTCAATATAACAGACAATAGCCTTAGCGCGGCATTGCACGCTCTCATAAATGAACTTAAGATGGAAATGATATTTGAGTATTAATTGCCTTTTTTACAGTGAATTTCGTTTTGTATAAATTGTATCTTAATTTTAATCAATGTTTTTAAAACGAATTTTACTTCGACTTGATGTTTAAATATTATACCCTATGTTGTTGTTGT
Organism: Gobio gobio; assembly: GCF_949357685.1. NCBI lineage: Eukaryota > Metazoa > Chordata > Actinopteri > Cypriniformes > Gobionidae > Gobio > Gobio gobio. The sequence continues at coordinate 26,038,891 of NC_137098.1, forward strand.
TGGGTTTTTTAGAAAGTGAATTGCTTTCTTTAAACTGAATTTCATTTTGTATAAATTGTGTCTTAATATTAAGCAATGTTTTTAAAACGAATTTTGCTTCATATTGATGTTTAAATATTATACCCTATGTTTTTTTTTTGTTTTTGTTTTTTAGAAAGTGAATTGCTTTCTTTAAACTGAATTTCGTTTTGTATAAATTGTATCTTAATTTTAATCAATGTTTTTAATATATTTGATATAATATAACAGACTGGTATAATATATATTTTAGTATATTTGATACCAATATAGCAGACAATAGCCTTAGCGCTGGCTCATGCATTTCACGTGTTTCTGACTGAAGCTCAAAATGATATTTGAGTATTTTGTGTTTTTGATCGTTTACAAATGATTCAGAAAATATTTGCCATTGAAATGACTGGGAAAAAGTGTCCCAATAAACCTAAAATCACCAGATAAAATCATAATTGCATTGCATCATGTTGTTTTAAATCCCAAATATTTTACTTATCACAATCATCATTACCAATTGTCACAATATTACTGTTTTTTTTTAGCTCTTCTTTCAAAAAAATTTCTGATTGAAATCTTGTTTCTTTTTTGGCAGATAATTTAGCTTGCTTTAAGTAAAAACTTTAAGTAAAAAACATTTAGATCCCCCCCCCCCCCCCCCCCCAAAAAAAAATTTTTTTAGGCTATTTTTTATCTAGTAGGCCTACCTAAAGCTCGTTTATTATGCAGCTCATTATTATGCAGGTCTTTGTTTCTCAGGAGTGATCACATTATTATTCATGGGACATTCACGCCTACTCGCATAAGGCCTGAGTAAAGAAAAAGTGTTTTAAAAAATGTAAATTAATATATTGTTTTATGTTAATGAGTAGGCTCAATGATTCTCACATCAGTTTAAAGCAAAAACTCTAAACAAAAACAAGCCTTAATTAATTTTTTTGAAGCCTTAATTTTAAAACTATTTTTTTCAAAAATTATGCATAAACATTATTCTCTCAAAAATACAAGCATGTACATACAAGTTGCTCACATATTATAGTAGCCCAGTTTGTGCTGAATACAGTGTAATTACACCTTTGCCATTAATATGTTTATAAGCAACTGAAAAATTCACAAATGTAAGAGCATGTCAAAACTTCTAAAGGGCCCCAAAACAGCTCAGACTCCTAGGGGTTAATATCATTAATTCATCTTTGTCATTAGGATATGTAACGAAAACTTTTAAGTTGGCTATTATTAAACCACTTATTAAAAAAACGCAACTTGATCCTACAGAATTAGTCAATTATAGGCCAATCTCAAATCTACCCTTTCTGTCAAAAATACTTGAAAAAGCAGTGTCTTCACAATTATGTTCCTTTTTAGAAAGAAATGGTATCTGTGAGGATTTCCAGTCAGGATTTAGACCGTATCATAGTACTGAGACTGCTCTCATCAGAGTTACAAATGATTTACTCTTGTCATCTGATCGTGGCTGTATCTCTCTATTAGTGTTACTCAAATCTTGGCACTGCATTTGATACTATCGACCACAACATTCTTTTGAATAGACTCGAAAATTATGTAGGCATTAGTGGAATTGCTTTGGCATGGTTTAAATCATACCTATGTGACCGTTGTCAGATTGTAGCAGTAAATGAAGAGATGTCCCACCGATCACAAGTTCAGTATGGAGTACCGCAAGGCTCAGTGCTAGGACCGCTGCTCTTCACCCTGTACATGCTACCACTGGGAGATATCATTAGGAAGCATGGCGTTAGTTTTCATTGTTTTGCTGAGGATACTCAGCTCTATATTTCTTCACACCCTGACGAAACTTACCAATTTACAAGATTAACGGAATGCATAGCTGATATAAAACATTGGATGACCAGTAATTTCCTGCAACTCAATTCAGAAAAAAATAAATTTTTAATTAATGGGGAAAAAAAGCTCCACAAGTAGTAACCTATAATACTGTCTAACACTTGATGGCTGCTCTGTCAAGTCCTCGTCGTCAGTGAGGAACCTGGGTGTGCTCTTTGATACAAATCTTTCGTTTGAAAGCCACGTTTCTAGCATCTGTAAAATTGCATTCTACCATCTTAAAAATATATCAAAATTTCGGCACATGCTCTCAATGCAAAATGCTGAACAGTTAGTTCATGCGTTCATAACCTCAAGGCTAGATTATTGTAATGCTCTACTGGGTGGTTGCCCTGCTCGCTTAATAAATAAACTCCAGCTGGTCCAAAATGCAGCAGCTCGAGTTCTTACTAGAACCAGGAAGTATGACAATATTAGCCCAGTTCTGTCAACACTGCACTGGCTGCCTATTAAACATTGCATACATTTTAAAATATTGCTTATTACTTACAAAGCACTAAATGGTTTAGCTCCCCAATACTTGAGCGAGCTCTTAACATATTATACTCCATCACGTCTACTGCGGTCTCAAAATTCTGGCCAGTTGATAATACCGAGAATATCCAAATCAACTGCAGGCGGTCGATCCTTTTCCTATTTAGCACCTAAACTCTGGAACAGTCTTCCTAACATTGTACGGGAAGCAGACACACGCTGTCAGTTTAAATCTAGACTAAAAACACATCTCTTTACTGTGGCATACACATAAAACACTTTTTTCAATGAAATGATTGTTAGGCTGCATTAACTAGGTCAGCCGGAACCGGGAACACTTCCCATAACACCTGATGTACTCGTTACATCATCAAAAGAATGGCATCTACACTAATGATAGTCTCTCTGTTTTATCCCGAGGTTTACTGCAGTCAACCGGATCCGGGCCGTATCCAGATCAGATGGTGGACCTGCGCCCAGAGAAGACCAACGCAGGACCCTGAAGTGTCTGCAGAGACCGTGTCAATTAGACTCCCCTGAAATTGCATCGTCGACACGGCATCCTCAATAAACCCGTCTCCGGCGTGATGACTCCGATTGTTCGAATATTACAATTTAATAATTCTTAAATCGATATGTCACCCTCAATAAACCCGTCTCCAGCGTGTTGCCTCCGATCTTTCGAATATTGCACTTTAATAATTATTTAATCAACATATCATCCTCAATAAACCCGTCTCCAGCGTGTTGCCTCCGATCCTTCGAATATTCCGATCTATTATGAACTCTGACCTGTAAAGTTGCCAGAATAATAATCATACGCTGTTTGTTAATTGGCCAGAGGAGAACTGGCACCCCGACTGAGCCTGGTGTCTGCCATGGTTTATTTTTCTCCATTAGGTCACCTGATGGGGTTTTGGTTTCCTTGCCACTGTTGCCTCTGGCTTGGCGTGCTCAGTTGGGGACACTACATTTTTCAACTAAATATCCAAATAAATCTAATTATTAAACTAAATTAACCATATAAACTAAATTACTGATCTAAAACCCACACTGTCACTGTATGATAATTGAAATGAACTGATGACATCACCGTTTTCTCCAGAATGGCTATACGGCTGAATAAAATTATGTTGTATTATTTTCCTGTTTAACACTAAAGCTGCTTTGAAACAATCTGCATTGTTAAAAGCGCTATATAAATAAGGTTGACTTGACTTGACAGCAACTGATGTGGCTAGGGATACAAAATAGACTATCATTCAAAAGTTTAGGGTTGGTAAGGTTTTTTAATATTTAAAGCCGCAGTATGTAACTTTTCTTAGTTTAAAGATTATTTAAACTTTGAGCTGTCAGATTTGATTTTGTGGGAAATGTCAGTTTAAGGTCATTCATCTTTGCGTGCCCCTGTATCTCTGTATGTGCTCGGAACTAAAGCAGTTTAGAGTGAACGAATTTTAAAGACAAAATTGCCCATCTTTTGCTGCTAATTGTGTATTAGGGCTGTCTCTTTTTATTCGATATTCGAATATGCATTCGAACATGACTTTAAATATCCGTAATCAAACTATAAATAAACTATCCGGTTTTTAAAAGGCCATGTAGCGCATTTTTTACAGTCTATGATTAGACTGTTTGTTTTTTATTTTATTGTTTGCCATCTCATCCAATAGAGGGTGATCTAAACGTATTGTAGCGTAGGCCCATGACCAAATCAAGCGAATAATAGCCAGTCTGTTTTCAAAATGGAAGATAACTCTCAGAACGGCCAGCTTGAGCGGACAATTACAACCCCAACCCATCTTAAAAGTAGTGTCTGGAAACATTTTGGGTTCTACACCGTAGATGGTAAAATAACCATTAAAGATAACCACTTCTCTCAACATTGACGCGCAAATACCTGTGTGTGCCAGGCACGTCTGTGTGCTCCGAACGAGTGTTCTCCACCGCGGGGAACATTGTCAATAAAAAGAGAGCCGCACTTGATCCAGATCAAGTTGATAGATTAGTGTTTCTAGCAAACAATATAAAGAAATGATTCGAATACATTGCTTGATATTTGATATCCGTTCAAATGAGATTTTTCTCAAAAATGACAGCCCTATTATGCATTATATTTGGTTTATATGAATAGTAATTATGTATAATTCATAATATAATTTACAATATATATATTAGGGGTGGCACGGTACATGAAAAAAACCCGAACCGTTCGGTTCGCTTGTCTCGGTTCGGAGCGTGTGCGTCGCACATTTCGACGCATGCGCAATGCATCCTCGTGCCCGTATGTTACCTCAGACAGTGGGTGTCCTTTCCGCGCGAAATAAGAGGTGTGTGTGTGGACATACAGTAAAATAAAGTAAAAGTGGAGTGCTGCAGGTCACGTCACGTGTAGAAATGCAAGTGAGAGAGATAAGGAAGGCTGCCCGGAGTTGGAGGATGCGCCGGCGACGTATAGCAGGGAGGGCAGATGCAGTGCGTATGGAGGGCGGGAGCCGCGCGCGCCCGTTGTGCATTCACACACTGGCAGTGATTGTCTCACGCAGCTGAACCGCGGCTCATGTATTGCAAATACAGTCAAATATTGTCAATTCTGTCACATTTTCCAGTGTCCTCATCCGACCCCTGTCTGTCTCATGCTTTGATTTATAATGGGCAGCATATATCTGCTGCAAATGCGACTGTGTTCCCCTCTGTCTCATACACACATGCATAAAACATGTTGTATATAAGTAGTTCACATGATAAATGTAACATTTAAAAGTTAAGATATGCTTCTAGTTTTAATAATTTAAACATGCCTTTGAAGTTTGGGCAAAAACTTCTGGCAGTGTTGTGTTTTGTGAATTATTTTTTTTCTTTTCACAGCGCTGGATGTACAGCAGTGTTTCCCCTACAATGTATTCACAGCGGCGCAGCGCATTTTCAGCGCCACTGCAAACTCTTCACATGATCAGTAATATCACATTCACGAGAGAGATTGACGATGGCCAGAGAACTAAACAAAAATGTAGTCTGCTTACACTTACACAATATCACAGGGCTGTGATATTAATCTTATTTTATTTTCGCTTCCAAGTATTATAAAAAGAAGATATGAGGTAAAACTAGTATAAACTATGCTCGCGCATCGTCTAGCACAACTTCCTTCCCTTCATAGCGCGCGCTGTCATTTCTCCCCAACAAACATGCATTTAACGTAAGATTCAGCACAATCTGTGATTGTTGTCAAATGCACTCTCCACTTTGGCTTAATTGCAGAACGTGTTTGATTAAATTAAAAGCACAATAATCCGCGCAATAGACGCTGTTTCCAAGTTCAAGGCGGGTGTATGTGTGTGTGTGTGTGTGTGTGTGTACGCACGCTGCGAAACGGACCGACTTGCACATATGCTTCGTTTGCACGACTAAACCATCAAAAACACAACAAAATAGCCTATATCTCAAAATGACAGGCTTGGAGAGTATTCACTTAAACACAGTAGCTTAAATGGGCGTAAATAGTTGGGAGAAATTAATGGGAGAATGATATTAGATCTGCGTTTTAAGATTAGATTAGATTAGATTAGATTCAACTTTATTGTCATTACACAAGTACAAGTACAAGGCAACGAAATGTAGTTTAGGTCTAACCAGAAGTGCAATAGCAGCAAGTGCAGGATATACAACGTTTGCATAAGTGCAGGACATGGATATGTACTGAATATATATAAATATATCTATAAATAGAGAGATGGTTATTACTATAAACAGAATTTACAGGTGAATATGTACAGGGAGTAAATATACAGATGGCTATTACTATAAACAGAATTTACAGGTGGATATGTACTATGAATATAATATAATATACAGATGGCTATTACAATAAACAGAATTTTGCAGATAGAGGTATACAATGATATGTTAGGCTAAAATGAGGAATATGGCAGTGGATTAAGGTAGTGCAATAAATTATGGACAGAAGCTATCCGAAAAAAGTGTAAAAGTGCAGTGGAAAGTGATTACATATTACAGTTAGAAGTACGGTGCAAAATGCAAATGTAAACAGTTGGTACTGTAAATAACAGTCGGCAGTGCAAATGAGCATAATACAGTTAAGGTATGGTAGTGCAAAATGCATAAGTAAACAGTTGTTACTGTAATAAACAGTCGGTAGTGCAAATAACAAAGTGAAGGCGGATGTGAAGTAGGAGAGTTATCAGTATATGAGGGAAGTGGATCAACGGGGGGTTGAGTTCAGTAAAGAGACAGCTCTGAGGAAAAAGCTGTTCTTTAGTCTGCTGGTCCTGGTCCGGTGGATCCTGAAACGCCTGCCGGAGGGCAGGAGAGAAAACAGTCTGTGTGCTGGGTGAGAGGAGTCCTTGAGGATGCTGCGAGCTCGATGCAGGCAGCGTTTCCTCTGGATGTGCTCGATGGCAGGTAGTGGAGTCCCTGTGATGCGCTGGGCAGTTTTCACCACCCGCTGCAGTGCCTTGCGCTCCGCAACAGAGCAGCTCCCATACCACACTGCCACACAGTTGGTCAGGATGCTTTCTATTGCGCAGCGATAGAAGTTCACCAGGATAGCCGAGGAGAGCTGATTCTTCCTCAGTGTCCTCAGGAAGAAGAGGCGCTGGTGAGCCTTCTTGACCAGGCTGGAGGTGTTGGTTGTCCACGACATGTCCGCCGAGATGTGGATCCCCAGGAACTTGAAACTGGAGACACGTTCAACAGCCATTCCATTGATGTGGATGGTGTCGTGTGTGCCTCTTGACTCCTTCCTGAAGTCCACGATTAGCTCCTTTGTTTTGGTGGTGTTGAGGAGCAGGTTATTTTCGGTGCACCATGTGGCCAGGTGCTGGATCTCCTCCCTATAGGCAGTCTCATCGTTGTTGCTGATGAGACCAATCACCGTAGTGTCGTCCGCAAACTTGACGATGGAATTAGATCCATACACAGGCTTGCAGTCGGCGGTGAAGAGGGAGTAGAGAAACGGGCTTAGCACACAGCCCTGTGGTACACCAGTGTTAAGAGTGATGGATGTGGAGCAGGTGAGTCCTGAACGAACATTCTGGGGTCTGTCAGTTAGGAAGTCCAAAATCCAGTTACACATTGAGGTATTGATGTCCAGGTCTCCAAGTTTAGCTATTAACTTGGTTGGGATGACAGTGTTGAATGCTGAGCTTAAGTCAACAAACAGCATGCGTGCGTAAGTGTTCTTATTGTCCAGATGAGTGAGCACAGAGTGCAGTGCCATGGAAACGGCATCCTCTGTGCTCCTATTGCTGCGGTAGGCAAACTGGTGTGAGTCCAATGTGGATGGTAGAGAGTCTTTTAGGTGTTCCAGGACCAGCCGCTCAAAGCACTTCATGACGATGGGTGTGAGTGCTACAGGGCGGTAGTCGTTAGGGCACCTCGGGCTAGAGTGTTTTGGCCCTGGCACAATGGAAGTGCGTTTGAAGCATGATGGTACAGCTGCTTGGGCAAGAGACAGGTTGAAAATGTCTGTAAAAACCCCAGCGAGCTGCTCCGCACATGCCCTGAGAACACGACCAGGGATGTTGTCTGGTCCAGCAGCCTTGTGCACGCTGATCCGGCTCAGTGCCTTGCAGACATCTGTGGAGGAGAGTGTGATTGGTGGGTCAGCGAGGGTTTGAGCTTGGTGGCAGTTTCTCTGTTGTCTCTTTCAAAGCGAGCATAAAAGTAATTTAGCTCGTTCAGGAAGTTGACATCAGTGGCTGTGGGGGTGGAGTGGGTGGGTTTGTAGTCACTGATGGCCTGAATGCCCAGCCACATGCGTCGAGGGTCAGAGTTGGAAAAGTGACCCTCTATCTTTAGCTTGTAGCAGTGCTTGGCCTTTTTGATCCCCCTCTTCAGGTTTGCCCTGGACGTACTGTAGGCTTGTGCATCTCCTGATCTGAAGGCAGTATTGCGTGACTTCAGCAGAAGTCGCACTTCCCTGTTCATCCATGGCTTCTGATTTGGGTATGTGGTGATCTGTTTCTGGGTAGTAACACTGTCAATGGTGGTATTGATATGATCCAATACAGAGGAGGTGTAGGAGTCAATGTCCGTGTGAGCACCACTGGTGGCTTGAGAAGCAAACACACTCCAGTCTGTGTGTAGAAACCTTTCCTGGAGTGAGGAATCAACCCCCGCAGGCCACACCTTGATGGTCTTCACTGATGGCTTCACACGGTTGATGAGGGGTGCATATTTGGGGGTGAGAAACAAAGAAAGGTTATCTGACTGTCCCAGGTGGGGGAGGGGTGTCGCAACGTAAGCTCCAGCCATGTTTGTGTAAACATGGTCTAAGGTTTTATTTCCTCTGGTGTGGCAGGAAACATGCTGGTGAAACTTGGGTAGCACTGACTTTAAGTTTGAATGATTAAAGTCACCTGCAACAATAAAAGCAGCTTCCGGGTGATCAGTCTGTTGTTTACTGATGGCTGCATGAAGTTCTTTCATAGCAAGCTTGGTATCAGCATCCAGGGGAATATAGGCTGCAGTTATAATGGTGGAAGTGAACTCCCGCGGTAGATAAAACGGTCTACATTTAACCATGAGAAACTCGAGGTTAGCTGAACAATGACTCCCAACAATAGCAGAGTTTGTGCACCAGGCTTTGTTAATGTAAATGCACAATCCACCACCTCTGGTCTTACCGGAGCCATCTAATGTTCTATCCGCCCGGAGCGTGTGGCATCCCGCTAGCTCAATAGCGGTGTCCGGTATTCCGCCGTTTAGCCAGGTTTCCGTGAAGATTAGGACGTTACAGTTCAAAAGTTTCTTGCTGTGTGTGATGCTGAGTCGAATCTCCTCCATTTTGTTCACTAGCGACCGTACATTGGCAAGGAAAATACTGGGTAAAGAGAGCCGATGTAGGGTTAGCCTTAGCTTTAGCCTTAGCTTAGCTCTCAGTCCTCCGCGTTTCCCCCGCCTTTGTTTATGATCTCGACGCCGCCTGCGAGCACTTCCGCCCGGCCGGGTAGAGTGCATGGCCTCGGGTGTCCTAGCGATCTCAGGAAGGAGTCGAAGATTGTCCATAAAACTGTCGGAAATTCGCAAACAAATATCCAAAATCTCACCACGGGTGTACAATGTTAAGGCACAACTATTCTGAACGAACAGACCCGAGATGAGCAAGAAAAATACCGCAAAATTGCAGAATCTGGAGAGACCCAGAGCCTCGCGAACTACTCGCGCCGCCATCTTGGGTGCCATCTTGGGTGCTTAAAGGGGCAGTATCTAATAAACCTGGTGACGATTGAGCCAATAATGTGAATCAAACAACAAAAGGCAAAGAGAAAATTACTTGCAGCTCTTGTATGATATGTGATGCTCTTAAATTTTTTTTTATTTGATTAATAAAAAGGTTAAAAAAAACATCAAGTAATAATATTTCACAATATGTTTTTTTTTCTCTGTATTTTTGATTAAATAAATGCAGGCTTGATAAGCATGAGACTTTTTGCAAAAATATAAAATAGGATCCAAACACTTTTTTTTATTTTTATTTTTACATATTGCCCCTTTCTTACATTTGAGCCCTTGCCCCTTAGGAACTTTTTGCAAGTCCCTGCAGGTTATTGAAGTAAAATAGGCTATAAGCTAGTCACCTTTTAAACTAATAAAAAGCTTAATTTGGATTTTAATGTTCAAAATGTCTATTTCTATCCACAAAACTTGGCAGAAATCATGGTTTAAGGTTTTTTTTAAAACCTTGCATCATTTTTCTGTAGTTCTAATGGCAATTAAGCCATTTTACAGTTCATTTTAGTCCATCCTGAAGTCCGTTTTGCAGAGATGGACTAAAAATGAACTCTCAAAACGTACTGCCAGATTCTGGAAGATGAATTCTTCAAACAGTGGTACTAGAGGATGTGGTGCTGGTCCTTCAAGAGTCACTCTCAACCTATCTGTCCATAAAGCCTATAAAAAAAACCTTCTCCATGTATTTTACAACACTTCAGCTTGTGATTCTTATCTAGTGGGGGTCATTTTTTAGGATTCTTTACCTAACTGAAGTCTCTGAGATCCTGACACCTTGCACTTCTGGAGACTCCAGGTAGGTTGCAGCTTTGGAAAATGGTGGCGCTGGAGACTAAAGGGTTCCTGATGGTTTCACCCTTAATTCTTCACCTTAATTCTTAATTCTTTTGCGGTTAATAGGTGTCTTTTCTTCACCACCTGTTTTTGTCAGATCCTGCTGACCCAACGAGCATTTCACTGTCCAATGGTCATGCCTTACCTGCAATGTCTAGTATTGCATTAGTATTGCATCCTTCTCATGGGCATTTAATACTTTTTGACTTTTCAGTCTGAGTTAAATCTCTTTTTTGGCTCAATTTATCTGTAAAAGAAAACATGCCTAATAATTCTGCACACCTGAATATAAGGTGATTTTCATTTCCAGCCTTCATGAACAATTATATATCACTTATACATTATTAAATACTAAATCAATAGTAGTTATTAGGATTACTGTGGTTTGGAATTGGTCAAATGTGCCTGGAAAAAAAATATGATCAGAAAATCAACGTGCCTAACCGGGACAAGTGGATTTTTTCAAGGGGCAAGTGAAAAATAATTTTACTTGCCCGACGGACAAGTAGCCTGATAAAACGTCATTAACAAAAATAACTAGGGAATCACCCAAATGCAAGAATGATTCATTACTGTAATTGCCGATTGTCAGTGAATGATAATAATGTATAATGAACTGACGGTAACGTTGCACTGTTGACGCTCGCGCAGCCTCTCGAGGAGAAATCTAAACAAATGTGTACCACTCACACAGAGAAACTCAGTTAACACACTGCCGTAAAAATGTAGAAATGTGGAGTTTATTTATATTTATAATGTGATACAGTTGCAACGTCACATTCCCAAGAGTGCTGTTTTCCTGAATAACATCACGACTGAAAATGACACTGATTTCATATGACAGTTCCATAAACAATTATAAACATTAAGTAACTTACATTTTTGATGCAATATTGAGTGTTTTTGTTCTATTTCAGCAGCGAAAATAGTTCAAAAAGATCACAGCAGAACGAGTGTCACAGCAACAGCGTGTTAGAGAATGATTCAACATTTTTAATGAATCGATAGAATCAAAGATTCAATGAATTATTCGTAAATGCCTACCTCATTCTTGTATGAATCAGCGTTTGAACGAATCGACTCAATGACTCACTCATTCAGGCGGTCACCTGCTGCCACCTACTGGTGGTTTAGTTTAATCTTTCCAGCATTTCTTATTTGTATATTTAAAACAATCTCATAACATTATTTAATGCAGTTGTAATTTTTCAGTGTAAATTATTTAATTTGACTGGTAACAGCCAGTGTCATCTTCTAATTTAATTGATTGATCAAACTTCTTAACCCGCATCGGATCGTGGGCGGGGCGGTTGACGTGAGTGGGCGTGTGTGTACTTTTATTAACTTTTGTTTTATACAAAATATTCAATCAACTATCACAAACTATGCATCATTTGAAAGCTAAAACACTCAAGATTCGTGTTCTGAACTTGTTTTTGCAATAAATACACCAGAGAGGAAAGGGTTAAATGAAACGCTAAAGGAAAAACATTAGCATAATATTAGCGATACTCATCTTTCATCTCCTGTCGTTCAGATCAGATCGGACAAATCCAATAAACACCCGCATACATCTCCGTGTTAGGGTCCACTCTTCAAAATGCATCCCACTTTTTAATCCAAAACAACGAAAAAATAGGGAAAAAACAAAAAATCCTTCGTTGTTTGCAAGGGAGTTGAGTTAGCATAATCAATCATGTCCATTTTCAATGAAATATCGATTCTAATCCGTTTCTGGCAAACTCCCCCTGCAAGAATAGTCTCTCCCACGTGAAATCGATCAACCCTCGTCTCTCTCCTTCAATCAGAGACTCTCCTGGGATGCTTCATATAGAGGAAGCGCCTTACAGGCTTGGTGAGCTGTCAATCATTGCACCCATGGTTTTCGTTGGATAAAGGCACTCGGTGCCCAGCCAATGCCTTTCCAACAAAGGTTTGATTGATGGACTTAGTAACCAATCAAAAGGCATTATCTTGAGCAGTTTACGCAAGTAGGCTTTGGTGAATACTGTTTGTGCGCAGTCGGCACGCTCTCTATGGCAGAAACTGCAGTGGAGCGCGCCGACTCTTACTGACAGTTCTCATCAGCTAAATGAGTTTTTTACACTTTGTTATCTCTGTAAATAGTTGCTTTAGTTTTTCAGTAACTGTTTATCCATTATAATTAGCAGTTTATTGCAGATTTATTTGAATGAAAAACTACTCTTTACAATAGCAAATGTTCTGAAATAAATGGCCTTTTTGAAAGGACGCCTAGACTTTTCTTGACATAAAAGCTCACAGAAGCTACATTACTGAGAGAATCATCCTCATATTTGAATCATGACATGATTAGACATTCAGTTTTATATTTAAGTTATTTTCAGGCTCTTAACATTAAATTATAATATTTTTTCCCCTAAGTGAAAAAAAAAAAAAAAACGTGAGTCACTTACATGTATATTTACATGTATATTACTCTGTTCCCATATTACTTTGAGTTATTATGACTCTTGGGTAGCAACATTTCAAGTGTCTAGTTTAAAATAAGACCAGATTTATGAATATAGACCATAGGGTTTAAGAGCTGTAGACATTTTCATTTGGGTATATCGTTTTCAAAGAATTCTCAAAAATGGGGTGCAGGTTAAGAGGTTAAGAATATAAAAGGAAATCTGAATCATAGCCTATATTTAATAAGATTAGGGGAAACATGCCCTTTATAAAAGGTAAAAATATCACAAATATGCATATGTCAAAGCTGATTGAACACTGGTGAGAATATTGCTTCAGAATAAATTTTATTTACAACACACACACAAATATATATATTAGAGCCCGATCGATAAAGGATTTTTAAGGCCGATACCGATACAAATATTTGGTGATTTAAAAATCTGATATTCCGATATATCAGCCGATATATATTAAAAAATAAATTAAATAACAGAAACGCATAAAAAAAACTTAAACAGATTTCCCTTACATTAGTTATATGTAGTTATTCATGATCCCTCAGCCTCTCTAAAATAATATGATAATGCAGTTTAAAAATAAACTTGTTTGTTTTATTGTCACAACAGAACAGAGGAACATAAAAATATATTAAAGTTCTGATAAATAAAATGTATAAAAATACAAACTTAAGATTTAAACTTAAAGTTGTTTGGACGAAAACACAATAACAAAAACAAAACAAAAAATCAAAGTTACCAGTATTAATAGATGTGGTAGCTTCATAAATATAACTTTGAGCAAGACTGGAAAAAAAATATTCAGTTAAGTTCTAGATGAGAATATTATGACTCTTGGGTAGCAACATTTCAAGTGTCTAGTTTAAAATAAGACCAGATTCAACGGCCGTCTGCTAGCTGCCTGAGCTCCTAGCTGCTAGGAACAGTCTTCCTAACATTGTTCGGGAAGCAGACACACTCTGTCAGTTTAAATCTAGACTAAAAACACATCTCTTTACTGTGGCATACACATAAAACACTTTTTCAATGAAACGATTGTTAGGCTGCATTAACTAGGTCAGCCGGAACCGGGAACACTTCCCATAACACCTGATGTACTCGTTACATCATCAGTAGAATGGAATCTACGCTAATGATAGTCTCTCTGTTTTATCCCGAGGTTTACTGCAGTCAGCCGGATCCGGGCCGTATCCAGTTCAGATGGTGGACCTGCGCCCAGAGAAGACCAACACAGGACCCCGAAGTGTCTGAGAGACCGTGATTAGACTCCCCCTGCAACTGCCTCATCGACACGGCATCTCAATAAACCCGTCTCCGGCGTGTTGACTCAGATTGTTCGAATATTACAATTAAATAATACTTAAATCGATATGTCATCCTCAATAAACCCGTCTCCAGCGTGTTGTCTCCGATCATTCGAATATTGCACTTTAATAATTATTTAATCAACATCATCCTCAATAAACCCGTCTCCAGCATGTTGCCCCCGGTCCCTCGAATATTCTGATCTATTATGACCTCCGAGCTGTAAAACTGCCAGAATAATAATAATAATACGCTGTTTGTTAATTGGCCAGAGGAGAACTGGCACCCCGACTGAGCCTGGTTTCTCCCAAGGTTTATTTTTCTCCGTTAGGTCACCTAATGGGGTTTTGGTTTCCTTGCCACTGTTGCCTCTGGCTTGGCGTGCTCAGTTGGGGACATTAAATTTTTCAACTAAACATCGAAATACATCTAAATAATAAACTAAAATAACCATTTAAACTAAATTACTGATCAAATTATTGATCTAAAGCCCACACTGTCACTGTATGATACTTGAAATTTTTCCAGAATGGCTATACAGCTGAATAAAATTATGCTGCATTATTTTCCTGTTTAACACTGTAAAGCTGCTTTGAAACAATCTACATTGTTAAAAGCGCTATATAAATAAAGTTGACTTGACTTGACTAGAAGTTCTGATAAATAACAACAGAAAAATATAAACTATATACAGTAAATATGAGCTAACTTATAATTACAATGTCAACTTGCTTATCCCGTTACATGCACTCTTTTAAGTCTATCCATCAAGCTACAACAAACCATTTTCAATCATCATTTGCTGCCTGCCTTCTAAAATCTACTACTGATGATGCAGTAAATCTAGGGATGCACCGGTTGACCGGCCAAAAACCGGAAGTTTTCTTTGTATTTTTCTGCCGATTTATCCGGTAGTGCGCCCGCGTGCACATACGCCTACACTGTTAGACATTTCTGTAATTTGTACAGTTATTTACTATATATCACCCAGTATAATACTGTAAATTCTCTTTACAGTAAATAACTGTAATTCCCGTTGCATCATGGGTATTTTCTATGACGTCAAACACCAAATACAGTGATTTCCTGTATTTAAAAAAAATAAAGTATAATACTGTATTTACCACAACGGCCTATTTGGCACAATTGGGATCGACAGGATTTGCTTTAGATTTATATTAGGAACCATCAGTGCAGCGTTGAAAGTTTCACCCGAGGAGAGAGCTCACGGTTCCAGAGAACATATGAGCTGTGTCCGGACACCCTGCGAAGATTTTTTCATCCCCCGTGAGAACGGCAAACAAGCAAGGTAAGTGTGATTTGTACTAGCCGCGGTTGTCTGCACCCCAAATTTAGCTTGTCAGCATTGGTGCTAAAAACTGAGGTAAACCTAACGTTTTATGAATTTATTGAATTAGATTAGGAACCGGTGCAGCGTTTTGCCCGAGGAGAGAGCTCACAGTCCGGACAACATACTTTACATAACGTTAGATCATCATTTGCTTAAACTTTGCTTCTTAAAACGGAGGCAAACCTAACGTTTTATTTTAAAAAAAAATGAGTTTATTGAATTAGATTAGGAACCAGTGCAGCCAGCGTCGTGTGTACGTTACTGCCCGAGGAGAGAGCTCACGGCCCGGACAACATACTTTATATAACGTTAGGTTATCATTTGGTTAAACTTTGCTGCTAAAAACTGAGGTAAACCTAACGTTTTATAAAAAAAAAATGAGTTTATTGAATTAGATTAAGAACCAGTGCAGCCAGCGTCGTGTGTAACGTTACTGCCCGAGGAGAGAGCTCACGGCCCGGACAACGTACTTTACATAACGTTAGGTTATCATTTGCTTCAGCTTTGGTACTAAAACTGAGGTAACATAAACCTAACGTTTTATTTTTAAAAAGACTTAACGTTAATGAGTTTATTGAATTAACTTTACCAATACAATGAAGATGTTGTTTATCGAGCATATTAAGCGTACATTAGGACGACGTTAGTTAGTAAATTAACGTTGGCCACTAGTTGCAAAAATAATGTCGTTAACAAGCAAAGTTTACATTTGGATTGACATTATTTATTTTACATTTTAGATAAGAATACCAGGAGCCTGCCTGTGCTGTGCGACACTGAACTCATACAACGGTAAGTAACGTTACTCCTCTTTGTTTCTCCACATATTACTGATAATTCAAAGTTTTTCTTGTATGTTTTAGTCGGGTCTGTTTAACTGAATCACAAAATGATTTAGTTTTTCCACCTCTTTTTAGCTGTAACTAGCCATGTACCATGTTTTTTTCATAAATTATATTATACTAAAATAATCCAAAACTGTGTTTGTCCAGGACTGACAGATTATAATTTTATTTTCTGGAATTTAAGCAGTCCTGGACAATTTTTGGATGATTTTGGCAGATGAAATATAATTTATGAAAAAAACATGGCAAAACTTTAGAATAATGTTGCTCAAGTGCAAACCTGAATACATTTCTGAACACAAAAGAAGATGAAGAATGTTTGTAACCTAACAGATTGAGGCACCATTCACTTCTATGACAGAATTTACTTTTTTTTTTTTTTTTTGGTGAACTATCCATTTAATGACGGACCATTATTCTAAAGTGTTACCAAAAACATTTAAAGCAAAGGCACTAAGGATGATGAAATTTAAAATATCTTTATTCTCTTAATTTTCTCTTGCTTTAAGTTTTTTTCGTGAGGAAAAACCCAGAGGAGGGAACAAGATGCATCACCAAAACCGGAGTGAGTCGGAAGACCAGGGAAGTTGTGAACAGGAAGACCACTGTAATCAACAACAGAGTGTCATCCTTCCTTCGCCACCTAATGGAGTTTGAATGGAAAAACTTGGACTAGGTGAGACACTTTTTTAATAGGATATGTAATGTACACAGACACTTACGCTGCATTCACACAGGGCGTCATGCCGGTTAGAAATTTTGTCTGACCTGAGACAGCACCGACGCCACGTGACAGTGACGTATGGCATCAAAGCACCGCGAGAGCGACTCGAGAGCAGTCGGCTAATACAGCCGGTGCAGTTTCTCCAGAGCGACTACATGGACTTTGATGATGACACAGCTGTTCCACGATTGGCCAGATTCTCCGCATGACAGCGATCACATGTGTTTCGTGTTTATTCTAAAACCTTCAGTTCCTCTAATGCGCACAAATCTCTTTTTTATAACAGTTAAACCTCTTTTCATGTAGTTGCGATGTTATATTGTCATGTTTATCAAAATAAAACAGATGAAAAACGTAGACCCCCACTTCATTGATAGTTTAGGCTTGTATGTTAACTTTATTCTTGTACAAACACACGCTGTATTAAGCAGTGCATAAAGTATTACATGACAAAAAATGTCTCTGAAACATCTGTGTATTGACAAATATTGCATTTATTTCACTTCAGCTGATAAAGTGTGCAAACACAGCGAGAGCGTCACTGCGGGAAGCAGAAAGTGTCCGACTTCACGTCGCCGTTTGCAGCTCCTCCACGCCTGCACGCGGCTACTCTCGCCGATTGGTTGCATCCAGCCACAGCTGATGTCCAACACACCTTTCAACTTCTGCCGCTTGCAACGTGAGTGAAGCAACGCGATGGAACCCACAATTCAGTTCAGCAACGCATGACGTCAACCATTCAAAGTAAATGAGAAGCGTCCCGTGTGAATGCAGCATTAAGTTTGAGGATACCTTACTTAAGCTAATGCAGTATACATGTAATCCATCCTGCAATAAAAGGTTACATTGTTGTTTTTTATTAAATAGTTTGTGAAATCATGTTGAGGTGATTCAGTAATATTACTTTTTTGGAGCATGTAGTTTGTGCTGCTGCTACTATTATGTACTGACAGTTTTCTTTAGTTTTTTACTCAATATCAATTTTGTTAAGCTAAATAACAGACACCTCTCTAATATGCAATCAGGTTCAGCATCACTACAGAGTACATTCTTCAAAATATTCATAACATTGAATCACCAGCTAAAACAAAAACTGAAAATTTCATTTCACATCTTCATGAAGGCATTGCAGGACTGGATTAGACTAGACAGCATACGTTGAGCTAGGTGTACCTCAAAGTGTTAACTGTCTATAAAATAGTATTTTACCATTATGATGAATTGTAATGGGTTTATTATTTTTTATTAAATTCCAACAGTGTAAAAAGTTTGTGTATACTCAAATTGTATGACTAACTTCATATCATTCTTATCTAGAGGGACTTCTTGCCATAATGGAGCAGAATCCTGGTTCCTGTTTGAAATCATCCAATGTGGAAGATGACACAGATCGGTACAGACATGAAACTTGTGTTTGTGTTGTGTTGTGATAACTTGTTTCAGAATTAATTTGCTCTTTGTTTATATTTTATTCATGTATATGTGTATTTTGCACCAAAGTTACAGTATTCTTCAACCAACTATTTACAGTATTCTACCAACTATTTTCTGCAGAGTTTTTAAAATTGTAGCTCAAACAATAGTGTGTGGCGCTAGCAAGGTCATGGGTTCAATTCCCAGGGAAAGCAAGAACTGACAAAATGTAAAATGTGTATCTTGAATGCAATGCAAGTCGTCTGCCAAATGCATAAATGTAAACGTAAATAAAATGTAAAATAAGTGATATTGAATGCACTCTGATTACTTTTATACATGATTTTCTGAAAATAAGATTTGATTCAAGGAGGTTTTAAAGTGAACTTTTTCCACACATTTACATGTTTAAGTTAAAGCACTTAAAAAATTTAAAATAAAGAATTTTATATTTCATAATAATTGTCTGTTTGGATTACTTCTGTAGGATAGATTAATGTAAGAATTAATGTAATTCAGTAAGTATTAATGATTGAATAGGATTAGGATTAATGCACTGTTAACCAAGGTTTACAGTAACGGTACTGTATTACAAAATTACAGTAACATGTAGTTACTGTAAACTGAAATGCGGTTATTGTACTGTAAATCTCAAATACAGTAACTTACTGGCAACAGTGTTGCCAGTTAGTTACTGTAAAATCTCTTATAAATGTCTAACAGTGTATATTGCAATCATTCGCGAACATGTCACTAGTGTGTTACAAACGGAAACTGGAGAACTGAGGAAGAGCCGCTTTCCTGCGCGAGCCTACCTCTCAGCGCCCTGCACAAGTGCAGATAGTGAGCGTTTGTTCAGCTCAGCTTCATCTGCTCACACAACGCGTCTGCTAATGTCCGATTCGCGAACCAATGACTCCTTTGAACCGAATCATTTTAACGACTGGTTAGAACAACTGATCCGTCCAACACTTGAACTAACGAACCAGTTTATTAATTTACTCAGAACTCCTCTGAAATGAGAACACAAGTGTGCTTACCCAATTCAGCAAGAGTGAATAGTAAGAATTAATTTAATCATCCACAGTCATTCAGCTTATTTATGTTGACAATGTGTAGTGAAATATAATTTAGTTTAGACTGGAGTGAGGTGAGACCAGAACAAAGTTGTTAGCTAGCTGATCATTTTACTAAATTGTATATGGTAGAAAATTAGGCTATTTATTAATTTTTTATGCTACTTTTTAATATTGATATGATTATACCAAAACAATTATCATTAAATAGTGTAAAAATGAGGATCAAAAGAAACAAACATCAAGGTAGAGATCATACATAATATCAGATGTCAAAATAAGATAAGCAAAAATTACGAAAGTTTCTTTGCATTTATTTTACATGTATTGTTTTGTCAGTATTGCGCTCACAGATCACGTAGGTAGAGGACTTTACTGTGTGTCACGTGGATGACCATGTCTGTCAGAAACCACCGAAGACCATTTTTGACCCAGGAAAAACCCTGCTATAGGATGATCATTTTTATTTGGTAACACTTTAGAATAATGGTCATTAGTTAATATTGGTTAACTAAATTAGTTAACATTAACTAATAATGAACTGCACTTATAAAGCATTTATTAATTTTGTTAATGTTAATTTCAACATTTACTAATGCATTATTAAAATCTTGTTAACATTAGTTAATGCACTGTGAACTAACATGAACAAACCATGAACAGCTGTATTTATATTAACTAATGCTAACAAAGATGAACAAATACAGTAACAAATGTACTGCTCATGGTTAGTTCATGTTAGTTAATACATTAACTAATGTTAACTAATGACCATTATTCTAAAGTGTTACCTTTTATTTTACCTTAATTAGATTGACTTAATTTGATTTAAAAAGCACCTTCTTAGTTTTTTTTCGTTGCACTAAACATTATTTGATTTAACATTTTGGAACAATTATATACTTTGGTTTTATTTAATTTCACTGGTAAAGACTTTTTTTCTGTACACTGAATTAAAAAACAAATGCTGATTTAAGTAACATCTTTGTTTGGATTGCAGAATATGCAGTTGTTGCCTTTAATTTCACCTTTCAGTCTTTTAATTTCCAATTAAATTTCTTGTTAATTTCAAATTGCGGACTTGTTTTCATTAGCCAAAAGCCAATTTAGCCTGTTAAATACCAAATAAACATCTTGTTCATGTATACTTTCATTCTTTTATTGTGTTAAAAAAGAAATAAAAAAAATCGGAAATCGGAATCGGCCAGTTTTCTTGAAAAAAAACGGTATCGGAATCGGCCATGTAAAATCATGATCGGTGCATTACTAAGTAAATCCATTATTTGACTCGTTAATGCTGCGTCTGAACGAAGTCAGCAACACACTATCGTTCTCTCCTCATGGGCTTAACTTACGATTTACAATGCAGGGACTGGACTACAAATATACTAGTATATACAGTAATCATTACTTTATTTAGGCAGAATAAGTTTGTTGTGATTTCCAATGTTAACGGTCTCCCACTGATAGCCATGGCATTAGCTAGCTTTGTGGTTAGCGTCTATGATAAGTCATAATTTAGAAATATGTATACTTTTTCAAAATAACGGGCAGGGGAGAGATGATACGTCTCATGCTGTCAAACTCTCAGACTATTAAAGAAATAAAAATCTTATTCAGTCACATTGTCCGAGTTAAACTTACAGTCAGTCAACTGTAACAACCTAACGTAATTACCAGCTCTCTTGGCTTACATGTAACAGCAAAACTGGACTTGGCAGTTACAAATTTTGTCATGTTATTTGAGTTAAGAGAACTGATGGGGATGTTCTTTTAATTGTTATTCAAGCAATATGTCTCGTTGCCAACTTACATGCACTTCACGGATGATCCCTGTTGTGTTGTGAATGTTCGCGGCAGCATGACTCAGCTGGATCAGCTGGTGTTGCCAACCCAGCACGTTGTAGAGTGCCCTCTGGTGGACAAACTATGAAACGCCAACACAATGTGTTTGAGCGGTGTTTCATCCGTTTTTTTATTTATTTTTTAAATATTCATATTCATCCGATAATATCGGTCGGGCTATAATATATATATTATATATAATATATATATATATATATATATACTTTGTATCGGTTTTCTTTGTATTTTTCCGGAAGTGTGCCCGCATGCATATACGCCTATATTCCAATCATTCGCAAGCATGTCACTTGTGTGTTACAAACGGAAACTGGAGAATACGCTGAAGGGAATGAAGAGCCGCTTTCCTGCGCGAGCTGAAGTTGCGTGAGCTTACCTCTCCGCGCCCTGCTCAAGCGTAGAAATTGAGAGTTTGTTCTGCTCAGCTTCTCAAGTGTTGGATCAGATGAGAACGAAACAGACTAACTTGTGACAAAGCCGAAATACTTATTTTTGTAAAGAACATGCATGCACTTTTGAAATGAAATACTATCAGTTCTGTATAGGATGATCATTTTTATTTTACCTTAAAATTACATTTAACTTAATTTGATTTAAAAAGTACCTGCTGTAGCATCTTAGTTTTTTTCGTTGCACTAAATATTATTTGATTTAACATTTTGGAACAATTATATACTTTAGCTTTATTTAATTTCACTGGTAAAGATTTTTTTCTTTACACTGAATTTAAAAACAAATGCTGATTTAAGTAACATCTTTGTTTGAATTGTTGAATGTGTGTTTATTGTGTTGTTTGGATTGCAGAAAATGCAGTTGTGTCCTTTAATTTCACACAAGTTCAACCCAATTCAATTTCCCGTTGATTTCAGATTGCGGACTTGTTTTCATTGGCCAAAAGCCAATTTGGCCAGTTTAATACCAAATAAACATCTTGTTCATGTATACTTTCATTCTTTTATTGTGTAAAAATAAAATTTATAAAAATCGGAAATCAATATCGGAATCGGCCAGTTTGCTTGAAAAAAAATCGGTATCGGCCATGTAAAATCATGAGCGGTGCATCACTAGTTTGCAGTACAATAACCAACACCATTTTGGTGAAAATGGGCTAAGGGAGTACAAAAACAAAGTCTAAATGAACAACAAGCTTGAATTTAGCAATTTTTCCCATAGTGAGTCACACCCAAGGACCATTGAAAAGTCTTTCCCAGTGTCCGTCTGTCTGTACCTTCTTTGTCAGTCTCTTCCTGAACACATAAAGGCTCTATTAGCATTAAGAGTGGGTGAAAAAAGTGGCAGTACGCAACATTGCATAACATCTTGCCTATTGAGGATAATTTAAAAACAAGGACATCCGACTAAAAGCTTCATCTCTCAAAAGCTTAGAGCGAATGGCAGATAGCGCTCCTCTATCAGAAGCTACAAAAGAAATCATCAGTGCTAAACTGTTCACTCAAATTCAGCTTCTCTATCTGATCAAACTGGCCTAGAAGCCTCCTTAGGTTATTACAGTTTTTGTTTTTTAAAGAAAGGATTTTGTTAATGCTGTGAACATGTTAAAAATAGAGCTATAGAGATTTGAAATTTCAATAGACAAAACAAAACCATAAACAAGAGAAAATCCAAGCTGTGGCAGCTGAATAAACATGATCTGAATAATGATGCAGCACTTACTATAGAAGACTGTATTTTCTCAAACAACATATTACATTTTGAAAACACTGAAAATAAAGTAGCCTATTGGAGTCGAGTGATACGTTGAATAAAAGAATGAGAAATAGCTGTGCTATGCAATGTATTATATCACCTATTTTTAAGGCTGAACAACATACTGTATATTACAAAAATACAGCATAAACACATTTCTCATATAGTCTTATGAGGATATATTTCTTACAGTGCTGCAGATAATAACACGGTCCTGACCTAATCTAAAACCAACCGCCCTAAGCCCCTTAATTTTGCTGAGCATTTAGGACTTCTGGGGCTCCCATAACTTAGATTTCCCTTATCAAGCTGACACATTGTGCAATAATCTCATTAAACATTTAAGTGCAACTCCTTCCTAAGGCACTCCCAGCCCTTGCCTTTCCATCTTCTAAGCAGTGAGAGGAAACCGATGTTTCACGGGGGCCACACTAAGCTGATAGGAGAGAAAAAAGGTAAGTGAGTTATCTGAGCAGCCCGGCCTCCTTTATGAGAGCAATCAATTCATATCAGATCCCCACACTTATAACACCCTAGTCTGGCTACTGAAATACTTCAGTGAGGAGTGACATGTTTGTTGGGGGTAGGAGCGGAGGCTGTTGCATGGTTAAGGCTGGGAGGGGAGTTGTCATTGCCTTTGAGTTGTGGGATCCCTAACAGCTGGATCTGCTACAGTGCTATGCCTGATGATTACAAAAGCTATTACAAGCCAGAAAAGTTCCTTGCTCGTTATTTAGGATGAAAAACATTAATAGCCATTCATAGGGTATTTGCAATAATGTTGCTCTTTGTGTGTTTCGGTACACAAAAAGTAGGCTACAGCAGAGTGCTTAGTGTCAGAAAATTAGATTCACTGCAGTGACAGTAACAACAAAATAATAATGATAGCAACGGCCTTGAAGAGGAAGAACAAATGGGACATGATGGCAAGTGTGTCTGTTTAACTGAATGCATAGAGGACCCGCACTGAGAGGGGTTGTCTCCAAACAGTCAGGGGCCCCAACCTGTCATATGCTGCCTCATGTCCAAAATGATCATCAGGCTGTACAAACAAGCAAGCAAATCTCCTAAACCCAGTGTTACGTTGGCTCTTTCAAGCTGTCAGTATTGTGCAATATCCACATTTTGTCCAAAAGAACATACGCGCAATAACACGCCCATTAAAACTCACGAACTACAACTGTTGCGAATAAAAACAGTTTGTTGACCTGAAAATTGAGGCTTTCTATTATATTTATTTGGACAAATAAGCCATGCAACCAACTCTGCCATAATTACAACTACCTTTACTTCCTACTTTTACCAATACAGCCCGGCTACCACCCATTTGTCCATGGACAGATCTCATATTATAGAGCATTACCAAACCATAGGACGACTATTCATTCAATAGATACACGATAACACTCAAATCTCGATGTTTTCTCACTTCAAATAGTCCATGATCCCAATCGCTCTTGGATGGCATGGGAAATCTACTTACATTTAACCACTCTGTCCGTCGTGGATAACTTCGGATCATCATTCGGTTTGTTTTCAGACATTTCCAGTCCAATATGTGTCGATTCTCTCTGAAACTGTTCTTGAAAACGATCCGATGTAGGCTACTTCCTTGCTCAACAACTCAACTCTTCCCCAAACGGGATACGGCAGGGATATCGATCGCTTGTATCACTAGCCAAAAATACTTGCAACAGGGTGACAAAATTTCAACGCTGTTACTGTAGCTCTGTCTGATTTACTGCAACACTGTATCAAGTTCTCAGCGAACGCAACCAAACTAACAGCCGTAAAGGACACGCCCTCTACCCTGATGGCGCCACTTATTGGTGGAAGGGACCCTCCCGCTCTGAAGATGTACTTTCCCTGTGGTCTGCTGTGATGTCAATCATCAGTGTCTGTGCAATTGTTGTAATATTACAATTCTGTACTGGACTCTAAGGAGGGGAGTGTAATTACAGTGTTTCATTTAACATGTGCAAGACTACTCAGCGGAGATTTTTTTCTCTCTCCATAGCTTCACGTTTCATGTCCAGATAAGTGCATTGCATTAATACGTAGGCTATCAGTGTATTGCATGCGCACATTTTCAGACGTGAATCTCCTGTAACCTATTATCTTAAGAAGTCGTTCTACTGTCACTCAGGGCCGTGCAGAGAGTTCGTCAGGGGCAGGGGCTCAAATGTAAAAAAGGGGCAATATGTAAATATATATATAAATATGTAAATATTTATATAGGCCCTATATATAATATATAATAATATTTATACATAACATATATATATATATATATATATATATATATATATATATATATATATATATATATATATTTATGTTTATATATCCTTATGCTCATCAAGCCTACATTTATTTAATCAAAAATACAGAAAAAAACAGTAGCCTAATATTGTGAAATATTATTACATTGTGTTATTTTAACTTTTTATTAATCAAAGAATCTTGAAAAGAGTATCACAGTTTCCACCATTGACATTAAATCCTCATATTAGAATGACTTCTGAATGATCATGTGACACTGAAGAGTGGAGTAATGATGCTGAAAATCCCGCTGTGATCACAGGAATAAATTACATTTTAAATTATTTTAAAATAGAAAACCATTATTTTAATATATTTCGCAATATTGCAGTTTTTTACCAAATAAATGCAGGCTTGATGAACATAAGAGACTTATTTCATAATGCTGCATAATATTCAAAAATAGTATAATAAAGTCCTTTCACGTAACCATTTCACCAGTCTACACTTCACATAGCCTAATAGGCCTGTAGGTGCCGGTGGCACTTGGGTTTTGTTAACTTTGATAGTTTCATCATGAAATAGTAAATTATGTATCAATATAGGCTACATAAATACAAGTGAAATTAACACTACTTACCATTAATGCGACTTTTGATGCTGTGGTTT
Organism: Gobio gobio; assembly: GCF_949357685.1. Taxonomy (NCBI): domain Eukaryota; kingdom Metazoa; phylum Chordata; class Actinopteri; order Cypriniformes; family Gobionidae; genus Gobio; species Gobio gobio. The sequence goes on from NC_137098.1 coordinate 26,064,999, forward strand.
TGTGCGGGAATTTGTTTGTTGTCTGTTAAAATCCATTTAGTCAGTGATGCAATTTATAAAATGAGCCAAACCGCAGGAAATTGTTCCACAAACGTTAGTTTGTCTGTCCATGTAATTTTCAACCGATTTATGAATAAGAACAGAAAATTACAGCTTCACATCGCCCAATGGAATTTGAACTTGCTTTGCCAGATCACGATTGGTTGGTGTAAAGCCTACATGACAAACGGGCATTAGTGAATTGTGTAATACTTTAAAATATATAGCTAATATATAGCTTTGTAATTAAATCAACACATTAGCTCTGATTATGGATGAAAAAAAAATATTGGTTTACTTTTTTCCCGTGAGGCCACACACTCTCTGAAAGGACCATATTTGGCTCGAGAGCCGTTTCCGAACAGTGGAAAATCAGCTGTCAATCAAAACGCAGGCGACCCATAGCAACGCGTTACGGCAACGCCTCAACAGAAATTGTCCGACTTTTGAGCCGTCCGTTACTATTGTATGCATTTTCATGTTATAATAATCACATTTATTTAGTTTTATTGCCCACGATATTATCATTGATATTTGTCTGAGAGGGGCACTTTTGATACATTTTGAAAAAGGGCAGGGGCTCGAGCACCCAAAGCACCCCCCCCCCCCCCTGAACGTGCCTGCTGTCACTGCCAATATGACCTGCCTATAAAACTGTATAGATAGAGAAGGGTCCATGATACTGAACAAACAAGTTCAGATTTGAACAGATTTGCCACACCACAAAATAAAAGTGTGTGTGTGTGTGTGTGTGTGTGTGTGTGTGTGTGTGTGTGTGTGTGTGTGTGTGTGTGTGTGTGTGTGTGTGTGTGTGTGTGTGTGTGTGTGTGTGTGTGTGTGTGTGTGTGTGTGTGTGTGTGTGTGTGTGTGTGTGTGTGTGTGTGTGTGTGTGTGTGGGTGGCCTGGTAAGCCCTACATTATGGGGACAAAATGTGGATGGCAAGGATGATAATATCCAACATTCTTGTTCTTGTGGGGACAATTGTTGGTCCTCATGAGGAAAACAGCATATAAATCACACTAAGTGATGTTTTTTGAAGATGTAAAAATGCTGAAAGTTTTCTGTGATGGGTAGGTTTAGGGTTAGGGGATGGACAGTTTGTACAGTAAAAAATCATTATGTCTATGGAATGTCCCCATAAAATATGAAAATGTGTGTGTGTGTGTGTGTGTGTGTGTGTGTGTGTGTGTGTGTGTGTGTGTGTGTGTGTGTGTGTGTGTGTGTGTGTGTGTGTGTGTGTGTGTGTGTGTGTGTGTGTGTGTGTGTGTGTGTGTGTGTGTGTGTGTGTGTGTGTGTGTGTTTGTGGACTGGTAATCCCTACGTTATGGGGACAAAATGTCCCCACAAAGATGGCAATATCCGAAATCCTCGTCCTTGTGGGGACATTTTTAGGTCCCCATTAGTGTTGTTTTCGTCAATGAAAAGTATGACTAAATATCGTCGTCAATGAACTTTATAACGTGACGAAAACGAGACGAGATGCAACATAAATGCTGGTCATGTGACGATGACGAATAAAAACGAGACTAAATGTGGTTCACAAAATAAAAACTATGGTAAAATGTCTTTTCATTTTCGTTGACGAAAATGAGACGAGACGAAAAGTCGCGTTTTTATTATTATTTTGCAGTATTTCTGTGCGTCTCATTAGGCTTGTTTGAGATGAGCGAAATCTGCGCAGAACCGATCACCGGTGATCAGCGCGAGATGCATTCCGGTTAGAAAAGTGTCCGAATCATGAATCAGTGAGTCGAATCATGATTCGGATCGCGTGTCAAACCGCCAAACTGCTGAAATTTGGCGATCCAAACTGCTGAATCGACTCACTGATTCATAATGCTTCGAAGCTTCATGATGCCGTGTTTTGAAATCGTCATCACTATATAAGTCGTTATTTAGGGTTTTTTTGCGCACAAAAACTATTCTCGTCACTCCATAAAGTTATTGTAGAACCACTGTAGTGAGATGGACTTTGTAACGACGTCTTTAGTACCTTTTAGATAGATAGATAGATAGATAGATAGATAGATAGATAGATAGATAGATAGATAGATAGATAGATAGATAGATAGATAGATAGATAGATAGATAGATAGATAGATAGATAGATAGATAGATAGATAGATAGATAGATAGATAGATAGATAGATAGATCTCTCTGAAGCCACAGTTTAGGTAAATTATGGCCTATTACCTGCCTGACTTCAGGATGAAAATTTGCAAGTGGCTTGCTTGGTTCTAGCATGATCACCTGCAAATGCACACACAGTCATTCAGATATAATGATGCTCTAAACGTTACCGTGGATCACAGCTGACCTGCACACACAGACCTGCAAAACACTGATAACAATGACACTATCACAGACTTGTCATCAAGGTCCCTAAAGCCATGGCCATGGTGTTTCAAACAGCAGTTGTTAAACATTTGCATGGTTATAAAGCCTCATGAAAAGGACACCACTTTGTTCCATAGCGAGGCAAAAAAAAAAAAGGAATAATTGAAAAGGCATAACCTATTCCTATACATCTTGCAACTGTTATCCCTTTACTGCAGAAAAATAAATTTTCTTCCCAGATAAGGTCTCCATGGATACATTAGCAACGCAAAATGCAAGAGTTGAAACCTTTTTTTCTTCTTCACACATTTTCTTTAGCAGTCGTTGATTGCTAGTGTCAGGGATGAGATTGTGTAGAAACTGTGGACTCCATCTCAGCTTTATCTCGGCCAGTCCTTCTGGAATTTTCTAAAGTTAAATTTCATAACTATATATTTTTAACTTAAATCCTGTACTAACTATAGCGCTGCTTTTGACTGGATTGATTGCTTGTTTATTTCCTATTGTACAAACTGCTAATACTTTTAATGTTAATTTAAATATTGTTTAAATATTTGTCAATAAAAATAGAAGCATGCTACACATGTGATCTTAGTTAACCATAGTAGGCTATGCAATTCTGAAACATTAATCCAAAAATGTTTTAATTAATACATAGGCCAAATCATGAGATAGGAAAATTGGATGAATGTTGTTTATACAGTGGTTATATAGGATTAAAATGATTTATTTGTCTGTTTCAACGAGAATGAAGTGAGTCAAAACTCTCTCTAAATTCCTTCCGGTCATAAAAAGTAACTGGACACCTGGTTCTGTCTGTGTGTTAGTTGCAGTTAATTCTAGGTTTGCTTGTTGTGTGTGGGATATTATGGATTATTTGTTAAATATAACAAATATTTGTGTCTTGATCTGTCAAATAATACATAATGCTCTACTCTGCATAGTACTGTCAGGGTTCTGTCTCTTTGGTATGTTTGTTTTTGGTTTGGTGACAGAGCTCTGACACGCCTAGGGCCATGTTAGCCTGGACCCTTTAACCATTGCACTCACGTCACATCCTTTACACCGTTTCGCGCATGACACAGCATTTGAGTCGCGCATAGAACAAAAAACTGACGGGAGCGTCTCCAGTGGAAAACAGGATCTAGACTGGATCTAGAACCTTCAGATGACACACAGCTCATATCAGCACTGGTAAGAACATTTAGTCTCACTGCTTTTCAATTCAATTCAATTCAAATTTATTTGTATATCGCTTTTCACGATACATATCGTTTTAAAGCAGCTTCACAGAAAATGCATGCATCTACATTACAATTTAACCCTCTGGTGCTCTTCTTTTAGGGGTTACATTGGTTGTCTTCCCGGTCATAAGTGACCGGACACCTAAAAATTAAACTTCCTCCACCTCAGTAAAACCAATGAAATTTATTTTTCTTCAATAAAATGTTTTCTTTTTAATTTTGTATTTTTTTTTTATTATTGCAGTATTTCAGGATAAAATAGAGACTAGGCCTTCAAAATATATGTTTTTGAAGGCAGATTAGCGCCCTCTTTTGGAATTATTTAAGAAATCATGCAACCATGGGTGTAATCACAAGAGGTCTCTGGAGAATTCCCTAGTTCTGTTTTGAACACTTTTAATGATTTTTTGCTGATGGATTTGAATATATATTTAAAAAATCTCAAAGACTATTTATTATAAAGTTTTAGATATTTTTTTTTATTAGAAATATAGATTTTTTTCTGTGAATTTGTGTTTTTGCTGATTTCCCATTCATTTGCTATGGTGTCATTTTTGACCGAAGAGCACAAGTGGGAGTATTTTTTTACGACCACTTTTTTTGGTGTGTTTACATACCGAAGGCTAGAAAAGTCATCAAGTTTCATATCATTCTGATGAAGCTGTGATTTTTAAAAATTCCAAATGTGGTTCATAGGTTCAGCTTTTCAAGGTGTGTGTGTGTGTGTGTATAAGTGTGCGTGTGTGTGTGAGTGGATGTGTCAATATCACACTCTTGATGTTTCAGAGTGTCACCCTTTTACTACTGTGTACTTTTTTCAGCATTGTGGCTGATTTGTTGATTGTACACACACAAATTCTGTGAATTATTGTGTTTTTGCAGATTTCCCATTCATTTCCTATGGTCGGTTATTTATGACCCAAGACAATGAACGCTACTTTTTTTTTTTTAAGACCAATTAGCATGCTCGAATCATGACCCCGATTTTTTTTGTGTGTTTACATACCTAATGCAAGAAAATTCACCAAATTTCATATAATTCTGTTGAAGCTGTGATTTTTAACATTTCAAAACAGAAAATTTTCCGGTCAGAAATGACCGAAGAGCACCAGAGGGTTAAATTGATTTGTACATGTTATGCATTTCAGAAATGCAAAAATACAAAGCACACAGATTAGCTAACAATCTATTATTAATCAATATAATAATTATGGCACAGAAATAAGTGAAATAAGAATACATGTTGTTAATGAATAGGATATATAGCTTTTAATGAAGGTGATTGTGTTTCATTTGCTGCAGTTCGCGCATCGGCTTGCTGAAGAGATTCTCAGCTACTCATCTGCGGTGATGCGTGTTGCAATAGCTCTGTCATGTCTGGCTATAACATCTCATATATAGCCTATAACACGCTCTTACGCCTATAACACGCTCTTACTCTTTTTCAACATTTTGGGGGGAGTAAAATTTACATATGTGGTTTCAACAATCATTGATAATTTATTGACACGTCTTGTCCAGTTTCGTCTGGAATACGTCTCAGGCTACATTCACACACTGTCAGTCCAAATTTGATTAGCCTATTTATTTGTGTATCCGATTGGAATCTATTCTGTCCCTGCTGCAAATAGGTTGCACCTCGACAGATAGCTAAACAGGATGAGGGTTGAAGAAAAAGTTGAAACCAAAGAAGTTGCTTTTCGATGTTTTACTTTGAAATCTTCAGTCCCACAATGTCAATTTTGTGAAACTATAATACAAACACAAAATGTACATTAAGTATGAATAAAAGTAAATTTTAATAAAGAAAACAATCTAGCCTTAATATTTGAAAGAAAGGTAACAATAATCATCTTAGATAAATGTACAGCAAATGGGTTGTTAAATGCCTTGAAAAACTCCTATTTTAACATAGATGATATTAAATGAACAAACTTACAGACGATGGCCTCTTTGGCATGAAATAACAGAAGAATATAACTTTTATCAGAGAGACATTTGCTGCTGCATCACTACTGTTGTGAAGTGAAAACTAAGATGGCCGCCACAACCTCTAACCTAAGTCACATGATGCATTCTAACCAATGAAATAAAATCTAAATTAAATGACTACATAAATAGTCAGAACACTCCCCGTCTGGTATTTTAGAAATGCCACTATAACTAATCCAACAGTTCTTTAGAATATTATTCCTTCTGTTCTTCTGGTGACAGAAGAAGAATCACTTGGGACACAGGTCTCAGATAAGTTCTACAGTGTCCATCCTTGGTGACTTTGATTTCAATTCTCCTGACCTTTTCATCACTGCCTGGGAAGACCTTAGTGACAAGAGCCATCGGCCAGTCATTCCTTTTGACTTGAGCTTCCTTCATAAGGACCATATCTCCTTCCTTAATGTTAGGCTGGTTGGTGTGCCACTCTGAAGATTGACTAGGTACTCACAACACCACCTTTCCCAGAAGGTGTTAGCAAGTTGTTGAACTTGCTTCCATTTCCGGCGGCAAAGATCCTTTTCAAAGTCCCCTGGAGGAGGAGAAGACAACAGACCAACTTTCTGAGTCAAAAGAGTAGCTGGAGTCAACAAGGCAGGAGAGTTTGGGTCACTTGAGATAGGTGCGAGAGGTCTTGCATTCATAATTGCAGAAACTTCTGCCAAGAATGTCGCCAGCATTTCATGAGTAAGATGAGAGTGACTGTTTTTAAGCAGCATGGAGTCTAATATGCAACATGCAACTCCGATAAGTCGCTCCCAAGCTCCTCCCATATGGGACGCATTAGGGGGGATTAAAGTAGCTCCTAAAGCTAGGCTCCTCTGCAATCATTCCCAGCTCCTTACAAGCACCCTTGAAATTTGTGCCACGGTCTGATCTGATTTGTTTCGCTGGACCCCTTATGGCAAAGAAGCGTCGGAGCGCGTTGATAAAAGTGGATGCATCAAGAGAATCAATTAACTCAAAGTGCACTGCTCGAATACTCAAACAGGTAAAAATGAGTACCCATCTTTTGCTATTTGCCAAGCCACCCCGAGTGCGGCGACAGGTGACCAACCAGGGGCCAAAGACGTCAAGGCCAACATAAGTGAAAGGTGGTTCAGTGGCAAGTCGATCCGGAGGAAGATCTGCCATCTTTTATTCAATGACTCCTCCTCTGAGTTTCTGACAGATGATGCATTTATGAATCACACTATGAATGCGTTTCGTCGCCCCAATGATCCAGAATCCTGCATTTCTGATTGCACCTTCTGTAAACAGGCGGCCTTGGTGTCTGACCCGTTCGTGAAAGTGTCTCGTGATCAGAAGGGCTATGTAGCTTTTCCCAGGAATTATAACGGGATGCTTTTCTCTTTGTTCTATAGGAGCATTTTTGAGTCTGCCGCCCACCCTTAGAAGCCCATCTTGGTCAATGAAGGGGTTCAGAGTTCTCAGTGCACTCATTTTTGTGATTTCCTTCCCTTCAGAAAGGCGAGCAAACTCAACAGGGAAGCTCTCCCATTGGATACATTGTACTATCACAACTTCTGCCTGTGAATGTCCCTCTGTGTGCTTTGTCATAAAGTTGCCATTTTTTACAGGTGCTTGATAACTCAGTTTTGAGTCTGAATGAATGTACGATGTGGATTAAGTTGGATATAGCAGTCTACTGCTAGGACTGCGGCTCCAAGCTCTAATCGAGGTATAGTGTGATCAGACAGTGGAGCAAGCTTAGTCTTGCCTAAAACAAACCCTACAGAACATGAGCCACTGTCATTCATCACTCTCAGGTAGGCTAATGCTGCGATTGCCTTTGTGGAAGCATCTGAAAAGACGTGAATTTCTGTCCTTTGTGCTGAAGACAGTGAAACCTTTGAGTACACTCTGGGTATTTCAAATTGAGTTAGATCCTGCAACGAGTGTTTCCAAGCCTCCCATTCAGCTTCCCTGACAGTTGGTAGAGGGGCATCCCAGTCTTTGGTGTCTGCGGTCAGGTCACGAAGAAGGAACTTTCCTTGAACCGTAACCGGTGCTGCCAACCCAAGAGGGTCAAAAACGCTGTTGACAGCTGCTAAGACACCTCTACATGTGAAAGGCTTCTCTTCTGTGTCAACACGAAAAGTGAAAGTGTCTGTTTTAAGATTCCAGCTCAGACCAAGGCTCCTCTGAATAGGTGGAGTATCTTTTTCCAGATAGAGGTCCTTGAGGTCTTTCACATGATCCTCCACAGGAAAGGCATTCGTTACAGCAGGACTGTTAGAAGCTATTTTATGAAGCCTCAGGTTGGAACTTGCTAGCATCTCCTGAGTTCTTTTCAACAGATCAACTGCTTCCTCAGCTGTAAGCACTGATTTCAGGCCATCATCAACATAAAAGTCACGCTCCACGAAGGCTCTTGCATCTTTTCCAAACTCAAGTTCTCCATGTTGAGCTGCATGATGAAGTCCATAGATTGCTACCGCAGGAGAGGGACTATTCCCAAAAACATGGACTTTCATCCTATACTCCGTGACATCTTTAGAGGGGTCATTGTCCTCAAACCACAAGAAGCAGAGAAAGTTGCGATGATCCACTCTCACCACAAAGCTATGGAACATCTGTTCTATGTCTCTTTTCGGAAAAGCAGCAAAACGCCCAGCAAAGAGTTATTTAGGTCAGGTCCTGAGAGAACAGCTTGATTCAAAGAAAGGCCTTTGTACTGTGCACTAGAGGCAAAAACAACTCTGATCTGTCCTGGCTTGCGAGAGTGATAGACACCGAATATAGGTAAATACCACACTTCCTCAGTTTCCTTCACAGGTGGAGCTAACTCTGCATGACCTGCATCGAAAATCCATTGCATGAATCCAATGAAATGTTCCTGCATTTGAGGCTTCTTCTTTAATGTCTAATGTAGTGACAGGAGACATTTCATACTCTGGTCCCTATTGTTGGGTAGCTGTTGGCGCGGAATTCGGAAAGGAAGAGGTGCCACTCAGCTGTTAGAGCTGTCAATGAACATTTCCCTGTCCATCAGTTTCATGAATGCTCGATCTTCAATGGAAGGGGCTAACTTTTCGTCGTCTTGTGTCCGTATGAAGATAGTGTTACCCAGCAAGTTCTCAGGGCAGGTGGATGGGTAGAAATGACAGCCATGTGAAGAAATGGCATGATCTTTGCTGCTTAGCTTCTCTTTCACCTGTATATGATTAGGACATGGCTCACATACGCTCGGACGTCCATTGAACAGTATGTTTGCGCGAAACACGTCAACTGTGCTAGGTTTATGTGCTGACCCCAAGCAGACATTTCCTACAATCACCCAGCCAAAGTCGAGTTTTTGGGCATATGGTGCCTTGTTCAAACCATTGAGCTGTTTCTTCACTTTGTGGACTTGGATGATGTCTCTCCCCAAGAGCAGCAGTATCTGAGCACATGGATCTATCTCTGGTATTTCATGAGCGATAGATTTCAAGTGGGGAAACTGATGTGCGATGGTGGGAGATGGGATCTCAGAATGGTCATCGGGCATGTAATTACACTCTATAAGTGTTGGGAGTGACACACGAGTCTTTCCATCCATAGATACAGTTTGAAACCCAGTGGCTCTTCTTCTTGAAGCTTTTGCCACCCCAGCACAAGTTCGAAGAGTGTATGGATGCTCTGTTCCTTTTACTTTGAATAGATAAAAAAACTCAGGTCTAGTTAGAGATCTATTACTTTGCTCGTCTAGCACTGCGTACATCTTCACCATAGTCTCTGGATGATCCTCAGGATATACTCCTATCAAGCATATCTTAGAACATGATTTGGGTATTGGACTGTCTCCACAAATCTCTTTGTGCATTGTGAAGTGACATTAGCAGGATGGCTTTTATCCTCCTCCCCGCCATGATCTGATGAGGGGTTTTTGATGGCCCACAGTGGAGGACCAGGATGAAGTGCGGACACATGCCTATCACTCTCACATTTATTGCATTTGATTACTGCCTTGCAGTTCTTTGCTAAGTGAACTGTCGAAGCACAGCACCTACAGCACACATAATTTTCTCTAAGCAGTGCTTGCCTTTATTCTAGAGTCTTCGCTCTGAACCCACGGCAACGTCTCAGAGGATGAGGTTTGTTTTTGTGTATAGGACACTGCTTTTCTACATCAATAGGCTCATTAACGGAACAACTTGTGGGAAGAAATCCGTTTGACGATGCCACACTTGTGTTGTGGGTAGACACAGCAATCCTTCTTTGCATTTGCCTTTTAGCGAATGGTTCTGCTTTGATCTGGTTTGTGCTTACTGTGCTAATACTAAAACTAGGATCATTACGAGCACGTGCTTCCTGACAGACAAAGTCAGTAAGAAAGGAGAATGGAGGGATGGTAACATTGTGCTTCCTTTTGTACTCAGAACCCTGATAAATCCATTTTTCTTGCAGGTGATAAGGCAGCTTCTCCACAATTGGACTGACCGCTCTGGAGGTGTCCAGATAAGAAAGTCCTTTCAAGTAGCCTTCAGCTTTATCAGACTAAATCTCGCATAGCAGATCTCCGAGCTCTTGTATTTTCAGAGGATCTTGTTTATTGATTTTTGGAAATTTCTCGATTTTGTCAAAAAGTGCTTTCTCAACCACCTCAGGGGATCCATACATCTCCTCTAGATGATCCCAAGCTATTTTAAGCCCTGTATCGGGATACGTTATATTCACTGACCTGATGCGCCTCACATATTCCGATGACTGACTGATGACTGACTTCCAACTGTTCGTTGGAAGTGAGTTTGAGCCCGCTGGTGGTATTTAAGAAAGAAGATTTCCAAGCCCAGTAGTTTTCTGGGTGGTCGTCAAATTTTGTGAGCCCCGTATTAATGAGCTCACAACGGTCAAGAAACCTTGCTAAATCACTCATTTCAGCTCCTCCGTGGGAAGGTGACTGCACAGGAGCGCTGGTATTGTAAGTCTGTGCAAGGGGCCAGTAATTGACTGGGCTGTATGTGGCTGACTGAGGGTTTTCAATCATTACAGCGATAGGCTTTGAAACTGAATCATTGTCCCGTTTAACACAATCAGGCGGCACACTCCTTGGAAAGCTTTCCGTCCACTGTTTGTTCTCACTTCCGTAAAGGTTTATAAAATCAACATGTGGGGCAGTCAAACTTATTTCCTCAGGTGGAACAACATTGGAGTGATTTGAGTGTTGCTCCACATAATCACTGGTGCGCTGCATAGGGTCTACGGGAGGAGCGATCTGGCTATGTGAATGATAACTGCCTTCATCCATGCTCTCTACAGCCTCTTCTAATATTCTTGCCTCAGCCATAGCGGCAGCAGCCTCCTTTTCATGTTCTAGCGCTGTAAGACTACCTTCCATGCGAACTTTCTCTACTTTCTTTTCAGTTTCTTTCTTGATATAATATGAACACGTACGCTCTGCCTCAGCTCTAGCCCGGGCTTTTGCTGCAGCCATGCTAGCCAATGTTCTAATAGATATTTTAGATGATGTTGTTGAGCGCCATTAACTTCTCAGTCTCTGATGTTCCCTCACCCTCCATGATATATAATGCATAAATTGTACTTCTCCGTCGAGGACCGGAACGATAGAGAAGAATGAGATGTGAGGAGAGGTTTCACTTAAGAGCAGACTCTGTAGCTTGATTGAGGAGATTCTGTCTTTCTGCTGAATTGAAGAGGCTACGTCTTTTCACTATTCTGTCCCTGCTGCAAATAGGTTGCACCTCGACAGATAGCTAAACAGGATGAGGGTTGAAGAAAAAGTTGAAACCAAAGAAGTTGCTTTTCGGTGTTTTACTTTGAAATCTTCAGTCCCACAACGTCAATTTTGTGAAACTATAATACAAACACAAAACGTACATTAAGTATTAAGTATGAATAAAAGTACATTTTAATAAAGAAAACAATCTAGCCTTAATATATGAAAGAAAGGTAACAATAATCATCTTAGATAAATGTACAGCAAATGGGTTGTTAAATGCCATGAAATACTCCTATTTTAACATAGATGATATTAAATTAACAAACTTACAGACGATGGCCTCTTTGGCATGAAATAACAGAAGAATATAACTTTTATCAGAGAGACATCTGCTGCTGCATCACTACTGTTGTGAAGTGAAAACTAAGATGGCCGCCACGACCTCTAACCGAAGTCACATGATGCATCCTAACCAATGAAATAAAATCTAAATTAAATGACTACATAAATAGTCAGAACAGAATCTGATCTAAAATTATTGAGTTCATCGCAACTGTTCATATCCAATTTGTGTTTCCCATGGCGCTCTTTTGTTTTCTGGAATATCTGCATTGGTTTCTATGGCAATGACGTTGCGTTGGAAGGTATATGCCAAAGACATCAACGACCGCAACATGGAGGGTTTTGCAATACAGATGTTGTCTTATTTACAACATTACAATCAGTAGCTGCCATGCTAGACTACTGTGTCTTATGAGGCAGCAGTAGAAATGCAGGAGGCTGATATGCATAGCTTTATTCCGTGTTGTCGTCTCCACCAGTTTCAAAACATATCTCAGTTATAGTGTAATTTTCTGCTCGTCCGGCACTTTGCAACATCACATCATTGTTTCTGCAGCATGTTTCCTATAACAACTTTTAGCATGTTTCCTATAACAACCTCAGACATGTACATTTTATGTGGTGTGAGAAAGTCACATAAACCACGCAAAATCCAATCAGAGCAGTCAGACTGAAAAGTATTTCCAGAAATGTGATTTGAATAGGATTTCAAACCACATATGAATATAGCTCGAAACGGATTTGCAAAAAAATGGCATTTAATGTGATTTTTGGACATTCACAAATGCTTAATCTGAATTCAATCGGATGTGCAAAAAAATCTGATTTAGAATGACAGTCTGAACATAGCCTCAGACCACCTCCTGAAATGGTTTGATCATCGGATTTAAATCCGTCTCGAAAGCATTTCAGAGGGCACTTCACAATCGGATGGCTATCTGATCAGAGAAAACACATGAAGTGACCGTGTGTAAAACAGGCCCCTAGTGTCTTGGCGAGTTCGCTCAGGCCGTGTGCTCACTTCTCTGTCCATGTGAGTTGTTTTGTGTGCTGAGAGTGGTGTTTAGATCCTGGCACTTCAGTTTAGTTTGGTTTTGTTTCTTTGTCGGGATTCAGACATGCTCTGTGTCTTTGTCTTCTGTTGTGAGCGCACAGGATGACACTACAGGATGATACTGTGACGAACTAGAAGTTGTCACCTAAATTATTATATGATGTCCACCGGAGGGCGATGTGGGGCTAGAGAGCTACCGGTTTTCAAGCAAAGAAATAAATGGGAAGTGGAGGGGTAGTTAGGAGGCACCCGATCCGGTTCTTGGTACAGTGTTGTGTAACGACTGAGACAAATCAGGCACATAATTGCTTGCTACATTTAACAAATATGCTTTAAATGCTTTATGCTTAGTAGCAGACCTACCCCCAAGAGTGCAGGACAGGTCTCAGTTACCTTGGCTACCATCAGATAAGACTTTGTTTACAACCAGTAAGAATTTGCAGACCTGTGACTTTCACTTTAGTCTTTTTGAAAAGGACAAATAAAACCATCTTAAACCCATATAGCCTGTATATAACCACTTGAGAAATATATAAACATATATCCATCTCATGATTTTTCTTTTTTAGGGTTTGGTCTATGTATTAATTCAATCTCTGTTGGATTCATACTATGGTTAACGAAAATCATGTGTATGGTATGTTTGGTGTCTATTAAGTTGTAATTTAAAGATCTGAATGATTGTGTATATATGTCGATACCTGTGCAAAATATTATTATTACAAGAATCTTTAATAGTTCCTTCATCAGCAAACAATCTGCTTGAGACAAAGGATCGTAAAACTTTCCCCCCGAAAGCCTGACTGACTGAAGAGGTGGTGACTTGTCCCCAAAACTTTAAAAGAGAGACGCACAGATGTCTCACTCATCTCTCTCTCTGGACCGAAAAGGCGTGTCACCTTGGCTGTCTCTCAGCTGGCCACGTAGGCCAGGCCGATAAGGCCTACACACACATCAAGCCATGTGCGTGTGTGGGACAGGAAACTCAATGCCACCACATGTCTGGTGGGCCAGCAGACCCAACACCTCAAGCCATGTGTAACTTCCTCAACCTCGACAGAGTCTAAATAACCATGCAAGCTCATTTCTTCTTCAGTCGACGCAGAAGTAATCGATTGCCACTTCAATGCCATCGGACCGAACTATCAAAACTTTCTCCTGCGATTTCACCTCTGAGGGTCTTCTACAGCTCAGGCTAAATGGAAGTAACGTACGATATACAAATCGCTGTGTAATTAGTAAAACTGTAAACAGAGGTGGGTAGTAACGAATTACATTTACTTCGTTACATTTACTTGAGTAAATTTTTTGGGTAACTTGTACTTTTAGAGTAGATTTAAAGATGGGTACTTTTACTCTTACTCAAGTAAATTTCTTGTGAAAAAACTGTACTTTTACTTAGTTACATTCGGTGGCGTTCCTCCGTTACTGTCAAATGGTAATAATTATATTATATATATTAAAATAAGTGAATATGACTTTCGCAAGTCTCGCGAAACGTTGGAGAGGCTGCTTCGCGAGAGGTTGCTACGCATCACCCGCTTATAATTAGCGCGCGTTTAGTCGGAAGATGTGTGTGAGCTACGGGAGGCAGATTGCCCGTGGCCTCAAGTTCAGTCTATGTTTTCACTCCAAGATGTCAAAAAGAATAGTTTCATAATGCGATGCATGTTGTGTGCACCAAAACGAACTGACATCTCTCAGCATACAAGAATTCCACCCTGAAAAGAACATATAGCGGTAAGTGTCACAATGATGCCTATATTTGAACACTATTAACGGTCATTTGGTAACTATGGGGAATTTTCCCTTATTATAATACTATTTCACACACTGTCCGAGTGTTTTCCTCATATGCGCTCTTGTGCAAGCAATGAATCGTTTGAATCCTCCAAACAATACACGTCCACGAACAAACGTTCTCATCTTCACATTTACATTTCCTTTTCTTCACAAAACGAAACAAATTGAATAGCCTAATGTGACGTCTTGCATTTATACACAAATCCGGACAGACACCTGTCTGAAGTGTAGAAAATACATACAAATAAAAACGGTATTGTATTTTATTCCTAAAGAATAGCCTATATACTTATACAAATATAAGAACAAAGTATGTTTTAAAAAGAGCTCTAGTTAGCCCAGCACACCATTAATTTACACTGTTTAACCATTAATCACACACACACACACACACACACACACACACACACACACACACACACACACACACACACACACACACACACACACACACACACACACACACACACACACACACACACACACACACACACATATATATATATATATATATATATATATATATATATATATATATAAGGTTCATTAGCTTACATTAGTTAACATGAACTAATAATGAACTGCACTTATAAAGCACTTATTTATCTTTATGATAATTTAAACATTTACTAATGCATTATTAAAATATTGTTAACATTAGTCAATGCACTGTGAACTAACATGAATAAACCATGAACAGCTGGATTTTTATGAACTAACGTTGACAAAGATTAACTAATGCTGAACAGAGGTGTTGTTCATGGTTAGTTCATGTTAACTAATACATTAACTAATGTTAACTAATACAACCTTATTGTAAAGTGTTACAGAGAGGTGTGTGAAAGCTCTCCAAGTAGCCTGAAATTCAGGGTTTTCGCTTATCAATCAGATCGAAAGTAACTAGTAACTAACTACTTGAGTAGTTTTCTCATCGAATACTTTTTTACTCTTACTCAAGTAAATATTACGATTGTTACTTTTACTTTTACTTGAGTAAATATTTCAGTAAGTACTTGTACTTTTACTTGAGTACAGATTTTGGCTACTCTACCCACCTCTGACTGTAAACCCCTTTGTTCAGGCAAAGGAGCTTGTAGTCAATGATGGTTCTCCCAGGTGTTTCCATAGTTTCATCCATCTGTTCTTACCCGGTTTCTCAACAACTTTAACTTTCCCTCTTATCATGTTTGTGTGATGTGTATGTATGTTTTATGTTAGTTTAGTCTTGTCCGTGATTTAGTTAATAAAGTTGTGCACAATATATGTTTGGTTCTGACCCCCTGCCTGCAAAAAAATTGTCACTTAAATGATCGATCTCGTTATGCGCTCGAAGCGCTTATGTAAATACAAAGGAAGAATTATTTTTCTGTAGCCATGAAAAATATCCTTTTCTTAGAATGAATTAATAATCAATACTGAGCGTTCACAGGTTGAACTGACTGATTGATTGTAATGTTAATGTAATCAAGTAAATCTCATTAACTGATTCAAATATTCATAATTAATCATAATTAATAATAATGAGTTATGAATAATTATTAATATTTCCCCTCTGAGCTAATTCGCTACAGTTGTGAGACAAAGCGTTGTAATAGTCTCCCTAGGAACAACCTAGGGAAGACAACTACAAGATAAATTTGAGGGAGAGACCCACTGACCAATCTTACATTCAAAGATAAAGAGCAAATAAACAATTTGACATGAACCCCAAAACACAAATAGTTGTTCTTTTTGTTATATATATGTTTATGAAAAGACCCACAATAATATATCCCCATCAACAAAATCCATCAAATATTGAAACCACAATAACCCCAGAAAAAGTCTCATCAGTATCCCAAAACAAATGCCATTCTGTCATGGTTGTTTGGCAATGAAGCTGAAAAGGAAAAACCTTAACCAATCATTGACTTTGTCCGTAGAACAAACTCAATGATTTGAAGCTTAAAGTCAGTTGTACCATTGGCATCAAGGAAGATTAGTTGAAGAAATGTCCATTGAATGAGGTGATAAAACACAGCAGGTAATCCAAATAGAATCCCAACACTGAAATGAAGTCCGTCCTTGATACCACTGTCCTCAGGCTACAGAACTCTCATGTTCATTAAAATATCAGCATAGAATCACCACGATGAAAAAACGATGATGTATAAAGAGTCCTTTTGATTGAGCTTGAAAACAACGTTTTTCAATCTGGACTCTGAGCCGTTTGTGTGAACCATGGGAGAAAAAACATGTTTCCCCTTCACCAAACAATCCTGACTTCTTCTTCTTCTTCTTCTTCTTCTTCTTCTTCTTCTTCTTCTTCTTCTTCTTCTTCTGTGAATTTTATTGGCAGCTTGCAATCTTTGGGTGCATTCCATTCGACAGGGTCCCTACGCACTGTTCACTGCTCCCTACTCCCTGAGCACGGTATATCAGCTGAAGTGGACTTCCCTGACAATAATCGCTCATTTGGAACTCCCTGCAACGTCATCAAAGAAAGGCAACGACGGGTGCAGATTACGATATAACATAAATTAATATTGTAATTTACTTTACTTTCAAATTTAAAACCATATAATAAGCATATACAGTTACAAAACACACAGTATAGGCTATCTAAAACATATAATCAAAACATTGTCCATTAGTTTTATTAGTTTACTTATAGCCTGTAGCCTATTGACTATGAACAGATTTGAAGCTGCACCTGTCATTCAATATGAAAATACTTTGATTTGGTTAACTATGTATGTAGGCTATTCTTAATGGTCTTTAGCGGTCTCATCTCGTGCGCTTTCTTTCCCAAGTGCAGCTGCACAGTAAACATTCCTGAGGTAGGCCTAAATAAAGTCAAATAAAAAACATGACAGCCCTCAGGTGCTTCTCAACACTTTTAATTTGTTTACATATTCATCAAATATAATATACAAATGTAACAGTTATTGCCATAACCATTCATAAATACTCTAGTTTGTATAATAACTTTGAATATTCAAATGCACATGTAAACTCCTTAATCGCAGAGCTGTTTAAAAACTCTTCCAACCAATGGTTCCGGGTAAATATTTCCCCCTCCAAACAGCCCTACTTGCGAGGTAGTACTCTTTCAAAGTTCCGGAACTTTTGGGGGTGTGACTTGGGCGCTGAACATGCTGATCGGTTGAGCTCACGCAGCATTTTATTTCAACTGGCATTTTTAAAAGTCTTGCAAGGTTCGATCTGCATTCAGTAAATATCAGTCTTGCTCTTTCTGTCCGATGGCGCGCATTGTCTCAGCCATCTCACGGTAAATGTCCATAATAGCTGATAATAACATACGTTGTCTTATTTTAAATCTAGCTTTACGAATTACAAGCTTTCAGAATACGCTTTAGTATCAGTGCTCGTCTCTTTTCCGCCGTTTTGTTAATTACCTCTTTAGTAAACCAATACATAACTAGCGAAAGCAGCGCTGCTTGCATCTCCTCCATACTTGTTATTGTTGCAGGCAGTAAATGATTATTGATCCTTTTTCCCTTTTCGATCGCACCGCAGTGCCCTGGCGAACACGATTTCTAATTTCTACCAGAAGCAATTTAACCCCCCGTGGTTATCCCAGAAAGGCCATTGCCAGAAAAAGTGAGAGTGATATACATAAGTTACAATGTAAGAGCATATGTTCCTCCTCCTTTGAGATGTTTCAAATGCCAAAAATCTGGAAATATTGCGGCTGGTTGTAAAGGAAAACCAAAGTGTAGAAGGTGTGAAGGGGAACATGAGTATGGGAAATGTAAGTACGGGGCAGAGATTAAATGTGCTAATTGTGGAGGTGCACATACTGTGGCCTATGGTGGGTGTGAAGTGAGGAAGAAGGGAATAGAAGTACAACAGCTGAGAGCTAACAAGGACATATCCTATGCAGAAGCAGTAAAGTTGGTTCAGAGGGAGAGTAGAGTGGAGAAGAAAGTAAAAGAAATAGAAAAGGAACATTCAACTGAACAGCTTGTAACAAAAAGTCAGATGGAAGATAGAGATGTGTTACTAGTAAAAAAGGAGAATTTTGTGTATGTAATGGCTAAAGTAATTAACTGTACGTTCCAAGCAAAAGAGAGATCTGAGAAGATTGAAATAATTGTAAAAAGTGCAGCAAGATATTTAAATATTCAAGGGATGACTGGGAGAGGGGTTCAAGAAGAGCTTACAAAAACAGGAACAGTTGAGCAAAGAATCATGGTCACAAGATTATTTTTATTCATGTTAGTTTTTCAGTGGAATGCAAGCAGTCTACTGTTGAATGGTCAAGAATTTAAAGGATTTCTTAAGGGTTTAAAATGTAAACCTGATATAATATGTGTTGAAGAGACATGGCTTAAACCTAATTTAGATTTTGTGATTCAGGGATATGTGTCCATAAGAAGGGATAGAGAAGGGGGTAATGGGGGAGGATGAGCTACTTTTGTTAGGCAAGGTGTTTCGTGTAGAGAAATAGAAAAAGGGAAAGAGCTGGAGTTGTCACAAGCACGCCAGTCTTCACCCTCTCCCAGACACAACATTCACATTCACCAGAATACTGATTACACGCACCTGCACATCATTATTACAGTAATCACCACCCTCACTTAAGCCCGACACATTCACTCAGTCACTGTCCGGTCTCGTTTGCACATGCTCACGCTACTGCTTGCTTCCACGGACTTTCCTGCATTAGCTACCTGTAGTGATGGCCAAATGAAGCGTTTTGAAGCATTATTGCTTTCTGATACAATTGTGTCGAAAATGGTTCATTACTTGAAGCTTCATTCAGACAGAAATTGCAGCACCATCTCCTGGTGAAGTAAATGTAATGCAACAAAGCTGACAACCATAAAATGCAAGTAGGCTTATATGTTAAAGCCCCGCTTATTACGTGTTTACCGAGGCGATCAAAGCTGAAACGGTGTTAGTGCTGTGAAACTCATTTAGGTGAATTTTACAGATACTGATGAATTTCATGTGTTCACCTTGATAATAAAACATTAAGCATGATGTGTGTGTAATTAGTTCTTTAGACAAGGACAGAAGATCAGACCAGCTTAAAAAAAGTTGGAAACATCACAGAAATTCTAATGGTTTCTATTAAAATACCAATAGGAACCATTGGCTTTTCCCATTTAAACCACTACATAATTATTTTTGGTAGTGTGTTTGGGACATATTCCATTAGGATTTAATGCCCCCACCAATAGAACCCAACATATATCAGTAGAGACCACTATAATTCCCATTACAACCAATAAAATTCCCATGAAAACTATTAAATCCAATAGAATTTCTGTAATGGTTTCTATTTTTTTTTTTTTTTAGCAGGGCAGTATCATGTGTGAAAGCTTTATTTTGTTTAGCTGTGGGAAGCAGAACTCTATAACTTGTTAACTGGTGGGACTGATATTTTTGAATGTTGAAAAGGATGTGCTTGTGTTGTACTTGTATAATGTAGCATGTTTTGGCTTCACTTTTATAAGAAATACAGCCGCCAGGTTTCAAACCTGTCAACACTGGATTGGGCTGTCAAAGCAGTCAGGTGGCTCACTACAGGAGTGAACCAGTGTGTTTGCTTCAGACGTCATTTTCACGTGACTAATGACGTAATAATACAAGCTCCGAAGCAGTGGTTCATTGCAAGGACAGTTCGAGTTTGAAGCAAGCTTCGGAGCGTCGGTGTCAGATGTAACATCACTACCTACCTGTTCTCCCAGTCTCCTGAGTTTCTCCTCGTCTTGTCTCCTGCCTCCCTGTCTCCATCGCTCCATCGTCCTGCTCTCTCAGTCACCTGCAACCAGACGTACAGTATTACCATTGACTTTATCATTCCGCTGGATTACCTCTTCTGTTACTCACCTCATCTGCTCACTTCCTGGTTCTGTTCAATAAACTCTGTTTACCCCTGCCATCAGTTCTCCGTGTCACCTCTGTTTGTAACAGAAGACCGGACCAACACCACACAGCACCAGGATGAGCACCCCGGATCCCTTCAAGGAGCTTGTCGACGCTGTTCGGCGAGCTCTTCCCTCCAGCACACCTGCACCTTCACCAGCGAGCACTTCCGGAAACAACAC
Organism: Gobio gobio; assembly: GCF_949357685.1. Lineage (NCBI taxonomy): Eukaryota > Metazoa > Chordata > Actinopteri > Cypriniformes > Gobionidae > Gobio > Gobio gobio. The sequence continues at coordinate 26,085,533 of NC_137098.1, forward strand.
CACCGCTTCTTCACCCCCCGAGTGCGCCAGTCCCATGGCCAGACGGGTGCCCTTCTCTGGTTTGGTAGAGGATTGCAACGGATTTCTGCTTCAATGTTTGCTGGTCCTGGAGATGCAGCCGCACCTGTACCCACACGATCGCGCCAAAGTGGCGTTTATCACTTTGCAGCTATCTGGTAAAGCATTCCGTTGGGCGGAATCTCTGTGGTCCAATGACAGTCCTGTGATTCAGACCCTCTCCGGTTTCATCGCACACTTCAAAGAAGTTTTTGGAAAACCCTCCTGGGACTCGTCGATCGGTGAGCAACTCTACCATTTGAAACAACGTTCACTGTCTGTAAATGAGTATGCCCTCCAGTTTTGAACCCTCGCTGCTGCCAGTGGTTGGAACGAGCAATCCCTGATAACGACCTACCGACAGGGTCTGGATCCTCGGGTGCGGCTGAATCTCGTTGCATACGAGGATACCATCGGGCTTGAACGATTCATCCAACTCTCCATCCGCTTCGCCACTCGTATGCAGTCGTGTATCGAAGAACACTAGGGCCAGCCGTCATTCTTTCCTTTCCTCCGCCGACCAGATGGTGTCAGCCCTCCAGAACCAGCCCACGAGGCTATGCAGCTGGAGAATTCCTGACTGACAGCGGCAGAGGTGGCTGACCAAGAATCTGTGTTTGTATTGTGGTCCTCCTGGGCATTACATCTCCGAGTGCCCCGTCCGTCCTCCACGTCCCATGGTGAGTGCTATCATTCCTTCCCTAAATAAAATGCAACCACTCACCACTACTGTAAACCTTAATGCTGCCGGTATCTCCCTTCCAGTTATTGCCCTCCTCGACTCTGGGTCAGCCGGCAACTTCATCTCGGGCACCCTCTGCCGCCAGCTCAAGCTCCGCATGACTGCTACTCCGACCATCTACCAGATCCAATCGATAACTGGAAAGCCCCTCAGTCGGAGATACGTCAGTCGCTCCGTGGGCCCCATCGGCATTCAAGTGGGAATCCTCCACATGGAACGTCAACATCTGCTGGTTCTGGAGTTCTGCAGCACAACCCAGTCATCTCCTGGAAGACAGGAGAGGTCCTGAAGTGGGGCGACAGCTGTTTCCTGGACTGCTTCCCATCTCCACCGGTACGTCAATCTCCTCGTCCCCAAGATCTCCCAGTCTGCGCCACGTCCATCGAGAGTCCAGTAGAGAGACTTCAGCGACGTCTTCTGTCCCCAACGGGCTTCCAAGCTGCCTCCCCATCGGCCATGGGACTGTGCCATCGATCTGCTGCCAGGTGAGCCAGTGCCCAGAGGAAAAATCTACCCCCTCTCACTCCCGGATGAGAAGGCCATGGAGGACTACATCAAGGAGGCGCTGGAGCAATATTACATCCGTCCATCCACTTCCCCTGCTGCTTCAAGTTTTTTCTTCGTGGCAAAGAAGGATGGAGGCTTGCGGCCCTGTATAGATTACAGAGCACTCAACAATAAACCATCAAGTTCTGTTATCCCCTTCCTCTCGTCCCAGCTGCCCTGGAAAATCTCTGTGGTGCCACTGTGTTCACGAAGTTGGATCTCCACAGCGCTTACAACCTTATCCGAATACGTGAGGGGGACGAGTGGAAGACCACCTTTGTCATGCCCTCCGGCCACTACGAGTACCTCGTGATGCCAACGTAGGTGATGCCCCCTCTGTATTCCAGGATTTCATCCATGAGGTGATATCCCGATTTACTCCCGGAGCCTGGTCAAACATCGCCACCACGTTGCGGAGGTCCTCCAACGCCTGAGGAGCTTCCAGCTATTCCTCAAAGCCGAAAAATGCTTGTTCCATCAGCCCTCAGTGCAGTTCCTTGGCTACAACATCGACCGCAGTGGCATCTGGATGGACGAGGGTGTAGCAATTATGGCCGCAGACATATAGATGAATTAATCTTCCAAATTTTTCAATCAAATGAACATCCCCTTCACAAAGCCCAATTCAGCTCCAGACCCCAGGAAATCGACCATCGATCACGAGAGAGATGGAGGCTCGATTCTGCCCGGAGCTACTAGTCGTTGATAACTGACTTCCTAAGGACTTGTGACCAAAACTTACACAAAGAGGACAGAGGACTCATTGTGATCACAAGACAAAGAAACAAACCAGATCTCTGTCTTTTCAATGACCGGTAAATTAACTCCACGTGACACAGCTCAATATCAACTCAAACTCACAGAAACTGTTACACATGGAGGGCATCAAATCACTGATTATTGGACTTTCATTTAAATAGCCTTCGACATAGCTTGTTAGTGTGTTTACAACTGATACACGTGACTATTATGAATGTATTTTACTCCCAATTCATGCAATTATGTAACTATTGAATGAGCGGATGAAAAGGCACGGTGTTTGATATTGTTGTGTTCGTATGGATATAATCCAACAGATGAGCTGAATGAAATCTTTACAGAATTGATCATGTCCTTATAGTAAGAAATTAGGTCTACATTTGAGGGCTTGAGACGAAGAACCATATAAGTCCATATTTGCAAATTTTGAATAACAATTTTTTTTTATTTGGATTCTGAATATTATATGTATTTTTTTTTTTAACTTGAAGATAGACAACAAAAGCTTCCCAATTCTAATGAGATAATATTTTTTAGTATCAATATTAAAAATAAAAAGTTAGAGTAATTTACATTTCTGGAATGTGGAAGAACAGTATATGTCCAGTTAATGTGGAATAATAGTATAAGTCCAATTCATCCTATCATTTTAAGCCACTGGAGATTTGATTGCTTTATCTTAGTTTTAATACAGTAACAGAACCTTAAAGAAAATATTAAGCATTTCTTTCTTTCAATTTCTTTTATTTTTTTGCCAACGTAAATCACAGAACAAAAACACGGACAATACGGTACGAACAATGAACAATACATAGGCCTACTTATAGTACAAAAAATAAACATCAGTACAAACAATAAACCGTACATACAATAAACAATACATACAAACAATAAACAACAGTAATAACAGTAAACAATACATATTTACAATACATACATCATCATCATTCCATGCTATAGTTCCATATGCTAGTTTACATATACATCTTCCTTTTTTGTTCCTTTAACTTTTATAATACATTTCATAAATAATCACCCCATTCATTCATTTACTAAATAAATAAATACCTATATATTCCTATTATACAACATAAGATAAGGCATACAAGATAAGCTACAACTACTTTTATGATTACTTTTACACAATATACACAATATACCCCACCTTACCCTGCACATGACCTACCAGGCTACTCTTCACATTCTAATGTCCCATAAAATGCTTGGGCCTCCGCTGGCATGTAGGCTAGCATTTTCATAAGGTCACGGTGCTTCTCCTTCTTGACGGGCAGAGGGTCCTCGTAAGCACGAGCATACGTGGTGGAGAACAAGGGAGCTGGAGGTGGTTGATTCTTCCTCTGTTTGGTGATCAGCCAGGTCTTCCATCCCTCGTAAAGGCTGTGGCTCCCTTTTGTGTGGACACACCATGGATCAGCAGCTGAAATCATGATTCAACAAGAAATTCAATAAAGATTCTTCCTTCACGCACATATCCCTAACACTGTTAATCTCAGAAAACCAGTTTAGTTTTAGTTTAGTTCTTCGGTTTTTTACCTGTCACTTTCAACCACATCATGGATGTGATTAGGAGGCCAGGTGGACGCTTTAATGTTGCATCAGGAAGCTGCCTGAAGTCCGCACATTTCATCTCAGTTACTTTAAATGGATGCTGCTGCCTGGCTCCACGGATCATCTCGGCAACATCGCTGGGGGTGTGGAGTGTGGACACCTTACGCCTCTTGTCCAGCGTGGCAAATGAACGGTCACAGGGAAGGAAGGAGTGACCAGACACCATGAACTTCTGCTCTATCTGACTGAAGTACCTTCTAGATACGAGCAGGGCCATGAGGTTTAGGACTCGCCAGTTGTTGTTCTGCCCACAGCATCGGTCACTATAGATGATGAGCTTCCGTTCCTTTGCCTGGACTAGGGGAGCGAAAGATGTTTCTGCCCACTTCAAAAGACAGCTTGCCACCTCGATGGAACCTCTGTGAGCGATGCCCTCATGCCAGAGGCACATTGTAGGAGGATCGTCAGTGCCCATCTCCTGGATACAGAGGTTGTAGTTGGCCAGCTGCCGTTGATAGTACACGTTGGAGTGTGTCAGGTTTGGCGTGAACACTACCCCCTGCATGTCGATACAAATGACATGGCAGTCATCATTGGCTTTGGCCCAATCTGTGTCAGCCTGCAACTGGGTGTACGCTTTTTCAGCTTTCCGGTGGTGAAGCTCACTCTCGGCTGCGATCTTCAACCTTTCTCCATCTGTTGTAGCAGCTGTTAATTTTGAGAACAGGGCGTCACATTTCGCACAAGTGTCACTTCTTGGCTGCCCAAAAGTGAGGTTCTGCTGCTTGAAGATGTCCCTATAGAGCCAGAACTTTGCAGTGGATGCTGGATTGTTTTCCTTGTACAGGCGGAACATGCGGAGCAGGTTTAAATCAGGCCTCAGGTACTCCCTCTCCACATCTCCCTTCAACCGTGAGTAGTGGTTCGGTTGGCGTGGGAAGCTCAGGATATGCTCTCTTATCCCCTCTCTCACTGCAGGATGAATGCTATGAGGCCTAAAAAATAAACAACACAACTCATGAACACGGGAAATATAATAAACTATGCTGGTCTGTTTTGCAAAATTGCATTGTTTCTTTGACATTAAATTATAGGATTTTGTTTTTCACATACAGTCATTAAAGGGATACTTCAGGATTTAGCATTAAGCTTTGTATCAGTAGAAAACCTGTAGTATTTTCGAATTACCGTGCTTTCCTCCCTCATGTCCCCCTGAGACGAGAGATTTATGTATTTTTTGTCTGGAAAAAATCCTGCGATGACGCAAAAATCGTCATTGTTTACATGCACATCTTTTGTTCAAATCTAACTGAATTTATTACGATTTGTGAATCTGAATGTAGTGTTTACATGAACGCTAACCAAGTGATCAGTTGATGTGCATTCTCCTCCGTGAGAGATAGCCTACGAGACCAGTGCGTCTCTGTGTCCCAGTGCATTCTGGGAGTTGTTGTCTTTCATCCCCATAAATCAAAAATTAATTTTCTGACTTTTCTCAGTCTAGAAGGCTCCAAATTAAAAAATAATTTTACATTTCTACTACATAAATGACCCATTTTAAATACACATTAATCTTTCCTGAGGTGAAGTTTTTTTTGTTTTTTTTTACTTACCTGTTCTTATGTTTTCCTCTGAAGTCCTCTAATGGAGACCTGACTTTAGCTACCTGCTCTGTTCCCTCAGACTGACTGCCTAACTTTTCTTGAATAACCTTTTCAAAGATATGTAACTTTAAATAAATATGTTATGGACAATGTATCTAATTAAAATCATGCATGTAATGAAAAGTTAAACGGAAAATGCTAGGCTATAGAAAACTTGCCTGTAGGCGACTGTTGGTCAGTTGAAAGACGGACAAAAATGTAAGCTTACAAACAGCAAGTCTTTGGCCTCCTTGTTGCACATTGTACTTGAAGGTGTACTTCCTCTTAGTATTCTCAGTGTCAGGCCCACGTGGTCGTCTGCGACTCACCTTGTGCTAGAAGTAAAAATAAAAAAAAATAAATTTACCATAGCGTAGCAGGCTAGCCGTCGTATGCTGTCAAGTTAAGGTCATTAAGTATGTGAGTAGGCTTTGGTTAGGAGAATGAATAAGCCATGTGTGTGCCTTTTAGGGCATCAAAGCGCTGTGGTCTTTAATGCACTTGGTGGCCTACTTGATGCTGGTCATCCTTCATCCATCCTCACAAAATGTAACATTTACAGTGATCAAGCACATGTGCAGTCTTAGTGAATTGAAGGCATACAGTAGTATTCAATTCACTGGTTATTTCATGGGCCTACATTGTAATGCATTGCATACTGTTGACATGATATGGTCATGAATTGCTTAAGTTAGCCTACCTGCTCCAAACCAGAGAGAATGATAGCCTGCTGCCTCTCATAAGAGACAGCATAAAACTCTGTGAAGAGCTGGAGTTTTCGTTCATCTGTTAGGCTTGAACACTGCCTGGGACACGTCTCCTTGCACACCTTGCCCTTAACAGAAACAAAGTCACATTAGCGTTTTTTTTTTTTTTTTTAGCTATAAAAACTAGAGCTATTAGCTCTCCTTTTTTGCCGAGGTTTTGCCTATTAATGTCCGCAGCGGACATGAAAGCAGCCGGCGTCTCCATTTTTCGTTAGTGGACATAAACGGTTTTTCCGCGTGAGACTATTTTAAATTTTAAAATACAGAGTTTTGGTCGCGCGAACACCCCCCAGAGTGATTCTGTATACAAAGTGGCACACATACATTCAAGTCACATGGTTATCTCAATTTTCAATATTCTTCAATGTTTTTTTGGACTAATACGGTTGTTCGTCGCATGAACACATTTACTCCCTGCTTAAGAGCAGGAAACTCAATTACTATAGATGACCCAATTTTATGGGAGGGGTGGAGACACAGTCACCACTGAAGCCTAATTGGCCAGAACCCATCCAGGGGATGGGCAAATATTTGAGTTTAATCTCAGAACACGAACAAAGTGTTCAGTTAAGTTTTCAGTTCAGAGTTCAGTTTTCAGTTCACGTTTCGGTTCGAGTTCAAGTCAGCTCAAGTTCGGTTCCAGTTCGGTTCGAGCTGGTTCGCGGCCTGTTCGCAGTTCAGAGATGAGCTAAGTCCTAGCAGTTTGACCAGAGTTGAGTTCTGAACGGAGAGGAGACGATCTGACGATCGTGGCAGACCAAGATCAGAGAAAATGGGTTAAACAACGATTTCATTCAGGCCATCTGCTTTTCTCTCACTTTCCTTTCTTTTACTTAAAGTTTATTTTATTTCAGTTAAGTCTCGGGTTCTGTTAAGTTCCGCCGCAAAAGCTTCTCAACAACGAGTCTCCAACCGCGCACTTCAACTTCAAACAACGCCCACAAGACTTTCATCCAGCCGCCAACACGCCACGTGATTGGCTTCCCAAGACGATCCAAGACACGACCAGACCTTCAGCGAATCAAAGACCCGGGAAAACCCCTTGTCCAGCCAGGAAGAAGGAAACCCCCTTGTCAGACGACACACGAGACACAAACGCAAGTAATGCCTCTTGATTCCGAGCTGAACTGGTGCATTAGATCAAATGTAATAACCCTGCCTAAGAAACGATAGGAGGTTAAATTACTGATCAATGGTTTCTTCAGGTCATGTATCATAAATGCATATATTGCTTAGGATTTCATAATTTCTCTCTCTTAGAACTTATTCTTTCCTCACCTTCTTCCTTTCTGCAACGTGTGAATGTGCGAGTGCGTGTGTTTATGTTAGATATTAGTTTGATGTGTTAGAGTAATTAATAAAGTTCCGTTTGTATTCAAAGATAACTGTTCTTGTGTTATGTGCTTATCAGTTTAATGTCTTGAACTGCCGATCTAAGTTACCTGGCTGTTAAATAGTGTTTCACTATTGTTCGGATATTAATATCCGCTGCAGAGTTGATATTTACGGCCTGTTCGAATGAACGCTGGAAGAGTCATTTGCTCGGCTGTAAAATAGACCCTCAAAATTCCCTATGAATTCATTAATTCATTAATTTGAGCTAAATATACATGTTTCCCTTTAACAGAGCCCCCTTTAAGTTCTTACATATCGGCGGACGAATAAATTAAGGTGTAAACATTAATTCTGAATTATTTATAAATTATAGTGTCATTCGAGTCTCTTTCATTTTAATTCAGTTCCCCCGTTGAGTTATTATTTTATCTGACTCATAGTCACTTCGCTACAAGGGGAAGGTGGAAGCCATCCGGTCCTGGCCAACCCCCTCCACAGTCAAAGAACTCCAGAGATTCCTCGGCTTCGCCAACTTCTGTCGTCATTTCATCCAACACTACAGTTCCATCTCCAGTCCACTCACCAGTCTCCTACGAAACAAGCCCAAGTCTCTGTCCTGGACCCCATCTGCCACTGAAGCCTTCCAGACCCTCAAGACCACCTTCACCACCGCTCCCCTCCTCGTCCACCCCGATCCAGAGCTGCCCTTCGTCGTGGAAGTGGACGCCTCCACCACCGGAGTGGGAGCGGTCCTTTCTCAGCAGCAGGGGAACCCCAGTCGTCTCCACCCATGTGCCTTCTTCTCCCGCAAGCTCAACCCGGCGGAGATCAACTACGACATCGGCAACCGCGAACTCCTCGCCATCAAACTAGCACTGGAGGAGTGGAGGCACTGGCTAGAGGGCACTAAACACCCCTTCCTTGTACTAACCGACCATAAAAACCTGGGTTACCTCCGAGAGGCGAAGCGCCTAAACCCACGCCAAGCTAGATGGGCTTTATTCGTCACACAATTCCATTTCAACATCTCCTATCGACCTGGCGCCAAGAACATACAAGGCGGACGCCTTTTCCCGCAACCATAGCCCCGAAGAGACTGAGCCCATTATCCCAACCCAACTGCTCGTCGGTCCCATCTCCTGGTCTGAAGAAACCCTGCCCTCTGCCAATGCCTCCACCAGCGTTCCTCCGGGTTGCTCCCCAGAATTGCAGTTTAACACCCGTTCACGACGCACTCCTCTCATCCACTCCTCCCACATGGCACTGGTCACCCCAGGGTCAATGAAACCCTCTCACTGCTACGTCAACGCTTCTGGTTGCCACAGATGACATCAGATGTCAGAAGGTACATGGAGGGATGTAGGGAATGTGCCATGTCCAAGAGTCCACGTCATCTGCCTGCTGGAAAGCTCCATCCTCTGCCCGTTCCCAACTGCCCCTGGTCCCACCTAGGAGTGGATTTCATCATGGATCTCCCAGTCTCGGATAACTGTACCTGTGTCCTCGTAGGGGTTGACCGTTTCTTGAAGTCCTGCCACTTGAAGTGAGGATTACCCACTGCCCTGGAAACCGCAGAGTTAATGTTCAATCACATCTTCCGCTATTATGGTATACCTGAGGACATAGTATCGGACAGGGGTCCCCAGTTCATATCCAAGGTATGGAAGGCCTTTTTCTCCCTCCTAGGTGTGACCTTCAGCCTCTCGTCAGGATACCATCCCCAAACGAACGGGCAAACGGAACGCAAGATTCAGGAGATTGGCCGTTTCCTCCGTACCTTCTGTCACGGGGTCCTCAGCCCTCAGGAGCGGGCCGTGGAGGGGGGGGTAATGTCACAAGCACGCCAGGCTCCACCCTCTCCCAGACACAACGTTCACATTCACCAGAATACTGATTACATGCACCTGCACATCATTATCACAGCAATCACCACCTGCACTTAACCCTCTAGGCGCCACGGTCGAGTTTACTCGACAAGATGCGGCACTGAATAAAACGGCTGATTTTGTCAAATAGGGTGTCAAATTTCGTTCGAGCTCCCCTCCACTAGATGCCAGACATGTCATACTTCATCCCAGACTGATGAATGTCATGCTTCTATACAAAATCTTTGAGCAGGAGCGCATTGAATCAGTGCGAACAAAAGCGGAGCTAGTGTGCGAGTGAGCCATTTTATCAGAGCAATATTGTCAATGTCAGTGAGTATTTGGATTAGATTATTATTATTATTATTTTCTAATGGCATCAATAAAGCTTATGAAGTGTTGGGTCTTCTATTCGCTGACCATGATTCTGAAGGGGAATATCTGCCTTCAGAAGATGACGTGATTCTAAAAATGAAAGTATAGCCCTACACCAAGCACAAACGGTGAATCCTTTGCCCAATGTAGATGGTCCTTTGCCCAATGTCAGTGGTGGGAACACAGTGGTGTTTCCCTGGGTCGGAGTGTTCATTGCGATGTTAGCAGGCGTGTTACGCCGGCTTCACACCGCACGCGCAAGAAGTGCGTTGGCAGGGCAGGAGTGGTGTGTATGGAGAGCGGGAGCCGCACGGAGGCAGGGTGGGGAGTCGCAATGACAATGACAGTAGTCCGAACTGTGCACACTCGTCGGGCGCCTGCGCGCCTGTCTCTCATCTTGTCTCGTCTAGGGGTGCACCGATCCGACTTTTTCAGTCCCGATACCGATACCGATGCCTGGGCTTTGTGTATCTGTCGATACCCGATACCGATCCGATATATTGTTGAATTAATAATAAACTGTATATCTTCCACCTTATACCTTCCTTGAAGAGACTAAAGGCACCAGACTTTACTAACTAAACATAACTAAGACAAAATAACAGATGTATGTAAGGTGTTGAATTCTTATTTATTTAAAAAACAATTGTGCATTCAATTCTAAAATAGAATGTAATCTAACTTCTTTAAATAAATAAAATGTAGCAGTGGAAACAAAAAACAGTGTATTGGTCAAACATACAATAGTAATCTGACAGTTACCAAACATTTTTTACACTACAGATAATTGTTTTGGTATATAATCATATCAATATTAAAAAGTAGCATTACAAATTAACAAATAGTCTAATTTTCTACCATATGCAATTTAATAAAAATTTTCAGCTAGCTAATAACAACTTTGTTCTGGTTTCACCTCACTCCTGTCTAAATGATTGTAGGCTAGGCCTATTTATTTTACTACACATTGTCAACAGAAATAAGATGAAATACTGTTGATAATTAAAAATAATTCTTACTACCCACTCTTGCTAAAATGGGTAAGCACACTTGTGTTCTCATTTCAGTTGCGTTCTGAGTAAATTATTAAACTGATTCGTGAGTTCAGTGTTGGACAGATCAGTTGTTCTGGCCAGTCGTTAAAATGATTCGGTTCAAAGGAGTCATTAGGTCACGAATCGGACATTAGCAGACGCGTTGTGTGCGAATCCCGTCTGTTAGAACATCGCGAAAGATGTCAACACACAGAAAACACTTCATAACTGGATATAATTTGTCTCCCGCTTATTGAAAGTATGCTTTATGTCAGCTGGTCAGAGAAGAGTCAAAGTTTTTTGAGCGCAATTCACACCCAGTGATAATTCAAGGACAAAATTGTCCGAATGTGTCACGTGCAACATGGTTTCGGTCTTCCGAGCTTTTGATTTGGATTAATATGTGAAATATGAGAGCGAACACTGATTATTTTGAAGACCCAGAGAGCGCGCGCGGGGGAGGAGCTCTCAGATCGGTCTCTCTGTCACTCAGTCACAAGCGCAGCATCTGTTCTACATCACTCGTAAATCACAATAACTCATCAAATTAGGCTTTGGCCGTCAAAAAAATGTCAATGCAGGAAAGACCCTGACTTTGCAGTAATACCCTCGAAACAGCGACGAACTAGTTGGCGTGGCAAGCGTGAAATATCTCCTCCACACAGCCGACTCTCTGGCTCGCTCCCTTCTAGCATGCGACACACGTGAAGCTGACGAATGACGTAGGTTCTGCTGCGACGGAAAAAAACACCTGGATCGGCTTGTGGATCTGTTAATTTTTCCGATCCCCGATCCAGCTATTTTGTCAGTATCGCGGCCGATATCCGATCCTAATATCGGATCGGTGCACCCCTAGTCTCGTCATCTCACTCATGATCTCTGCCTTGCCTTGGCGAGTGACCTTTTGAACTAAACAGGTCTTGTCTACTTGTGTCATATGAATAATACATATGTGCCCCATACATGGAATCAGAGTGCCTACTGTATGTAGTAAATGGAAAGTCTCTACGGCAAAAAGCCAACCGTTACATGCATTTGGTTTGTTTCTACCATTTATTAGTAACGATTTACACAGTTTGTTTACTATTTACTATTTACCTGAGCATTCAGTATTGTGCAATATAGCATACAGAAGGTGAGGGACATTTTGGGGGGAAAGAAGTGCTGCATTTTATTTTAAACATGTGACTTTTCATGAAAATTCTATAATCCAAGATAACCACCACCAGATGACGTCATAATATGCTAATTAGATGGGAAACTGTAATCCCTAAATAAACTTTGGGTCATCCTTAATATTTCTCTAATTTACAGAAAGTATCTTTTATCACTTTTAAGATATAGCCTTTTGAAATGATGTCAAAATGGAACGTTTTAGGAAAAAACCTCTGGCGCCTAAAGAGTTAAGCCCCACGCATTCACTCAGTCACTGTCCTGTCTCGTTTGCACATGCTCACGCTACTGCTTGCTTCCATGGACTTACCTGCATTACCTACCTGTTCTCCCAGTCTCCTTAGTGTCTCCTCGTCTTGTCTCCTGGCTCCCTGTCTCCATCGTCCTGCTCTCTCAGTCACCTGCAACCAGACGTACAGTATTACCATTGACTTTACAATTCCGATGGATTACCTCTTCTGTTACTCACCTCATCTGCTCACTTCCTGGTTCTGTTCAATAAACTCTGTTTACCCCTGCCATTAGTTCTCCGTTTCACCTCTGTTTGTAAAAGGAGTATGTAGTTGTTGAAGTGTGGTTAGGGCATGCTAGGTTGGTTATTGTGAATTTTTATAATCCATGTCAGAGGTTGGAATTGGAAAGAATTGAGGCAATAAAGGGACTAGATATTAGAAGAATCATTTGGTGCTGTGATTTTAATGCTCATAGTACTCTTTGGGGAGGGGAAAGGACAAATAGGAATGGTTTGATAGTGGAGGATTTGATGAATGCCTAGGGCCTTGTGTGTTTAAATGATGGGAGTTTTAGGGTGGTATTTGAAGATATATCTTGAAGTAATGGTAAGTATCAGATCAAGCACTTCAGAACAGTCACTTAGCTGTGGATAATGGAGTTTGTTGATTGCAGGAAACGGAACACAAGGAAAGAGGAACTGAAGACGAGGAATCAGACGGATGCTCAGGGGAGTAACGGGTAAGGAGTCCAGGTACGTATGACAAGACCAGACACTGTGGTGAAGGGAGTGAGTGTTTATGTAGTGTCCGTGATGATGAGGTGCAGGTGCAGGTGATTAGTATTCCGGGGATTGTGAACGAGTGGGCGGAGTGTGGAGATCTTGTGACGATGCATATGCGTTGGTGGGCATTGGCTGTGACACTGTGACAGTACCCCCTCCTGCACGGAAGGCTCCTGACGACCGGATGGGACGACGACGACGGGGTCTACCTCGACCCCGAGAAGCAGGATGGTCCGGATGTTCAGCATGGAATTGAGTGAGGAGCGAGGGGTCGAGGATGTTGTTACGGTTGACCCAGGACCGTTCCTCTGGGCCGTAGTCCTCCCAGTCAATGAGGTATTCGATACGGGGACCCCGTCGTCGGGAGTCAAGGATCGCCCGCACCCGGTAGATGGCTTCATCCTCCACAATGTCAGGAAGAGGACGTACTGCATCGTCACCAGGATCTATGGAAGGAGAGGACAAGGGTTCAGTGTGGGGTTTTAACAATGACACATGGGATGAAGTTGAGATACGGTACTGTGCTGGGAGGTTGACATGGTAGTTGACTTCGTTGAGCTGCCTCTGTATCGTGAATTGACCTATGCCGGGGACTCAGTCGGAGACGGATGTCTCGTGTTGAGAGTCACACCTTCTGGGAGCCCCTTCTGGTGTCAGCTTGTCTCTTGTGTCTCCGAACTGCCTGCTGGAGATGGACATGAGTCACATAATCTCTCGCTCTGCTGGAACCAGTGGTTGACAGCTGGAACCTCTGAGGGCTCACCCGACCAGGGGAAGAGAGGAGGTTGGTAGCCCAGGATACACTGAAACGGGGTGAGCCATGTGGTGGTCTGCCGGAGGGAATTTTGTGCATCCTCGGCCCAGGGTAGGTACTGGCTCCAGCTGTCCTGGTTCTGGTGGCAATATGACCTCAGGTACCTCCCAATTTCCTGGATCTTGCGCTCAGTTTGGCCATTGGTCTGCGGGTGGTATCGGGACAGGCTGACTGACACTCCTAGGAGCTTGAAGAAGGCATTCCATACTCGGAATAGGGCTTCGGCGGCTTCGAACGCTGTTGGCAGGTCTTTGAGGGGGATGAGCTTACATGCTTTGGAGAAACGATCCACGAGTACACAGGTGAAGTTATTGGAAGGTGGCAAGTCGGTCATGAAATCTATGCCCCGGTGTGTCCACGGCCGTTGAGGGATAGGTAACGGGACCAGTTTACCTTCTGGGAGCCTCCTAGGAGTGTTGGCAACGGCGCAAACTGAGCAGCCTCTGATGTGGCGGGAGACATCCTGAGGCATGGAGGGCCACCAGTAGTGTTGCCGCAAGAGCGAGACGGTACGTGTGCTGCCTGGGTATCCAGAGCCCGGAGACGCGTGAGTGCGGGGCCATGAGGGGCTGACGGTGGGCCGGTGAAACATAGAGAATTCTCTCAGGACCTCTCAGCGGAGCAAGTTCAGCGTTGTTATCCTGGGCGATGTGCTGGTTGGGTTCAGTCTCTTAGCATCACAAAGGTATTCTAGATTAAGATGATCACTTCGAATTGGTGGTTAGCTCCATCTAGCCAGTGTCTCCACTCCTCCAAGGCAAGCTTAATGGCCAGCAGTTACCTGTTCCCAATGTCATAGTTCTGTTCCGCCGGGGATAGCTTCTTGGAGAAGAAGGCACATGGTTGGGGTCGTGATGGATCACCATGCCGCTGGGACAACACAGCACCGACCCCTGTAGAAGAGGCGTCGACTTTGACAACGAAAGGGAGGTCTGGGTTTGGATGAACAAGGTTCAGGCGGTCTGAAAGGCTTCCTGGAGCTGATGGAATGCTTCTCGGGCAGATGGAATCCAGGACAGAGACTTGGGCCAGCCCTTGAGGAGCGAGGTGAGGGGTGCACTGAGCAGACTATAGTTGTGGATGAAGCGACGATAGAAGTTCCCAAACCCCAGGAATCATTGGAGCTCCTTAACAGTAGTGGGTAAGGGCCAGCTTCGGATGGTTTCCACCTTCCTCTGGTCCATCTGGATGCCGTTTTGGTTGATGACATAACCCAGGAACTGCACGGAGGGGATATGGAACTTGCACTTCTCCAGCTTGAGGTACATGTGGTGTTGGCGGAGCTTCTCAAGGACCTGGGAGACATGTCAGCAATGTTCGGCCAGGTTCCAGGAGAAAATGAGGATGTCATCTAGTTTTTGAAGACGGAAGGAGAGTTGGACAGGCCATATGGCATGACCCTCATCCCTGCGGTGAATACGAATGAGGTTGTACGTGCTCCACAAGTCCAGCTTGGAGAAGATACAAGCTCCTCACAGCTGTTCCAGAGCAGCCGGGACCAGAGGAAGGGGGTAGCTGAACTTTACCATCTGGGAGTTAAGGTGGTGGTATTCAATGCACGGCCTCAAGCCTCCGTCTTTCTTGGCCATGAAGAAGAAGCTTGAAGCGGCAGGGGACATAGATGGTCGGATGAACCTTTTGTTGAAGGGCTTCTTGAACGTACTCCTCAATGACCTTCTGTTCTGGGATGGACAATGGGTATACTCTACCCTATAGCCTTCCAGCACCATGAATGTGATCTCCTCGGTGTGGAGACAGCCGATGCGGAGCGTCAGTGTGGGGGAGTAATGCCGGATGTGGCCACGGTCCAGCGGTCTTCCTTGGATAGTATGGACTCGTAGATCCAGTTGGCAGCGTTTACAACGGACATTCATCTTTTGAAGAATTTGGGGGCTGATGAAGTTCCCTGCGGAACCGGAATCGATGAGGGCTTGTGCTGAAATACAGACATGAAAATTAGTGAGATACACCATGGTTCTGGTGAGAGATGCTATACAGGCAGGTAGTTGGATAGTACTCACCGCTGGGTGTGGTGGCCGGATGGGACATATGTCGATGATATGATCCTCTACCCCACAGTACAGACAGAGATGGTGCAAGATTCTCTGACACTCCACACGAGACAGGCGATTAAAGTCAACTTGCATGGGCTCTGGTGCTGGAAGGGCGACAGATGGTGTGGCGGGCAGAGGATTGACAGTGGGCAGGTGAAGCGTGCATGCTGAGTAATGTTGAGCAACACGGATGGTTTTCTGTATCAGGTTTTCCAGCCCCGTGGTATCGTTGTACACGACCATTAACTGTTTCATTTGGGGATTAAGACCATGTCGAAAGGCTGTTATAATCGCAGATTCATTCCATCCACTTGCGGCAGCTAGGGTACGAAATCGAAGGGAATACATACTCACAGTCTCGTCGCCTTGGCGATTGTGGTAGAGTTAGTCGTGTACAGCAAGATCCGTGGTGCTTTGACCGAACACTTCCCGGAAGTGACTGAAGAGGGCAGCAATGGTGGAGGTTACGGGAGCATTTGTTTCCCAGAGAGATTGAGCCCATTGTAATTCTCGTTCCGAAAGCAGGGAAATCACAAATGCCACGCGGCCGTGTTCGGTGGGGAAGAGGTGAGACTGGGATTCCAGATAGAGGAACCCACTGCAATCCTATGCCGTGCCGGAGAATGTTGCTGGTCGGGCCATGGGACTGACAGAGACAGCTGATGAAGAAGTAGCGGGCGCGGGGTGCTGGAGTGCATGGTGAGTTGTAGAAATGGTGGGAGAAGTGCTGCTGGATGGCAGTCACCTTCCGTTCATTCAAGTACAAAACAATACGTTCGGGCAAGCACTTTTTTTAATCTTCTAGAAGCGGAAGATAGATCATTAACATTACTTGAAGTGCACCACGAATTTGAACACTAATTCAACAAAAGTCTGATTACTAATCTTGCTATGATTCCGAAACTTTTGTCTGTAAGCTTCCGGCACTAATTCATACGCGCACAAGATATCTGCTTTCTTGGTCTCATATTTCAGACTATCTTCCATAGACAAAGTACAAAAAATATACATAGCTTTCTCCACAAGCCTACATTGCAACAGCAACGTCCACACTTCCTTTGGCCAGTTTAACGGCACCAAAATAACTGTATACTTCCATCTCTCTAAATAGTGGCACCAATTAAATGTTTTTATTTACATCCAAAGCAGTGGTAGACAAATTCAAACCACAATTATATAATGGCGCCGCTGGCGATTTCTCCAGCGAAGTAGTGAAAAGTGTGTGTGCGGCGACATCACTGGGTGGCGTGTAATTACATCTCTAAGGAGTTGGTTTAACACTGATGATCAACTTTGTCAAATAACTCCAACACCGAACACCATTTTACTCTAAAATTCTTAAAATTACTCTTTGGTTGTTGAAATCAACTCGGAAATGTTTAACACACAAATTTCAACACTCAAGTTTTTGCTGTATATTAGGCTGCTGTCAATTTAAGACCTGATGCACGGATCCATTATACTGTTACATATGCATTATTCTGTCCTGGCAGATACGTCTCTGTATTGTTAGACAGATAGCGAACATCAACAATAAAACTCAGTAGGCTTGACTCCAGGTTGAGTGTTTTCTTTACTGAAATCTTGGTTGTTTTCTTGTTTTTGTAAAACTGCAATACAGTATGTAATAAAGTTTGTTTGTTGGACGGAAGGAAGAAGGCAGGGTCGGCGTGTTGGAGACTCGGGGTGCTTTATTTTCTCTCTTTTCGTTATACAACATAAATCACGCCCACTGGCGTTTCACAATAAACTCAAACTGGTACGGGCAATCTCAATGTTTCTCAATGTTTCTCTGTGTTCTCTTGTATCTCTGTGCGTGTGTCTCCCGAGCCTCCAGACAGTCTCTCTCTCCTCGAAGCCCTCTTCCGGATGGCTTATATCCGGTTTCTCCACGCCCATTACTGAAACAAGACACAGGTGTTTATGCTTTGCACTTGACCCACTTACGGCGCACCTGTTTCCCGACTCTCTCTCCCGTCACAAACCTCGCTAAACCACGCCCCCCCCGGCACACAGTATAAAATAAACACTATGTTACAGTCAAATATGTGCAGCATCAACATAAATAGAATAACCACAGCACATATTACAATATTATTCACTCAAATAACATAAATGGGCTAAATAAAACACAGGCAAATGAATGATCATAAATGAGGCTTAACAGCCTGCTAATTCTGAATATAAAGCTCATCTAAATACATGCTAGCGGTTAGCATCACAAATAGCATTAACCCGATTTTCACTGAACTGTCACCCCCTTTTTGAGAATACACATGAAAATGCACTATCCAAACTTAAAGGGCTGTAATTCAAGAATGCTTTGGAATATAGACCTAAGTTTGGTCTCATTTTAAAGCAGACACTCGGCAGATTATTGCTGAAGTGAAAGCAATTCAAAATATGAAAGTATGAATTTTAAATTTACTGTAAATAAAAAATACTGTACTAAATATTTTTTATTTTATATAAAATATATATTTTACAAAAATGTTTTAATATAAAATTACTATAAAATCAAAGCCATATGTCTAACCAAGTTGTGTTCCAAATTTGAAGTTGATATCATAAAAATGTAAGTTCCCATGAGATTTTTTTAGGCGCAATACCAAAAATAGCCACCGGGTGTCATTGAAATTCCATTGATTGTTTTTTTGATGCATTTTCCTGTAATTTTCTGTCCAAATGTCACTTCCATCACAAAACGGTCACCAAATATGGAACCTTGAGACTCAGACCTTTCCGACGATATGCGTTTTGTCAAGATTAGAAAAGATTTAGTTTATTAATATAAATGTTGTAATATGAAACATGACACCGCCCACTAGGGGAGGAGCCTGCTAAAATAATTTAAAGTACCATTTCCATGGTAACGCAACGTCCAATTTCAAAACGGTTTTCACAGGATGAATTTTGAGTTCGCAAGCTTTCGAATGATACCTAATTTATGATAATTACTAAAAATATATGATACGAAAAAAGGCGATCAAAAAAAGAGTGCCAGGTGTCCCGTCAGCGGGACGGTGACAGTTAAGAGGTTAAAACAACAGTAGTAGAACGTCTACACATGTTTTAACTACTTAAACAACTGAGCAACCATACTGACTGATGGATCTATTCCAAGGATAGACAAATAACGCTAGTGGTGGAGCATTCAGTCTGCATGTACACCTGTTGACAATCTCCTTACAAGCGCAATGACTCCAAATACCACCAGATGTCACTATATTACATTAACAAAGCACTGACACTGATAGGAGTCAGAACATTTCCCTGCTTGGTATATTTTTGTTATACCACCATCTACTCTTTACCTTTTGGTATCAGTAACACAACATCACTAATTGGCCTAAGATACTCCTTAATTGTCCCTTGGCGAAAGGTCTTCACCATTACCTTGTGGATTCTGCTGTCAGAGCTGGGAATGGCCTCAACTATCAATCCGAGAGGCCACTGATTGGAAAAATCAGTGACATTAACAATAGCACTGACACTGATAGGAGTCAGAACATGCATTTTCTTTCTCAACTGTTTATGTTCACTTAAAATAAAACTGACTGTTTACGTGAATACTTGCCAAGAGCTCCATTTTGACATTTTGTGTTTATTTGATTGTTTAGGTGCAATATGCAGTGAAAAAGAATTCTAAGAGGCGGCTTTATGTGCATGCACTATGGGTGTGAGCACAAAATCTGTGGGAATGAGTAAAATTATGCACAATACGTGCAATCCCATGCTGAAATACAAGTGTGTGAGTGTGTGAGGGGAGGCAGGTTTGTGTGTCTACTCGCTGTCGGAGAAATGAGAGGATGATAAACAACCCGTTCTCACTCCCAAGGCGTCAAAGTCCGAAGCATGGTCAAGTGCTTTCCGCGTCACAATAAAAAAGCTAAAGGTACCCCTAAGGGTCACTATATCGACGCGCTGAGTGCTCCATTCATTTCAATGAGAAACCTTTGGCGTCATACACAGATGTGTTGGGCATGGGAATGTTATTGTCATGATGATCATATATTGGGTTATGATTTTGGCATTATGACATGTTGGACTGTGATTCTCAATTTAATCATCCAGCATAATTTTATTTATGCTATCTAGACATGTTTGAACATGTAACCCAACCCCATTCCATCCCTAAACCTACCCATTTGTGTGGTATATAAAACGCAAATATAACAGGCAGAGTCGACTGCATGCACAATTTATTCAAAAAGTACAAATATTCCGAGGCCAAGCAATTGATTTGTGAGAAGGAAATCCCCAAAAGTGATCAGCATCTCCATCCGCAGAAGATCACGTACACATTCAATTTCAAATATTTCCGCCTGTTACGTCAGTTTTCATAGTGAAATTGCATTGGCTCTCGTGTCTCGTGACCAATTGCGTCATTATGTCAGCTTTGATTGTAAAATGTCATTGGTTCTCATGTGTCTTGTGACCGAATGTGTCATGCTAAAGAGACGTGTGTATTATTTGAATGAGATATGAATGAGTGCGTTAACAGAGTGGCGGGATTAAAACATTAAGATCAACTCTGTTCTTTACATAAAGACATTGTGTGACTTCAGAAGACTTGGAATGCAACATTAGTTAATACTTTTATACTGTTTTTGGTCAGTTTTTGCAATAAATAGATGTGACTGTACTTGTATTTGCCTGTTATGTGTTTTATATTGTTTAGGAGTGGGTAGGTTTAGGGTAGGAGTTGGGTTAGCTGCTCCAAAATATAAAAGTAACTTTTAAATATGAATAAAATATGAATAAAATCATGTCTGCTTTTACAAATGCAAAGAATAGCATGCATCTTGATCTGATGCATTGAGTAAACAACTGAAATGAATGGAGCACCCAGCGCCTCAATATAGTGACGCCTAGGGGTGACTTTAGCGTCTTCGATGTGACACGGAAGGCACTTGATCATGCTTCGGATTTTGATGCCTTGGGAGTGAGAATGGGTTGCGAAAACACAAACATTGAATCAATGTTGATTTTTGGTCATCTTAATTCTCCACTGGTGAGGCTTACTGTCAATATATCTGTCCCATCATTCAACATGTTAAAGCAAATCCAAATAAATTGGGAAGCCTACATTTCTGTGAAATGTGAGCACATTCATTATCCTCAAGGGATGAATCTCCACCAATGAGTGTGTGGATTAACAAAAAACTCCTACCATAAATTCAACTCAATGGGATGAACCAGTTGATTATTATTAGTAGGCATATTATTAATATTAATGTTTTAATTATTGTTTTAAAATCTCCTCCATCATGGAAAACATCTCCAATCCTCTAGTGTTTTCGACTAGCTACAGCACATGCAGCGATATATATAATGACTGTCACAGAGTCCTTAATTCTTGTGGTCATCCAGTTATATAAATCATAGCCTGTTTTAAATTTATAAAATATAGGCTATTATTATTATTATTTAAAAATCATGTGAAATTTACAGACATTTAATTATTTATCTAAAGAATACAGGGTTAATAAAGAATTTTGAATATTTTCCCCTACCGATCGAATGCTCCACAATCCAATCCAGTAGGTGGCGGTAATGCACCTTCAGATCAAAGCGCGGCATAACCAGTGTTACCAAGTCCGCGGTTTTCCCCCAATGATGTGTTATTTTGCCCCCGGAATACAAATTTTAGCAGGCAACCCTGCTAAAAAGACACATATTTTACCCCCCAAATGCAATTTTTTACCGGAGAACAGGAGCCATGGGCGGAGCAGGAGACCTGGGCGGGTCTAGAGCCTTGGGCGGAGCAGGAGACCTGGGCGGGTCTGGAGCCGTGGGCGGAGCAGGAGACCTGGGCGGGTCTGGAGCCGTGGGCGGAGCAGGAGACCTGGGCGGGTCTGGAGCCATGGGCGGAGCAGGAGACCTGGGCGGGTCTGGAGCCTTGGGCGGAGCAGGAGACCTGGGCGGGTTTCCCACCCACAGGTACATGGCCCCCCCCAAAAAAAAATGTCTTTGGGGAATTCAGGGGTGGAGTGGAGGGCTCGTGGAATGGGGTAGTCTCGTGGGTTGGAGCGGCCTCGTTGAAGGCTGGAGCGGCCTCGTTGACGGCTGGAGCGGCCTCGTTGACGGCTGGAGCGGCCTCGTTGACGGCTGGAGCGGGCTCGTGGAAGCCTGGAGCGGAGTCCAGGAGCGGAGTCCAGGAGTGCTGGAGCGGAGTCCAGGAGGGCTGGAGCGGAGTCCAGGAAACACGGAGCGGTAGGATCGCTCCCAAAGTCTATCAACCACCGCTCCAGTGAATCTGCCGTGGTAGCGGCCGTCATGACCTGAGACGGGGGCTTTGCGGCAGCTCTCCTCTTCCGCCTGGGCTTGGGGACAGGCAGGACCTTCCCGGCAGGCCCACTGGAGGGATATGCAGAGGAAACTGGCTGAGGGTGAACTGACCAGGCTGCGAGCTATTCTGAGGGAACTGGACGAGGAAGACACATATTCTTAGGAACCTCTTCTATCTCGAACTCTGAACAATTTAGGGACAAAATCAGATTGATTGTCTCGACTAGGGAAAAGGAACAGGCAGGTTCCAAGAAACGAATAGTGTCCTATCAGACAGGCCCATCAGAAAAACTGCATTAAGCGGTGCATCTGGCCAGTTCACCAGATAAGCAAGATAAGCAAGCTCAGAGAATTCCTCCACATACCTCTCCAGTGGGCAACCGTTCTGCCTAATCCCCCTAATCCTCTGCCGAACCGCCTTCCTCTGGGGACACTGGAGAGAGCGGGAAACATAGACAAAGGAACATGTGACCAAAGTAAACAACACGACAGAAACACAGATATGTAACAATCTCCTCCGATAATTCCCCTAAACTCCAAAAGGTGGCGTATGAATACAACTCTTTTGCAAAATGAAGATTTTGTGAAACAATTACGTTCTAAACTATCTCTGTTTCTAATAGAAAACTTGAGCTCAGCTACTAATCCACAAACCTTATGGGAAACAACCAAATGTTTCTTGAGAGGAAACTGTATTTCTTTCGCCTCCCATGTAAATAAATCCAGGGTAAAACAATTAACTCATCTGGGGGCTCAGATTAAATGTGTAGAGAAGGATCTCAAAAAAACTTTTACGGAACAGAAAAGCAGAATCTTGGGGAATTTAAAAACTGATTATAAGGCGATTCTACTAAAAAGGGTAGAATTTTTGATACACCGTACCAAACAAAATTATTATTTTAATGGAGAACGGCCAGGTAAACTAATGGCGTTAAGGTTGAAACGCAATGAGGCATTGGCCTCAATAACTGCCATTAAGGATAATGCAGAGGTTCTTCACACAGCTCCGGGTGATGTAAACAGGATATTTAAGGAATTCTATTAACATCTTTACAGATCTGAGGTTGGAGCGAATGAACAACCAGTCATTGAATTCCTATTAAATTTAGATCTCCCCCAATTAAGCGAGGAGCAATGTGTCTTTCTTGATTCTCCAATAGAATTAAAAGAATTGAAGGAGGCTTTAGAGGCAATGAATAAGGGGAAGGCCCCTGGTCTCGATGGTTTACCCCCGGAGCTGTATCTGACGATATGGGATCTAATTGGACCACTCCTCCTTAACTCTATAAACTTTGCCATTGATACAGGTTGTTTCCATAGGGACCAGAACACCGCTCTTATTTCTGTGCTTCTGAAAAAAGGGAAAGACCCCCTATTCTGCTCTAGCTACAGGCCGATTTCATTAATTGGCACGATCAGACGGGATTTCTTAAAGGTCCTGTTCTTCGTGATCCCATTTTTCAAACTTTAGTTAGTGTGTAATGTTGCTGTTAGAGCATAAATAATACCTGTAAAATTATAAAGCTCAAAGTTCAATGCCAAGCGAGATATTTTATTTAACAGAAGTTCCCTTTCAAAGCCTACAGCGAACGGCCGGTTTGGACTACATCCCTGTACATCCTGCTTTAATTACGTCAGTAGAACAGTTTGTTGACTAACCTCCGCCCACAAGAATACAAGAAAAAGGGGGCGTGGTCTTGTTGCTCCCGCGCGGAGAAGAGGAAGTGTTGCGTTTGTATAGTTTGTTTGTCGCCATGTCGTCGAGATGCTGTTATTTTCATCCCAGAGTCAAATCACCTTTGTTTGGCTTTCCCAGGGACGCTGTACTTAGAGATCATTGAGCGCATGCATCTCCGTTATGGTAAGAGGAGTGACCTTTCCGGGCAACGCGCGCTAAGCTGCTGTCGAATCACAACACGGGAACCTCTGGCACAATCAGAACTCGTTACGTGTTTCTGAAGGAGGGACTACATAGAATAAGGAAATTCTCAGGCCGTTTTGAGGACAGTGAAAACAGCGGTATACAAATAAGTAAATTGTGTGAAAAATGTGTTTTTTTACACGCGAAACATGAACACATGTTTTATTGCACACTGTAAACACAATCAAAGCTTAAAAAAAACACGAAAAACGGGACCTTTAAGGAACGTTTTGCTACAGATAACGTGCGACGCCTACCGAACATTATCGACTCAACCGACCCGGTTAACGATCAACATGCTATCCTCTCGCTAGACGCTGAGAAAGCCTTTGACCGGGTCGAGTGGACTTATTTATGGTCTGTCTTAACCCGTCTTGGCTTTGGCCCTCGTTTTATTAATATTATTCAGACCCTCTATGCTAATTCTTCTGCACGGGTCTCAACGGGGTTGTGCTGTTCGGATGCAATCCCGTTGAATAGAGGCACTCGTCAGGATTGCCCTTTATTGCCCCTGTTATTCGCTATTTCATTAGAGCCCTTAGCGCAAGAAATACGGCAGGACCATATTATCTCTCCGAATTAATCTAGGCGACTCCAAGCATTCTATCTCTCTTTTCGCGGATGATATCCTTCTCTACATGTCTAATGTTTCCTCATCTCTACCTCAGTGTCTTAAAATATTTAATGACTTTAGCGTCATAAGTGGGTACAAAATCAACTGGGGAAAATCCATATTAATGCCCTTGTCAGCGTCGACCAATATTGCATTAGCATCCTCCATGATCCCAATTAGTAAGACATTTAAATATTTAGGAATTCAGATTTTTTATAATTGTAAAATTATAATTTTATAATAAGGAAAATTATAATTCTTTATTTACTACTATCCGACAAGATTTACAAAGATGGGACGTTATTCTAACCTCACTGCAAGGCAGGATTGCAATTATTAAAATGAATATCCTCCCTCGACTTTTATTTATGTTTTCTATGATCCCGTTATCTCCCCAAAGAACCTTTTTTAAAGAAATGGATTCCTTGATTACAAAATTCATTTGGAACAAGAAACGTCCAAGAATCAAACTCTCTACATTGCAGAGAAGATATGACAAAGGAGGCTTGTCACTACCAAACTTACAATTGTACTTTTGGGCATGTCAGTTGCGGTCTCTAAAGACTTGGTTAAAGGTTGACTCACAGATTGCCTGGCGGGACGTGGAAGCGTTAGCTGTGCTCCCGCATCGGCTTCAGGATATGGAAGCGTTAGCTTAAGTTCTGCCGGGAAGACTTAATTACTTCGTCACTTATTACCTTCATCTCTATCCAATCACGTCTTCATACTCTCTGTATAAAAGTCGTACTTACACATGTATATTTATATTTAAAACATTTCCAGAACTTTTAATCTAAAAAAATGTACTGGATGTTATATTTTGAACTCTTGGCAAGAAAACGATACTCGGTTACTTAACGTAACCTCGGTTCTCTCTAGAAGAGGGAACGAGTATTGCGTAAGTTCCTTACGCTACGGGAAAGTATTCTTTCTTCGAGATTTCTGAAAAACCCAAAATTATCCTTAATTTTGTAACATTGTCAACGCAGTGCGGCAGCCTGGCAGACCATAGCAGGCTATTCCAGCGTGCTATTGGCTGCTCTGCTGGCAACTGCAGCAGCCTATCGGTGAGCCCGCGTGACGTGGCGACCAATGAGGGCGCTTCGCGCCCACCTGGCTTCATTTGCCTACAGGTGGGGCGTGGCCACGTGTATATAAGCAGGGCTCACGGGCTGCATATTCGGTTTTCGTAGTTCTGAAGCGTAAAAGCCCGCGGGGCGCACGGCAAGGAACGCAATACTCGTTCCCTCTTCTAGAGAGAACCGAGGTTACGTTAAGTAACCGAGTATCGTTCTCTTACGAGAGGTTCTCTCGTATTGCGTAAGTTCCTTACGCTACGGGAACATATTGTCAACGCCGTGCGCGCCTCGCATACAGCATATGTATCCCAGGGAACCGGGGAAAAAACACTGCTCGGGCAGGGTGGCCGGTAAAGGAAACGGGCCACCACATATACGGACACTTCATTTGAACTGACGGGTGGTTACAACAGGTGGTTACAACACCCTGTCCCATGAATGAGGGAACGGCACCTGCCGGTCTCCTTCAAATTCACCACACCTTGTCTCATGAATGAGGGAACGGCAACGCCGGTCGCCTTCAAATTCACAATATCTTGTTATATGAGTGAGGTAACGGCACCGCCGGTCACCTTCAAACTCACAACAGCTCGTCTCGTAAATGAGGGAACAGCACCACCGGTCTCCTTCAAATTCACATGAGCCTAGTACCGAACTTACTACCAGTATGTGAGCTATGTCTGCGCAGAATAACTGGGCAGAACCAACAGCCCTATTGAACTGATAACACTTTCGCCTGTAAGGCAGGAACTTCCAGATTGTAAAATCTCACGAACGTAGACGGGGAGGCCCAGCCTGCCGCCATGCAGATATCATGGATGGAAATCCCTCTGGCCCAAGCCCACGAAGAGGCTCTGGTGGAGTGTGCTCTGACACCTAGCGGGCACTGCAGGTGTTTGGAAGCGTATGCAGTTGCAATCGCGTCCACTATCCACCTGGACAGGGTCTGTTTCGAGGAGGCGAGACCTTTAGCGCGCCCTCCAAACGAAACAAATAGCTGCTCAGAACGCCTGAAGGCGGCGGAGCGTGTGACATAAACCCTCAATGCCCTGACAGGGCAGAGGATATTGCCACCGTCCCCCTCGTCGGATGCTGGCAGAGCCGAGAGGGAGATAATCTGCGCCCTGAAGGGAGTGCCGATCGCTTTGGGGACATAACCATGCCTCGGTCTGAGAATGACCTTAGAGTCATTAGGACCGAACTCCATACACGTCGGGCTCACTGAGAGCGCGTGTAGATCCCCCACGCGTTTCACTGAAGCCAGAGCTATCAGGAACGCGGTTTTTAGCGAAAGGAACCTTGGTTCCACAGTCTCGAGCGGTTCAAAGGGATGAGCCTTCAGGGCCTCTAGGACCAAGGCCAGATCCCATATAGGAACCAAAGGGGGCCGCGGGGGATTCATCCGTCTGGCTCCTCTGAGGAAACGGATGATGAGCTCGTTCCTTCCTAGCGTGCTACCTAGCGTCGTCTGAGCGAACGCTGCTATAGCCGCCACATACACTTTGAGCGTGGAAGGGGACCTGCCCAGTTCCAAAAGCTCTTGGAGGAAGGAGAGCACCCGCTGGACCCCACATTGCTGTGGGTCCAATCCCTTGGAAACACACCACTCAGTGAACACCGACCACTTAGAACTATATAACCGCCTCGTCGAGGGGGCTCTAGAGTGTGAAATCGTGTTCATAACCCCTTCGGGCAGGTCAACGGGTATCCGTTGGTCACCCATACATGCAGAGACCATCGCTCTGGATGGGGATGCCAAACTGACCCTCCTGCTTGAGAGAGGAGGTCTGCTCTCAGCGGAACTGGCCAGGGGGGTGAGTGCGACAGCTTCACCAGCTCTGGGTACCAAATCTGGTTCTCCCAGCGCGGCGCTATAAGGAGCACCGGGCGGCGCGTCTCCCTGATTTTCGCTATGACCTGGGGCAATAGGGAAATCGGCGGGAAAGCATACAGCGGGAGGCTGGGCCAAGGTTGGGACAGCGCATACTCGCTTTTGGACAGAAACGTCGGGCAGCGGGCGTTCTCTTTTGTTGCAAAGAGGTCGAGCTCCGCTCTGCCGAATAGGCGCCATACCAGCTGGACTGTCTGGGGGTGCAGGGACCATTCTCCTGAGAGAATGAGGCCCCTGGACAGCTTGTCCGGGCCCACATTGAGGTGGCCCGGTACGTGCGCAGCTCTCAGCGAGCACAGCGAGCTGTCTGCCCACACGAGCAGGCGTTCTGTCAGATTGCCCAGACACCTGGACCTGACACCGCCCTGCCGGTTCACGTAGGACACCACAGTGGTATTGTCCGACCGGACCAACACGTGGTGTCCTCTTATAAGCGGGAGAAACTGCTTGAGCGCGTTCTCTACCGCTATCATCTCCAAACAGTTTATGTGTAGGAGCTTTTCTCCGCTCGACCAGAGGCCCGAGGCTGATCTGCCCTCGAAAACGGCGCCCCAACCCGCGGTGGAGGCGTCCGTAGAGATGACCTTGCGGTGTGAGATGGCTCCCATCGTCACTCCCCTCTGGTACCAGTCGGCTACTAACCAGGGCTCTAGGCTGAAACACAGCTCTGAGTCACTCTGATCCTGAAGCCTCCGGACGCCCAGGCTCTGTGAGGCACTCGGGCGTTTAACCAGCATTGCAGCGGGCGCATGCGCATTAAGCCCAGCTGGAGCACAGCTGCAGCTGAGGCCATACGTCCCAGCATCCTCTGAAAGAGCTTGAGAGGTGCGATTTTGCCCGGCCGGAAGTACTCAGCCATGCGCTGAACTTGGCGCGCGCGTTGGGGTGACAGGCGGGCTGACATTGCCACAGTGTCCAGATTCAAACCCAGAAATGAGGTTGATTGCGTGGGCACTAATGAGCTCTTGGTCCAATTGACCGTGAGCCCCAGGCTGTCCGGATGGCTGAGCAGCATTGCCCTGTGGGCGAGGAGCTCGGCCTCTGACTGCGCCAGGATGAGCCAATCGTCCAGATAGTTCAACACTCGCATCCCTCGACTTCTCAGAGGAGCGAGGGCCGCGTCCATGCACTTCGTAAATGTACGGGGTGCTAGTGACAGGCCGAACGGAAGGACGGTGTATTGATAAGCCTGGCCGTCGAAGGCGAATCGTAAGAATGGCCTGTGACGTGGCGTTATCTTGATTTGAAAATATGCATCTTTCAAATCTAGGGAGATTAGCCAGTCTCTCGGGCGAGTATGCGCGAGGATCTGCTTGGTCGTGAGCATCTTGAACGATCTTCTCATAAGAGCTTTGTTCAGACGCCTCAGATCCAGAATCGGTCTGAGCGACCCATCCCTTTTTGGCACGAGAAAATACCGGCTGTAAAAGCCTGACTCGCTCATAGAATGGGGAACCGGTTCTATAGCCCCTTTGCACAGCAGCGTGGCTATTTCTGCTCGAAGTAGATGTGCTACTTCCTCGCTCACTCTCGTCTCTGTACGCGCACAGAAGCGCGGAGGGTGGCGAGCGAACTGCAGAGTGTAGCCGTGCTTCACTGTTTTCAGCACCCATTCTGATACACCTGGAATGGCTTCCCACGCTCTCGCGTGTGCCACACGGGATAGAACGGCCTCCGGGCTCAAAACGCCGCGCTTCGCGGGTTTGACGGCCTGTATAGGAGGGGCGGGCGCAGTGCGCGCGCTCTCTGTGCTGTGGGCCAGCCGATCGCTCTCGATGGCTGGCCGCCTTACACACTGTATCTCTGCCGCTTCGAGCGGGGAGTGGCTTGTGTGTGGCCCTACACTCGTCGTTCCGGCCACCTTGGGCGGAGAACAAATGGTGTGTGGCGCGGCGCATGGCGCCGGGGGCAGAATGTTCGCGAAAATGTGTGAGCGCGTTTGAGCGGGCACAACTCTTACGCGTGGAACATGACCGGTTAAGAGTGGCTGTGTGACAGCGCGTGTGGTGATTAGGCGTGGGCGCAAATAAGCGGACACGTGACCTAACTCTAGCACTCGAGCGGCCGGTGGCCGCTTTATGTGAGTGAGAGACACGGGATTTGTGGTGCTTGGGTGCAGGGGTGAACACAAAAGTGGGCACGTTTACTGCATTTGAAAACACATACGGCGTGAGCCGTGCAACCAGAAATAAAAGCAACTTCGTGATTTCTCTGGTTCGTCGTAAAACGGCGGTTGTAGACAGGCGAGAGGGCAGTTTTGCCGGCTCGTTGGCTGCGTGAGAGCCATCTGCAGCAGCCACAGGAGTGGGGGCTGACAGGAAGAAGAGTTTTGACGGTGGTCCGGCCACGGCGGGACTTAACCGTCACTTCCCCCTTCTGCTAGGAGGACTTTGGAGGGGCTTCAGTTGGAAACAAGCGAGAGGGCGAGTCCGCCGGCTCGTAGGCTGCGTGGAAAACATCTGCAGTAGCCACAGGAGTGGGGACTGACAGGAAAACAGAGTTTTAACGGTGGTCCGGCCGCAGCGGGACTTAACCGTCTATTCTGTCCTTATGTATAGACGCCCAAAAATACTCGAGCGCCACGTGGTGCAAGTTAGCTTTCTTTATGTAAGAAAAGCTGGCCGCGAGCCCGGGGAAGCGGACAGTAAACATTTTTATCTGCCGCGAGAGCTGGGCTCGAACTCGGGTCTCCGGCGTTTCAGCCGCTGATTTTGCCACTGTGCTACCGGGAGGGACACAATAGCGTTCAGTTAGCGCGAACATACGGCAGTACGTCCTCGTGCTTGTTGGCAGTCTTGCGTGCATAAAAGACAGGCTCGTTACTGCAATAGTAATATTTCCAGCCGCCTGAACTGGAGAGGGGGCTGAGAAATGCTAGAGAAAGGCGGTTCGTCCGGCCACAGCGGGACGAAAACACCCTCTGTTAATTTTCCGGTGAGTGCGGCGCGCACGCGCGCGTTGAACATGCTCGTGACCGTGCGCACTCTCATTCCTTGTGAACGGCGCAATCTGCGCGGTCCAACAGGGGGGAGTGCGGGTTCGTTGGAGAGCATATGTCAGCGTCATGTCTCATGACGGCGTTTGTTCGCTGGCGTGCGTGTCTTAACAGGCTCGTGTACAGCAATATGAACAATTCCAGTCGCCTGAACTCATGAGGGGACTGAGAAATGTGCGCGAGGGTGGAACAGCTCTCTTGTAACGTAAAGAGAGCTGCAGGACCGTCCGTTTCTGCCATCCCTTGTATGTAAGCGGCGCATTAGCGCGGCATGAACAGAGGGGGGAGGAGGCTCGCTCCGAGACCGTTCATTTGTACCATCCCTTGCAAGCGGCGCGGTGGCGCGGCTTGAACAGAGGGGGAGGAGGCTCGCTCCGAGACCGTTCATTTCTACCATCCCTCGCAAGCGGCGCGGTGGCGCGGCTTGAACAGAGGGGGAGGAGGCTCGCTCCGAGACCGTTCATTTCAACCATCCCTTATAAGCGGCGCGGTGGCGCGGCTTGAACAGAGGGGGGGGAACAGCGGAGTGATGTCATCATAAAACTGCTCGAGTCGAGCCCGCAGGGTCGACATAGAGAGTTCCTCGCACTCGGGGCAATCGCCCGCGAGGAGTGCGGCGGCGGCGTGGTCACGGCCCAGACAGAGAGCGCAGACACGTGGCGGTCTCTGGTGCTGAGCTGCACGTGGCACGAGCCGCAGGTGGAACGAGGCGTTTTGATAAAAACGCTCGTGCTCTTTTATGAAACGTGTGACGCAACGGCGAGAACACGTGCAATGAAAGGATATAATGCTGCCGGATAGCAGAGCAGGCACGGATGGCTGAAGGTGGCGCGATGCTGCCGGCTTCTTCAGGCGCTGTCCTCTGCTTGCTCGTCTGCACGTTCAACGGCGGCGGGTTCCAGATCCAGCGATGCGAAGGGCTTCGCTGAAGAAAAGAAAATCGAATATGCAGCCCGTGAGCCCTGCTTATATACATGTGGCCACGCCCCACCTGTAGGCAAATGAAGCCAGGTGGGCGCGAAGCGCCCTCATTGGTCGCCACGTCACGCGGGCTCACCGATAGGCTGCTGCAGTTGCCAGCAGAGCAGCCAATAGCACGCTGGAATAGCCTGCTATGGTCTGCCAGGCTGCCGCACTGCGTTGACAATGTTACAAAATTAAGGATAATTTGGGGTTTTTCAGAAATCTCGAAGAAAGAATACTTTCCCGTAGCGTAAGGAACTTACGCAATACGAGAGAACCTCTCGTAAGAGAACAAATGGGTTGTCTACTAGGCTAGATGTGAACTTTGAAATGGAACAGTACTTGGGCAGCGACTAATGACGTTTCACAAGTACAGACAAGAACGCATATTGAGAAACGGTGTCTCTCTCCTGTCACAGACCTCTCTGAACCATGTTTGTAACTTAAAATATTTAATTAAATCAATAAATTAGAATTTTTGGTCACACTTTATATATGACATCTTTAACTTCTACTTACATAAAAAAAATTACAATGTACTTATTGTGTTCATATTGTATTGCAAAACACTTTTGCTGCTATTGAGGTGGGATTACGTGTAAGGTTAGGGACAGGTTTGGTGATATGGGTTTAAGGGTGTGTTAAGTTGTAAGGAAAAGCTCAACAATGTAATTATGTAATTACAGAAATTAATAATAACAGCTGTAATTACATTCAGGTATTTTTTATTATTTAAGTAGCCTACATTGTAAAAACTTGTACTGTATACACAAAACTTAACTTTGCCCTCAGCCAAAACGATTTGCCAGGGAACAAATTATAGATTCATGAGACTAAAGAACGCCCGTTAGATATACACAAGACTAATTATATCTCATGTTTAACCAGGACATCAGAGCCAGCGGCAAATGTCAGAAGGACTAGCCAAGGAAAGGCTGCTCTCTGCGCGGTTAACGAATGCTGAGCGCCCGCTGATCGACTGGATCTCACAACTCAGAAAACGGCAGATCAAATTTTAAAATAGGTGCTCTCTTTATAAATAAACCACAGATCTGAGCTTTAAACAAGTACATTCTTGTCTGAAAAATTCTTAAAACTACATTTCGTCACACATTAACAGTAGTATTTTTAAATTACACAGGGTTTCTCATCCGCTATTGATGCTTGCTTAAGTGCTTAAGTGCATTATATCAAATTATTAATTTAAATGTTAGTAACAGTTGTTCTTACTAAGACTTTTTTAGTAAACTTTACTTAATGTCCAATAATTTGTTTAAAAAATTAAGTAATCTGAACTATTTGCATGCTATGCCTTCGTTACTTAGAAAACTCAAGTAAACATTACTTGACTGGTTTGAGTACCATTTTGCCAAAGCCAAAAACAAGCAGGCGGACGGGCGGGCAAAGTGTTTTTGTATATATATATATATATATAAATAAATAAATAATATTTGTCCATTAATGATATATAACAGAACTATTTTTCATGTCAAATAAAGATCTTTTAACATTATTTTTTCTAATATTTATGGCATAACCTTTTAATTGAGTTGATATAATCCCTCTTTGTCACAATATCATTTTACCATACTTGAGTGTGTCACACACAGACTTCAACATTCAACATGTGTTAATTTATCAGAGTTGAAAAGTGTTGATTCTGGTGTTGATTTAAATGGCATCAACACTTGCAGTGTAAATCAGTGGTCGGAGTCAGTGTAATCACAGCGAGTTGACATAATTGACACTGGTGATGAGTTAATTCAATTTCCAGTCCTTGCACATTACTTCCTTTTTGATTAATGGGGGACGACCACGAGGAGAGCAGTGTTCAAACAGGTATAGTATTTTTATGACCACTTCATTTTTACCAGTTTTCATGTTTACGTTTTTCGCCATTCAAAATAATGTTACTTTTTCAACATTGCCAGAGTGCTAAAGTGCTAACAGCATTTCCTTTCAGATAACGCGACAGGCACCAACAGGATCACGAAGCCAGCTATTTCACTGGCAAATTGAGGTAAGAGTTGCATAGTTTATGTTAGTTAGCAATTTTAAACTTAAGTTGAATTATATTTTAGAATCTGGTGTAGTTAACAGGGTAATTTCTGTGATTTGTGTTACTGTTTAATGAGTTTAACAAAAACGCACCAAATTCCCTTTCTTGAGGCTATTTGTGCTGCCAAAGTAAGACATTGTAATGCATTTTTGTGTCCAATATGTTAGTATAACTGCATTGTTCCAAAAATAATCTGACACAAGTGAGTAGCAATCAGTAACTCGCGATTCTTTTATTATTTTTACATGGACTTTGAACGTGCAGGGATGATGACGGTGCAATGAATGCACATGTATGTCGCAGTTACTCTCGTCTGCGAGTGCAAAGTATAAAGCAGCAGATATAAATGATCAGATAATCAAGCAAGAAGCGATTTGCTGAATTTATATTTTCTGCCAGTGTATGATTATGAACTAACGTTCGTTCATCAAATGAGACGTGTTTGACGTGCGTGCTTCATCTGCAATCGTTTGTTGCAGGAGAGGAGAAATAAGAGATATTGCTTTAAGACCATTGTTTACGGGTGTTGTAGTCCTTTGCATCAAATCAGCCTTTTGCTGAGGAGCCGAGTAGGTAGACAGGCACCCCAGCAGGGTACAGAGGACATGGCGACAGGACGTGGCGTCTCTGTTCCCTCCTTCAGGGAACGAGGGTTACATACGTAACCAAGACGTTCCCATTCAATCGGTCACTCTCGACGCCACGTCGGAGTACCGACGAATAGGAATCCCTACCAAAGCGCCATGGCCTCTGCCCCCATTCAGTGCCCTGTGTGAGCCACCTGAGCTCTCTTACCTGATGAGACGGGGCTCACACCGGGAAGTCCATCACTGCTGTTCCGCATGACCCGCTCAGTGATTATTGGATAACACTGGGAAAGCGTGCCCTAGAGAAGGGAACGCTGTGGAGCCCACATCGTACCCCGAAGGAGTTATGTGGAGTACAATGCTGAGCCGTAGCCCACAACGGAGGAGGGGGCTCAGTCCCACTGACGGGAAGGTCCTCCCAAGGGAAAGACACAGGCTTCCCGTAGGAGCGACCATGGAAAGATATATGGGATCCCTGCAGGGTCACTCATATAACCCGAGCCCAATACCGGTTCTCAAGGATTCAGCAGCAAGGGGCCTGATGCCAGACGTTCCGCCACGTCCGGCACCGAGGGTGATGGAGGACTCACAGAGTTTGCTTCTGGAGAACAAGAGCGCCGGAGCGCAGCAAGCCGACAAGAGCCAGGGCCTCTCAGTGCTTCTACCCGTTTGAGGTGAGAACACAGGAGGAGACCGTCTCTACACGTAGACTATAGAATCTAGCGAACGTGTTGGGTGTCGCCCCGCCCGCAGCTCTACAGATGTCTGACAGCGAGGCGCCACGTGCCAGCGCCCAGGAGGATGCAACACTTCTAGTAGAGTGTGCTCGCACCCTGAGCGGACAGGGCACACCTTGTGCTTGGTAAGCCAAGGTGATGGCATCCACTATCCAGTGGGCCATCCTCTGCTTGGAGACAGCCTTTCCCTTCTGCTGGCCTCTGTGACAGACAAAGAGCTGATCTGAGGTTCTGAAGCTTAGAGTTCTATCCACGTAAATCCGCAGAGCGCGGACGGGACAGAGCAAAGCTAGGGCTGGGTCTGCCTCTTCCGGGGGCAGCGCTTGCAGGTTCACCATCTGGTCCCTGAAAGGAGTGGTAGGAACCTTGGGCACATAGCCGGGGTCTCAACACCACG
Organism: Gobio gobio; assembly: GCF_949357685.1. NCBI lineage: Eukaryota > Metazoa > Chordata > Actinopteri > Cypriniformes > Gobionidae > Gobio > Gobio gobio. The sequence goes on from NC_137098.1 coordinate 26,120,814, forward strand.
TGGGTATCACCCGGCCCGAACTCTAGGCACGATTCGTCGACCGAAAATGCCTGCAGGTCACCTACCCTCTTGATGGAGGCCAATGCAGCCAACAGCAAAGTCTTCATAGACAGAATCTTTAGCTCTGCTGACTGCAAAGGCTCAAATGGGGCATTCTGAAGTTCTCGGAGCACCAGAGCAATATCCCAAGAGGGTATGGAGGGAGGATTGGCAGGACTTGCAGCCCATGGCAGAGGCATCCGTGAAACCACAGCGTGTCTGGACACCTGTTCCAGGGGCACTCCGGCCCGAAGGAACGAGGGGTCTGACCATGGACTGAAGGACTGGCGGCAGGCCGGTGTGATGCTCACCCGGTGAGTGCCGCGTTGCCACGCCCATCTCGGGACTCGGCCATGTAGCCAATGCTGAAGCGGTCTCATATGAAGCAGGCCGAGCGGTGTTACTGCCGCAGCGGCTGCCATATGCCCCAGGAGCCTCTGAAACTGTTTCAGTGGAACCGCCATCCTGCCTTGAAACGTGTTCAGGCAGCTCAGCATCGACTGGACACGCTCCTCCGTGAGGCACGCTGTCCGTTCGACCGAATCCAACTCCATAATGAGAAAAGAGATCCTGTGCACGGGAGCGAGTTTGCTCTTTTCCCAGTTGACCTGAAGACCCAACTTGCTGAGGTGTCTGAGCACCAGGTCCCTGTGTTCGCACAACTGATCCCTGGACTGTGCTAGAATGAGCCAGTCGTCGAGATAGTTGAGGATGCGAACGCCCTGTTCTCTCATGGGCACAAGGGCCCCCTCCGTAACTTTCGTGAAGACACGGGGGGACAGGGACAGCCCGAAGGGCAGGATTCTGTACTGATATGCTCGACCCTCGAACGCAAAGCACAGAAACGGCCTGTGTCGAGGAAGAATCGAGACATGAAAGTACGCGTCCTTCAGGTCGATCGCTGAAAACCAATCTTGGGGACGGATGCATTCGAAAATGTGTTTCTGCGTGAGCATCTTGAACGGTAGCTTGTGGAGGCTCCGATCCAGGACTCGCAGGTCCAAGATTGGCCGTAACCCACCGGTTTTTTTGGGTACAATGAAGTACGGGCTGTAGAAGCCGATCTTCATATCGGCTGGAGAGACCGGCTCTATCGTGTCCTTTGCCAGTAGGACAGTGATCTCCGCACGCAGGACATGGGGATCTGCGGCATTCACCGAGGTGAAACGGACGCCCTTGAACCTGGGGGGGCGCCGGGCGAACTGAATCGCATTGCCGAGCCTGATGGTCCGAATGAGCCAGCGAGACGGACTGGGGAGCTCTAGCCAGGCTCGCAGAGACCGTGCAAGCGGGACCATAGGGACCACCGGTGTACCCACCGTGGGGCAGCGAGGTGGAATGCAGGTACCGGGCTGGGGCGGCTGTCTCGTGGAGGCAGGCCGCAGCGAGGTGTGAATTGGAGCGCGAGGTCCGTTGCGGTTTCTTGGAGAACTGCGGGATCATGACCCCCCTCGTGCAGGTTCATCAGTGCCTGGGCCTGATGAACCTGCAACAACACCATAGCGTGTAAGGCGGAGCCTGCCTCTCCACAAGCCTGGTAGGCCTTTCCAATTAGATCGGACGAGTACCCACAGGCCCGGGAGGGGAGACACGGGTTCCCCCTGGATGTGGAGTTAGGGCACAGTTGCATAGCAATGGCCAGTAAAAGGTGACGTCCACGACCTAGTGAGCTCCTCGTGCACCTCCGGGAAGAAAGGAACCGGGGTGGGGTGCTGAGAACCAGCATGGGCCACCCCGAGAAACCAATCGTCCAACCTTGAGGGTTCGGGACACGGTGGAGGGTTCAACACGAGCCCAACTCTCTCGGCGGCCCGGGAAAGCATGGCCATCATTTCTGAATCAGTATCGGGCACAGCGAATCTTCCCGAAGGAGTCCCCTGCGCCCCGATGCAGCGATGGACATCTGGTCCTCGAGAGGAGCCCCGAAGGATACGGATGGTGCACACCTTGTGGATGGCCCAACGCGTTCCAACGGCAGCCCTACTGGCTGCGTAGTGCGAGAGGGATGAGGGTTCCACGGGGGTTGGTTCCTCATGGTAACCCTCAAATCACCCGCGCTACCGCCTGAAGTAACCCTCTGTGGAGGGTTAGATCGAGGCAGAGGCACGGGGACTCCACCCCTTGCGAGATGGAGTCTAGACCGTAACTCCGAGATGGTCATGTTCCCGCAGTGAGAACATGAGTCATCCACCAGCGCTGCCTCAGCGTGCTGAACGCCCAAACACGAGATACAGCGCTGGTGACCATCCCTCGGTGACAGGTAACCACTGCATCCAGAAACACACAGATAGAATGTCATCTTGAAAAAGACGCAAGCTCTATCTGTGTTTGCTCTTTCAGAAGGACGCTCTCCTTGGTGCTGAAGCACGCAGGGGGCGGGGTCGCGGCGACACAGTCAGGGGGTGGGTGCAGCCTGACGTGCGCGCTCTCTCACACGAAGGCGCTCTCTCACACGAAGGCGCTCTCTTACCAGCCGTAAGAACGGCTTTTCAGCACTCTCCACCTAGCGCACCGAACCAGCTTTGAGAACAGCCTTTGTGATTGCTCTGACGAACAACAAAGAGAGATGATCCGAAAACCACGCGACCCGCTGTTGTGCCGTCACACCAACACCGACTGAAGAGATCGCTTCCAAAAGGCGGCTTCCGTCTTCAGTCAGGACTGTGAAGTAGTGAGTGATATCTGGCTTTACCATCTACCACTCGGCTCTGAAGCAAAAGGTTGATTTGATGCAATCACCTGTGTCTCATTTATACCCGCACGGCGTGGCATGAGCACCTGGTCCAAACATTGCATGCCAATGTGCATTGGCTCGTTTAGTTACACTCGAAGTAGGTTGGCTCTCGCGAGCGAGATTCCTATTCCAACATGGCGTCGAGAGTGACCGACTGAATGGGAACACTGAAGTGTTGTATAGGAGGAGATGCCATCACTCATTTTGTTATCTTGGTTGATTGTGTGTGATTATTCCACTTCACTTGCTGGCCATGTGCTGTTTTCTTTGTGAGAGCGCCCAAGCAACACAGGTACGTGGTACGTGCTTAGAGGATTTTGAGCCCGCTCTGACTAACTTTCCTTCACTTATTCTAACTTCAAAATTCAAATTTGCTTTATTGCCATGAATGTACAATATTGTCAATGTAACCGGGTGGTAAATACCCTTAACGTTTGTTTCTCTCTTTGTATGTTTAAAGCTACACTATGTAACTTTTCCGTCCACTAGAGGTCGCCTGTTCAAAACAAAGGCGTAGTTTGATGACGCCACGTTTGAGTGCAGAATCTCGGGACATGTGGTCTTCACCTCAGCCGGTGGAAAAGAGTCAGGATAGGACTCGGGCAGAAATCATGTTCATGGATGCGATTATTAACATTACTGTAGTCTTAAGCAGAGCAGGAGCGAGTGTTGTGGAGCTGAGCAAGGCCGCAGGAGCGATTGAAGAGCGGGACTGTTATTATGGCATAGTCGCTGGCGGGACTTTTATTATGACACGGTTGCCGGCGCTACTTCCTCTTCTCCAGTGCTGTGTGTGAGGTAACGCAACTCTGTTTATCGTATTAGATATATCTGAGTGTGTTGAAAAGGAAGTTATGACGTTCGCTCGGCGGCTGCTATGACACTTGTTCACACTGCAGTGAGAGTAAAGTGTTTCACTGAATAAAACCAGAGACCGAGGGTGACGCAGATATGACGCAATCGACAGGCGACTCCCTCACACGCATAGCTCACACGTCCCGGCTCCTTGGTTAAAATATCAATTTTCTCACGATTTACAAATAGTTGAAATCATTTGGGATATTCTAAGTACTCAACTGAACAAAATATATAACACTGGCCTAGTGGTTTCTGCAGGGCCGGATTAACCATTAGGGCAACTGGTCACTTGCCCTGGGGCACAGGACATCTAAGGGGCCCTGGGCACTGTCAAATATTATGTTAGATCACGTTATAAACGAAATCCTAACTTTCCTAATAATATGCAGATTTTTGCAACCCGTTCGATCAAAATATTATGTTAAATCACGTCAAAAACAGTGTCTGTGGCTTCTTGCGCTGCGCGCAGCGAGAGGACGAGCTGTCACGCCGAATCACGTGACTTGAAGCTCTGAAATCAGCTGTTGAGGCGGGTGGACAAAATTTGGCCTGGTTTGGGGTCAGTTTGGTTGTTTTCAACAGGTTTTGTATTCATCCATGGGTAAATACAATGTTTTATGTTTATATCCTGGATAAATAACAATTGTGGATGTATATTTTGTTGTGTTCTTTCGGAGAACTGTCATATTTGAAAAGTTATGTCTTGTATAATGTCCGCGATGTTATGACGTCACACCATGCGGTGTAGGCCTGGTCATTTGGTGTTAAGAAATATTATATACTTAATTTTCCCAAATGTTTCATGTGATTTTACTTTGATGTGATTGTTTACACAGTGTACAACATAATGTTGGTGATTTCAGCCCTTGTGAAGTGATTGTGGTGGTGTATAGGAGTTGATCGTGAGATGTGAGTGTTATTTTCTTACATTTCACTCCAATGATGTGTAAGTGGGTAATATAAAAATGTACTTATGATGTTTTGTTCTTTTTGTACAGTATTCCCACTGCCGTATTGTATTGTACACATTTTGATATTGTTACATTGCTGATTTTTGATTTTCTAAATTTTTGCACTGGGTTGTAGTAATTTTTCCTCTTTTGTGCATTGTATAAAGCATTGCACTCGCAGTAGTGTGGAGCTGTGAGAAGGTTTATTTTGAGTCACCAGCTCTGTGAAAGCTCTCATTCTGTTTATCTAAATTTTGTTTTGCTTTTCTTGTTCATTTTGTGAACTTTTGTCTCAATGAAAATTGAAAAGAAATTTTGGATAGTGAATCATTTTCTTGATAAAACAGTATATGAATAAACTACAAAGTAAATAGAACCCCTCAATGTGTTCCTGGTGGTGAATTTAAATCCCCAGTCACACATTTTGGTACAAGGAGTGGGGTTGTTTATTCAATCTGAATCTTTTTTTTGTCAAGCGTTATAGTTGAGTTAGACAATACGGCAGTGGTGAATATTTTGCAGAGGACATCCGGAGTGTGGAGGATCGCGGTTGCGGACGAGATGGCCAGCGCTGGACTGATCGGTGTCCAGTCTGTTGGGTGTAACAGCTGCTGAGGAGACTGGTCCGGCTTAACGGGGTTCCTGCTGTTGACGCGTTGGCTTCCAGGATTCCATGGCTGCATCCCAGGAACTGTGCATTAGTGTGAGGGTGTCTGAGGTACTGAGAAAGCGGGACGAGTTTCACACCAAGGACAGAGTTAATGCTTTTTGGCCTACTTTTGTAGAAAATGTCTGACTCTGAAGAACTGCCTGAAGAGAGGGTACACGTCCCTGTCGCTGGGGCTGTAGGGAATGATGTCCTAGAGCAAATGAGGGGTCAAATTGAAGAGTTAAGCGATTGGAGGAACAATACTCTGGCCAATAGGGCTGTTGGTGGGGGTAACACAACCCGCTCTTACATTTATGTCCCTCGTGAACGCCAGATTCAACCTTTTAGCGGGGAGTATAACAAAGATGGAAGGTCTGTAGAAGAGTTTATTGAGGAGGTGGAAAGGGTTCTACGGGCCAGAGACCAGACACAAGAAGAACAGCTGGACTTTATCATCTCACTTTTGTGGGGGCCCGCACTGGATGAGGTGCGTTTATGTGTGGGAAACCACTCCAGACAGGCCAATGATTTGTTCACTTTCCTGCAGGAAGCATTTGGGGAACGGCGTAGTGGGACTCAATTGATGTAAATGTTTTACAAATGCAGACAATTGGAGGGGGAAGATCTCCGAAACTACTCTCATGCTCTCTCTCGCCTGTTAAGTTCCATTGTAAAGCAGTCCCCAAATGGTTTGGCGAATGAGCAGGGTATTTTGCGCGATCAGTTCGTGGAGGGTGTGCGAGATGCCACATTGAGGCGAGAGCTGCGTAAAATAATCAGGGAAAAGCCCCACCTGACCCTGCTTGAGATTCGTAATGAGGCCATTCTTTGGTCCATGGAAGAGAGCAGGCCAACTAGAGTAGCGAATAGTCGACCGGTCCATTCAGAAGTGTTAAGAGAAACTGAAGGTGTTTCTGTCGGGTTTGAGAATCAAAACTCTTCTGTGTTGAATGATATTTTACAGGTAATTTCCCGGCAAGACAAGCGAATAAGTGAGCAAGAGCAGACTATTTCAGAGCTCACCAAGGTGGTCAAAGAGTTGACTGTGCAGCGGTCAGCACTGCATGAAAAGTGGGATTTTCGACCCCGTAAACACCTGTAGACTCCCGGAAATCTCCCTAATTTTCAGCAGTTTTCGACAATTTAGAGGCAGCGAACGTCCCGTTCGTCTGTGCCACAAATTGTCGTAAACGAACCATGACGTAGGTGGGGAGCCCCCGCTGAGAGACCGCGGAGGTGCAACGCCTCTAATTAGCATATGAATAGCAGCGAAACCAGAGAGTCAACGGCCAGACTTGAATTTACTCACTCACTATTGGCTGAAGCCACTACATTTAAAAAAGAAAAATCCCTCGTGATTGGTTGGCAGATCACTGCAAACCAATCATTATTGGTCACCCTGGCTCATTATAAATGTAAACCCCAATAATAATAATAATAAATATAGAATTTATGTTGTAATAATTTATGTTTTATAGTAATGTTATTGTGCTATGAACTACACTATTCATACCATCAAGGAATATATGGGAAAATTTGCCCTGACCGTGCCGTTTATTCAAAGAAAGAGCTTATAAACACACAGCTGTTTATTCAAAGAAAGAGCTTTATTGTCAAACACACAAATATGTACAGTGCAGCAGTAATGTCTCTTATGTTGTCTCTAATGTTGTCCTCCAAAAACGTCAAAAAGAAGCGCCCAAAACATTCAGGAAACACAGGCGTATATGGCGGTGGCCGCACAATCCATCCAGACACTGCGTCAACATTGCCGTCTTCCTCATCAGATATGAGTTCAATGGTCGCGCACTTCCAGTCCATCTCATCCTCACCCAGCACACTTTGTCTCGCTTCCAGCAACTGTAATACAATCCATAAAGACAATAAGTAACCTGAAAAATACTCACATTGACAAAAAACGGATCTAATATAATACATCTTACCCTTTTTCTTCTTGATCGACTCCGAGCTAAACTTCACAGTTTCCGCCTGAGATGTAAGTTCAGGTTGTTTGTATCTGAAGCTCCGGCGTGTCGATTCATAAAACGTCTTACAGGCAGCTGGAAAACAATTACATGAGACTGGTATTAATAAAAACAGTCACGGTAAAATTAAACAAGGAATGAGAAAAACATTAGACGTTTTACTTTCACACAATGTCGTCATGTTCAGCGGTTAAATCTGGACTCGCGGAAATCTCTCCAAGCAGATAAGAGCTCACGGCTTCGTTATGAGGCGAGGATAGTCTGTGAAAACAAAATGTGCCGTTTTAAGCTTGGATCTATTAACGCATCCATTTCCTTATACAGCTGAATAAAAGCAAATTCTTTAAATCATAACATTACATTACCCATGCTCTGGTTCATAGCGCCTGCAGTTTGCCTCAGAGTTGTGAAGACGAAGACAGCCTCCTGAAAATGAGTCCAAAAAGTTGGCCGCGTCCATGCAGAGTTGAAGACGGCGTCCTGGCATTGTTGATCACGAAAAAGGAAATCAGCTAAAAACATAGGAAATGTAAAAAAAAAAAAAAAAAAAAAGTTTAAAGCTCGTCTTCTACGCGTCATGGCCTCGACCTCGCACGTGATTGGACTAGGGCTCTACTATGGAACGCGCCCGGGGCCAAATCTCTTTATACGAAACGCGTGACTTGTGACCGTGTTTTTTACAGTCTATGGTTAACACGCACTGTTTGTCCGCATCAAGCAGCAATTTTTTACGTGTTTCTTTTGTATGTGTAGACACGCACATTCTGGTCGTGTAACAGGCATACACGCACAGTCGACGCACAGTTTTAACATGTTAAGACACATTTGAACGTGTTTCTTAACGCGCACATTCTGTACATGTCGAAGTGTAATATTTTTTTTTTTTAAAGCAGACTTACCTTTAGATGTAGCCTAGGCTACATACATATTAATATAAGATATTAATTAATTGCTTAACTGACTACTGTGCTAGAGTAAAGAGGCCTAATGTTACAATGTATATTAAGTAAATGCTTAATATTATACAATTATTATAATTTATCTATATGGGTTATTGTTTGTTTTTTAAAGTTAGGCTATATATAATTTCTAAAAGTGTATATATAGGCTAATTTACACAGCACATATTTATAACTGAAAACACACACACACACACACACACACACACACACACACAACTTTATTCACTTTCACATAATAATGTTTTTGTAATTTGGTGTTTATTTTGTTGTATAGTTTGTTTATACTGTTCTGTCTCTGTTTTGTTTCCAGGAACATCTGATGAGTGCTATAATAAAATGACTTCATTATATTTAAAATATGTTTTGATATTCATTTTATTTATATTATTAATATTTTATTTACCCATAAACGTGTCTTTAGGAAGCCATAAGTTATAGAGACAAGAATAACTTTTGCCATTTAAATGCCACATTAATTTACTGAGGACCCATACAGCCAATGTGTGAAAACACTTATACATAAATTGATCACTTAGAAATCAAAACTAAGGTTTGAGAAAGAAAGAATATGCATACAACAAAATATATTGTTCCATAGCAGCTTCAGTAACAAGTTCAAAACAAATTCTGCTGTAAACCGGCTCTAACAGGCCAATATAGTGTCAATATTCAGCTCAAGTGACTTCAGTGTTGATTCAGTTCAGTTGATTTCAGTTCAACTGTAAAATTCTTCAGTTGTGCATATTTGTGTGTAGTTAGATATATGCAAAAACAACATTTTTGGAAGAGTTAAAATAGTTTTGCACAAAGTGTTGCTTTTGCAAGCGATGTCTGATGTTTTGCATGTTGTGTGTTTTGTGTGTAGAGTTACAAGAAATGGAGCCATATTTTCAGAAATTGTGTGTAAGCAATTAGATAAAACTGTAAATGAATCCAGTTTATTTTAGTTCAGGACTCATAGTCCAGGTGTTAGTAATCTGTGCTTAATCTTTGTTCCAGGCAACAACTTTTTAACTCACGATTAACAAGATTAAGGCCTACTCTTGGCATAATTTAAACCCTGTCCAGGAAACCACCTCTTGAAAATCTTTATAAATAATTCATAAAATGTGGTGTGAGCTCAATTTAAATGACAATTACAGAAAAACACAATCTGACTTAACTATTAACACACAAACTTGTACTTTTCACATTTATGATTAATAGCCATTTAGAAATCATTCCCAGTGCAGGGTGGAAAAATTAATTTTGGTATGTAAACTGTATGCTTTACTTGATTTATTTGTGTACTTTGGTTCATTGTCTTGTTGCATCACATAACCTCTCTAAAGGTTGAAGACATGAACTGCTGTCCTGTATTTAGTTTTTTTTACATAACATTGGTTATTGCTAATGACATACAGAGTAATTAATCTACACTGTGAGCCCGAACAAGTTGAATCTACTTAAAAAATTGGAGCAAACTGGTTGCCCTAAAAATTTAGTAATGTGAACTAAAACGAGTACATTTAACTTAAATTTAAGTTAACATTTTAACTTAAACTTTAAACTTGTTTTAGTTAAAAAAATTCAGAACCTAGATAAAACTCCCCCTGCTGCTACACAGCATGTTCATTTACATGATAAAGCCTCCCCTAGAATTAAGGGGAGGGAGGGTCATGGGGGGACAACTGCCAAGCAAGGCCCACGTCAATTTACGACAATTTACGACAGTTTTCGGTGTTGCCTGCAAATTGCCGTGCACAGTCGCAAACCTGAAGTTCCACGGCAATCTGCAGTGCCACATACTGACGAAAATCCCACTTTTCATGCAGTGCAGGGTCGGTTCTGCAGAATTTCACGCCCTCATCAAAATCTCCTCCCAGGTTTACAGAAGAGGGAGAACCTATCTGTTTTAGGTGCAACGGGGATGGGCACATCGCTAGACGCTGCACTGTAAGACGGGGTGGGAGACCTAAGAGTGCTACCCAGGCCACTGAAGGTCAAGAAAAACAAGGTCCGTCTGTTGCGCTGAGTCAGGCTGCACAAGGGGTAGTTTCTGGTTTACCGTCCAAGGGAACTAGCCGAGACCGCTTCCTGGAAAGGGCAGTTGGGACATGCCCAATGGTAGACCTGAAAATCAAGGGTGTTCCAGTATCTTGCTTGCTCGACACAGGTAGTCAGGTCAGTACTATTACTGAAGAGTTTTTCAGAGAGCATCTGTTTGGGGAGGAGAGTGATGTATTGTCTACTTCTAGCTGGCTGAAGATCACAGCAGCCAACGGTTTAGACATTCCCTATTTGGGTTACATGGAGCTGGATGTTGAGGTTATGGGGATGATCCTGCCCGAGTGTGGGTTCTTGATCGTGAAAGAAGCTCCTAGCCCTTCATCCGTGGCCGTGCTCATCGGAATGAACATAATCAGTAAGTGCTGACAGATTATTCATGCTGAATTTGACACCACGCTGGGTGGTAGGCTGGATTCTGACTGGAGGGCAGTCTTCCAGCAGGCACAGTCAGTGGAGGTAGTTGAGCGAGTTTCATGTGCTCGGGTCGTGGGTAAGACTCCTGCTCATGTGCCAGCTTGGTCGGCAGCCACTGTCCTGATTATGGGGGTTGAAAGCAGTAAAAAGGATGGTTCTGTGTGGTTGGTAGAACCTGCAAATTTGCCCTTACCAGAAGGTTTAGTTGTAGTATCTACCTTGGTCCCGTGTGTCCAGTTAGAGTACTTCACCTGTCTCAGGAAGACCTTTGGCTTCAACCTAGGGCCCGGTTGGGTTTGTTGTCCCCGGTAGATGGTAACAGTGCGGGTTCGTCTTGTGAAGTAAGGTTTCAGCGAATCTCTGTGGACACAGAACAGGTTACTATGGGTGGGGGTCCTTGTTCTGAGCCTCAGGTCCAGTCAATCTTGGATAACGTCAACATGGGAGGCACGCCTGAGCAGCAGGTTCAGTTAAAAGCTTTGCTGGATAAGTATTCAAGTGTGTTCGCCCTGGAGGACGATGATTTGGGCTATACAGATAAGGTTCAGCATGAGATACATCTGACTGATGACATACCAGTGAATCAGCCTTACCGACGAATTCCCCCAAATCAGTACCAAGAGTTTTCACCGACCTTTCAGCGGTTGATTAAGGCTGTTATGAGCGATCTTATCTTTCAGGTGTTGATAGTGTACCTAGATGACATTTTGCTGTTTTCACAGACATTTGAGGAACACCTGGAAAGATTAGAGGTGGTGCTGAAACGGTTGGCAGAGACTTGTTTAAAGGTCAAATTGACGAAGTGCCGTTGTCTCCAAGACTCAGTGCGTTTCCTTGGTCACCAGGTGTCAGCACAAGGGATTTCTCCTGACCCAGACAAGGTCACGGCGGTCAGTAATTGGAAGACCCCAGAAACTGTCAAGGAGTTGAGATTATTTCTAGGGTTTTGTAGCTATTATAGGAAGTTTGAGGAGGGCTTCTCGAAGATAGCTGGACCCTTACATGACCTGGTAAATGCTTGCTTGCGTGTAGGCAGAGGTGCAAGGAGTGGTCATCACTTTAGTTCTGGCTGGTCTGAGGAGTGTGATCGCGCATTCAATCAGTTAAAGAGGAAGCTGACGGAAGCACCTGTGCTCGGTTTCGTAGACTTCACGTGTCCCTTCATCCTCGAAACTGATGCGAGCCATAATGGCTTAGGAGCTGTCCTATTCCAGAAACAGGGGGATGAGAAGAGGGTCATTGCATACGCCAGCCGTAGGTTACGTATTGCAGAGCGAAATGACAGAAATTACAGTAGCATGAAGCTTGAGCTACTGGCCCTTAAGTGGGCTGTAGTCGAGAAATTTCGTGGCTACTTGCTTGGGTCTTGGTTCGAAGTGATTACGGATAATAATCCACTCTGTCACTTGCAAACTGCCAAGTTAGGAGCGATCGAACAGAGGTGGGTAGCACAGCTGTCAGTTTTTAACTTTGAGGTGAAGTACAGACCAGGCAAGAGTAACGCTGCAGCTGATGCTCTGTCTAGGCAGGAGTTTGCAGGGGAGCCTGAACCTGATCCAGATGCTGATTGAGATGAGTGTGTAGCAATTTGCGGGATGATAGGGCGAGGTACCACCTTGGAACCTGAACTTGCATTGAAGGGTGTTGAGTGTCGCAGGTTGAGGCAAATTCGTGCGTTGGAGGCTGGAGAAGAAGCTATCACTACTCTCCAAGGTAACACTTATACACTTCCCGGTTACACCAGGGAACAGTTGGTTGAGTTTCAGAAAAGTGACCCTGTTCTGCAGGTGTTTCGAGGGTTCTGGGATGAGAAAAAGAAACCAGTTCACCTGGAAAGAAAGTCTCTGTCCAGGTCTGTGAAATGCCTTCTGAAACAGTGGAGCCTCATAAAAGAACGACATGGGTTGCTGTATCGAGTAGTAGTTGAACCTTCTGAGGAGAGCTGCTGGCAACTGCTGTTGCCCGGGTGTTTAAGGGAACAAGTGTTGCAAAGTGTTCACAATGATCTGGGGCACCAGGGCATTGAACGGACGTTGGGGTTGTTGAAGCAGAGGTGTTTTTGGTCCGGTATGTATGAGGATGTCGGTACAACCGAACACTTCACAACCTGTTGCGTACGTTACCGCCAGAACGTAAGCGGCGTTGGCCTGAGTACTTGCCGGAATTAGTCCACGCGTACAATGTGACCCCGCATGCAACTACAGGGTTTTCCCCTTATTATCTTCTTTTTGGGGTACAACCACATCTTCCCATTGATGCGTTGTTAGGTGGTGAGGAAGTCACTGAGGGGAATCGAGACTGGTTGTCTGTTCATCAAGAGCGGTTGAGATATGCTCATGAGAAGGCTAGGGAGTATTCAGAAGAGAAAGCTCTAGAGCGAGTGACTCGTCTGAATGAAAAGACATTTTGTCCCCAGGTCAATGTGGGCGAGTTGGTATATCTGCGCCAGCGGCCTCCAGGCAGGAACAAAATTCAAGATGCCTGGAGCCCGACGGTGTACCGAGTTGTGGAAATAGTAGGCACAACTTACACTGTGGAACCTTTAGAGGGAGGGCCCTCGAAGAGGGTTCACAGGTCGGAGTTACGTCCAGGTGCCGTGCCCACTCCTAGGCCTAGGAGTAAAGCGAAATTTCTGCCAGATACACAGCCTGTCATCATGGACGAGAATGTGAAATCTCTGCCAGAGTTTGTGGTGGTAGAGGAGGTTGAGCAACCCTCTGTGAGGGTGGCCGCAAACACTCCAATGATCCCAGAGACTCCAGTTACTTCGGAGTTGAGAGGTGACCGCTGTCAAGGTAACCAGGTACGAGTGTCAGCGGATACTGGTAGAGACACTGCAGTATCTGATGATGTGGTCCTGAATGCAGAGGCTCCAGAAGAACGTGACCAGTTGCAGGAGCTAGAGACTGGTGACATGCGTAACTCTGATTGTAGAGATGTACCAGTTCCAGCAGTACGCAGAAGCAAGCGATCAACGGCGGGTGTTCACACAAATCCTTTTCATGCACCCAGGTCTGCTTGTCATGCAGTGAGCGTCAGCACAGATATGGTGTCTCAAGTATTGGCTAGTATTGGCACTGCATTGTTCGAGAAGGCATTACAAGGTGCCATGAATGCCGAAATTGGTGATTGAGTGAGTCATCGAGGACGCTGACTTATTGCAGGGGAGAATGTAACCGGGTGGTAAATACCCTTAACGTTTGTTTCTCTGTATGTTTAAAACTGTTATTTTATTGTTCTTTACTGTGTTTAGTGAATTAAGTCATGTTAAACTGTGCTTCTCTGTATTTTCCTGGAGTCGTCAGCAGGTGGCACTGTGTGTGTTGCGTGCAAGACAATACGCATGCGTTCTCTCACCTTGATCATTTTGTCAGACGTGCGGCGAGCAGTGTGAGAGAGACGCACACTCTCGGGAAATTGTGGGGGTTTTGTATTCATCCATGGGTAAATACAATGTTTTATGTTTATATCCTGGATAAATAACAATTGTGGATGTATATTTTGTTGTGTTCTTTCGGAGAACTGTCATATTTGAAAAGTTATGTTGTGTATAATGTCCGCGATGTTATGACGTCACACCATGCGGTGTAGGCCTGGTCATTTGGTGTTAAGAAATATTATATACTTAATTTTCCCAAATGTTTCATGTGATTTTACTTTGATGTGATTGTTTACACAGTGTACAACATAATGTTGATTTCAGCCCTTGTGAAGTGATTGTGGTGGTGTATAGGAGCTGATCGTGAGATGTGAGTGTTATTTTCTTACATTTCACTCCAATGATGTGTAAGTGGGTAATATAAAAATGTACTTATGATGTTTTGTTCTTTTTGTACAGTATTCCCACTGCCGTATTGTATTGTACACATTTTGATATTGTGTTACATTGCTGATTTTTGATTTTCTAAATTTTTGCACTGGGTTGTAGTAATTTTTCCTCTTTTGTGCATTGTATAAAGCATTGCACTCGCAGTAGTGTGGAGCTGTGAGAAGGTTTATTTTGAGTCACCAGCTCTGTGAAAGCTCTCATTCTGTTTATCTAAATTTTGTTTTGCTTTTCTTGTTCATTTTGTGAACTTTTGTCTCAATGAAAATTGAAAAGAAATTTTGGATAGTGAATCATTTTCTTGATAAAACAGTATATGAATAAACTACAAAGTAAATAGAACCCCTCAATGTGTTCCTGGTGGTAAATTTAAATCCCTGGGGCCCGTTCTTTGTACGTCGCTAACTCAGTTAGCTGGATTTGACATGATCTCGGATTGTTTGGTTCTTCGAAGCTCATCCTGGACTTGCTGTCATAGTAACAGGTCCGTAAGCTTAAACCTGCTCATGAGCAGGCTTATTTCATGTAAACAGGATTAGATTGCATCTTGAGGTGATACTTAAAATCTGTCCCAGCCACTGCTACTTTATTACAAGAGTTCATTACTGAACCAGGGGCAATAATAATAATTTTAAATAATAATAATAATAATATAAAAATTTTATATTGTATGAGAATGTGTATATAATAGTATAATGTTGTATATAATAATATAGACACAGCCACTTGATTGAGCGATTTTATTTGTGATGGAATAATTACTTTATAATTTTATTGGAGGTTTACACACATGTTGTACAGTTAATCTGAGCCGTGCATTAATTTAAGCGATGACAGATATTAAGGGAGTGGCTTGATGCAGCGCAAGAGATGCAGATAATTTGATCTTGACCCTTAAGAAACTTTAATACTGTCACGTTACAAATCTGCTCCAAATTGAATTAAAAATTAAATTACAACATTGAAATGAAAATGTAAAGGGTGTACAAATACTGTATAAAATCGTGAATATAAATAATTGGTAATCATGTTAAAAAAACAAAAAACATTTATCATTTATCTATAATAACTTTTATGTTGGTTTGGTGGTTTGGCTGTTTCCTTATAAAGGTCCAGAAATTCGTGGGGTTTTTATTGTATAATTTGTCAAGTTTTTTGCCAGGTGGCTTTTTTAATTATATGATGACATTACGTTGCTGTCTTGACGCCAGCCAATGGCTGCATTGCTGATCGTGGTTTCGAGTATCGATGCATCTGCCCTCTTCAGGGAACACAAGAACGCGCAGTGATCTTAGATCATTTAATTAAGATATTTTAATATTTTGACCAGGGGCCTCATTTATAAACGTTGCGTACGCACAAAAGAAGGCGTACGCCGCTCTCTACGCAATAATTGGTATTTATAAAAAGCAAACTTGACGGGAAAATGTGCGGTCCTTCACGCAAGCTCTGACCCAGGCGTACGCACAAAAACGGGTGAAATGAGAAATGGCGACACCATCGGCAGATGGAAGAAACACGTGAAAGTGTGTGAAACTGTAGACCCTTAAAGAAATGGCAATACTGCCTCTCATAAATAACATGAAGACTTCACAAAGCAAGTCTTACAATTAACAGCCTACACGAACACCCGTTTGATCGATCTGCAGCGTAAAACAAACAAAATCAAACGGAATTTACAACAGAAATGCAAATTAACACATATTTGCACAAAGAAAAGTGAAATATGTTCTGCAATAATATTGGCATGTTATGCAATTCATCCTCATAAATAATATGGTAAACAGAACAAAATAAGTTGCAAAACTGATATTCTCGTCAATGTGTCCGTCTGGCGGAGCAGATATAGATTCAAATAGGAAGACAGATAGGCCTAGATAGATAATTAGGGAGATATATAGATAAATAGATAGATTGATGTATTCCTTGTCCACTGGGGAAAGTTGTTTTCATAGTAGCCTAAACATTTCTTCATCAGCTACGGAATCATGGTATTCATGCATATATGCCTTTAGTTTGTTTTATTTTTTGATAAAATAACGTAGGGTATACCGAGTACAGTTGGTACACTTTTTGCTTTTTCAGTTACCACACCAAAACTGAGGACTGAAAAGAAGTGATTTTTCATATGACATTTCCTTTACTTGTCTTCTAAAATATGAATAATTATTACCATCCATAAATAGGTCATATTTACCACAATTAGCTCATAAACACAAGAAGCGTTTTCGTTCCAACTGTAGGCCTACCCATGGTTGTACAGTTGAGACACCCATCCGTAATGCTGTAAAGCTGCCTAACCAATTCATTGAATTTGTAAAATACCTTTAAAATGAGAATTCAACAGTTTTTATTTCCATTCAGTATTTTATTTGATTATTTGTTAAGTTAAAAGTAGTTTTAGTGTTTTAGTAAAACATTGAACAGTAATGGTAAACAGAGATACAATATTTAATTTCAGTTTATCCTTTTAATTGTAGGCTAGGCTACAGTTCGGTTGAGTGACAGTAAAGCACATTGAACAATTGCAAACAATCAAATGCACAAAAATAACATATTAAACATAATAACAGTAAACATCGTGCAACTAAAGTGCATGTGCCGCAATAGGATTCTAGTGCGGGTACAATTGATACACTGCGTCTCAACTGTACCCCGCTGACCACCTCGGACATTTCTCTAGATTTTACGATGGTCTTGCATGACACACAGTCATGCAATATGCCAGTTTTCAGAGCACAGATTAAGGTTTACGAAAATGTAAGTTAACTTTAACAGTCATGTAAGGATGAGAAGCTATTCAATGTGGAAGGGAGGTGGTGAAATGAAAAACTTCCCGTAGAAAAAAAACTTTCACCGATATCTTCGGACTGGAGAAGCACACGTACTTCAAATTTCCCAAGATCGAAGAGGGCGCTAATACGCATGTGCGAAGCAAATATCACAGATCAGACTTGTTGAGCACGCAAGTTATTTGAGGTGTCTCAAATGTACCCCTGTACCAACTGTACTCGGTCTACCCTAGGCTATAACGTATGTCTCAACCATTCAGAAAGCTGCAAGACTTTCCATTTGCACTGAACTACAGCCTATTTCCCATTTCCACGTAGATTATAACCGACATCTGTAGCTTGTCAGATGCAATTAAATGGATGGAAATAAAATGCCCCATCACAATGCATAACAATGACGCACAATGGCTGATATTGCGCTCTTAGAAGATGTCGCAAATGGAAGGAGGCGGAGTGAACGCATCTTCAAGACTTGCTGGCAAACGAGGACACACTCAGGCGATGGTGCGCTAGACGCTTTTTTGCCTCGACTTTGATGTCCGACCATTTTTTTTTTATTTCGGCCACGGTCCGAGGTTGTGAGGCTACAGCATTTACGGCGTCTGCAACCTTTTGCCACTCAAGTGCCTTTTTGGCATTAGTAATGCCCACACTGTGCCCTCCAAAACAACATTTTTCTCATCTTTTCCACCTCGCCAACGATAACTTCTACTTCACATTGAGTGAGGTTACGTTTTTTTTATTTCAAATGTGGCAAATGTGTTTGCCATGATTTCATCTCTGTGTTTGCCATGATTTCGCAATCGATGAATATTAACTTGGGGGCGTTTCGCGGACTATTTATAGGCAAATATGGGCGTGACACGAAGCCGCAAAAGCTACGCTACATTTAGAATTGATTGTGATTTATTAAGGGAAAACTGCGTAGGATGTGCGTGCGCACGGTTTTATAAATCCGAATATTTCTGTGCGTACGCACGTCCTATGTTTCATCCGTACGCCACTTCTGACGCAAATCCTACGCAAAGTTTTATAAATGAGGCCCCTGGGCCCCTGGTCACATCAACAATGTGTAAAAAAATATACAAAATATGTATATCAACATAAAATAATAATTAAAACATCAAAATAACAGAAGAAAATATTATAACATAACTTAAACTTTAATAACATAAACAGTGTAACAAACAAATCTATGTTCATTAGCAGACAAATGGCACATTAAAATGATCAACTTCGACTTCCTATATATATAAAAATAAAAATAAAACATGCGTGTGAAAGGATATAACCAGTCAGACACCTGTGCCTCTATGACATGGAAATTAGCAGATCAGGAAGAGATTGGTCAGAGTGCACAAAGGTGCCGTTGTTTGATCAAACATCCTACCCATCATAGAACACAGCAGCACACATCGGTACAGTGACAGAGAGATGAGCAACACATGTAAGTTTACCTTTGTTTCTTTAAAGTGTTTGAGTCTTTAACTTATTCAGTTGTTTGTTGTTTAGTTAATTTAGTACTGAAATTTCAAAAATATTTTGGAAAGGTCAGTTACAAGATGTTTCATACAGATGTGACACGCTTTACAACTAAATAACAAATGTGACATTTTCTTTAACTGGTGATAAACAAAAATGAACAATGGAGATAAACAACTGGAAATAAAATATTTTAAAACAAAATAAATAAATAAATAAAATAAAATCTAGGCCTATATCAACTGTAAATTGTATTATTTTAAAACTGTGAAATCGAACTATATCTTAAAGATCTAACCGTATCTTAAAATGTATAAACAAGCTTCAAAATAGTTAAATGCCTTTATAAAATATAAATTTTAAAATGTGAGTGGTGCTTTCTATGGCAAAGCTTGGCACTGGGCAGTTGTTCTGAGCGATTACAAGGCGAACCTGATTTCATCAAGTACATGTTCCTGGATCAACATCTTTGTTGATTCTGTAACAACATTACAATCAACCAATCAGATATGAGGGGTCATATTTACAGTTTATCTCAAGTTTAGGCTTATAACCAGGATTGTGCTTCTATATCAGTGTTATAACTTATCATTTTCCTCTGATTTTAGGAAAGTTATGGGTTGGGTTAAGATTACATTTTTGGACAGAAATGTTGCTCCAGAGAGTCATCAAAATATGTTGATCCAGGAACATGTTTTTCTTGGCAAAATCACAGTGACCTGATTACAATAAAGCCAATGTCCAGTTCTATTGCCAATATATGGCTTGTGAATGTTTCTAGGGTGTGGCTAGAGAATTGTCAAAAAGATACTTTCTGAGCGGCTGGCTGCCTGAATCAAATAAACCAACCTCCATGTTTCTATTAACTTTTTACGCCCGATGGCTTATAAAAAGCTGTAGCACACATTTCCTCTATAAGACAAAATATTTGACACCTCATTCATGGTTGAATGACAAATGTGGCCTAAATCTTCCGATTTGTGAGCTGAAATTTTGTCCGGAAAAAGTATGCAGGACAATAATAATATTCTTTGCATTGAATTCACTAACTAGAACACAAATAATTAAATTGTTCACATAATTACGTTTCACAAATATTTAGAAATTCAGAATTGAAATGAAACTCTCTTTACATTTCAAACTAAATTGAAGAATTATTAACACATATTTTATTTACATCTATTTTTAGCGGAAGATCTCCTGATCATCTATGAGTCAGAGGCAGAGCAGTGGGCATCGTACCTGCGGTTCCACCTGACAGGCCCCATTCCTGAGACTGGCATCTGTTGTTATGATATTGCTATGGTGACCAGTCGCCAGGATGACTTCCTGAGACTGGGAGAGTACAAATGTAAGCTGCTTATCCTGTCCCGTGGCATGCTGGAAGGGCTATGCCAGCTCCGTCGGTTCTTTCTGGCTCGTGTATTGCGACCAGAGACCCGTGTGATAATTCTCCTGTGTGGGGTGGAGAGCCTGGATCCTCTGCTGGAGCTGGTTCCACTTAAGGGGGAGAAGTGCCTTCAGATCTCTAGTGAGCAGGAGCCCCAAGACTATCAAATGGCTGTGGCAGAGATTATACGCAAAGGTAAGGAGGTAAAAGTTTGGGGTCTTTTTGGAAGATGCTTGGTAGCCTAGATTGCTCCAAGTGGGATCTCACTGTAATAACAAGTATCATACGTCACTCTGAATAAGTAATACTAAATAAATAAATGTTTTCCTCGAAGGACCTTAATCATCTCACAGGTAAATATTAAAAGGCAATGCTCTGCCATTGAAACTATATCTAGTAAATCTGCTGTGACTTTGTATCATTTTGTGGCATTCAGAATTCCTGATGTGTGACATAAGGAGGTCCAATTTAGTAATAATAATAATAGTGGGACTTACACTATAGGGAATTGTCTTAGAAAGCTCACATTGAATTGCAGGTATACCCAGCTGAAAGTATTAAACCCCCATGCAGAAGCTGCATTGTGCAAATAGCTTGTTGTTGCAGGTTATGCAGCACCTATGGTTTGAGTTTACATTTTGCTGCTATAATTGGTGGTCCTGGAGACTGTAATTATGGAATAGTGTGAGGAGAGGACCAGTGACAGAGCTGTTCTTGGCACATGTGAGACTTCATTATCCCTCCTAGAGCTTGACAGGCAGTCCTTCCAGAAAGACTCGGGAGAATAAATGCTGTGACAATTATACATTTATTAACAACCCAGCAAGCAATAAAGTACTTTGGCATAGGCCCCGTCCGTAGCTCACAATCTGAGGGTCCGGACTCTGCATATCCTGCCTGAAGACGAAGGCAGAGGCGCAACCGACCCCCCCATGAGGTATGGAAGGGACCGTCCTGGTGGTGGTGGGGTGGATGTAGGGAAGGATTTGACTTGGAGGTGGTGGGGAGGATGGCGGTGAATTGGAGAGTCAGCATCTGCGAACTCAGACATGAGTAGTTACCAATCTTTTATACCCAAGTATTAGAATGTGATTGGATAAATCAAAAGTTGAAGTGACGTGACAATTAAGTCTTCCGGGCAGAACTTATGCTAAAGCTTTCATTTCTACCAGAAAGACTCGGGAGAATAAATACTGTGACAATTATCCATTTATTAACAACCCAGCAAGCAATAAAGTACTTTGGCATAGTACATTTTTTTGCCCCGTTTGTAGCTCGCAATCTGAGGGTCTGGACTCTGCATATCCTGCCTGAAGACGAAGGCAGAGGCGCAGCCGACCGCCAAAAATTAGGTGGAAGAATGCTTCCACCCGGACGGAGCCTATCCTATCCCCCAAAAACGTTAAATAAAGTAGACCCACCAGTCTTTTGTCCTGGAGTTCCTACAAAGAAGAAGAACAAGAGTTAACGTGTTAAGCGTGGACATGGAACGCCACCTGCTGATGGCAAAAAAAAAAAAAAAAGTACTCCACATGAGCAAATAATATCTGCTGCTGCATAAATATAAACATTTGGCCTTTTTTTAAATTTTTTTATTAAAGCACACGTATAACCACAGAGACAAGGCCGCGGGGCCACACGGTCTGCTAGACCACAGAGACAAGGCCGCAGGGCCACACGGTCTGCTAGACCACAAAGACAAGGCCGCAGGGCCACACGGTCTGCTAGACCACAGAGACAAGGCCGCAGGGCCGCGCGGTCTGCTAGACCACAGAGACAAGGCCGCAGGGCCGCGCGGTCTGCTAGACCACAGAGACAAGGCCGCAGGGCCGCGCAGTCTGCTAGACCACAGAGACAAGGCCGCAGGGCCACACGGTCTGCTAGACCACAGAGACAAGGCCGCAGGGCCACACGGTCTGCTAGACCACATACACATTTGTTTTTTGTTTTTGTTTTATACACATTTACATCATTATTAAACCACCACCAGTAGTTGCATAGGGATTTACTTAGATTTTAGACCATGTGCTATTTTGGGTTAAGATGCGAAACCACTGGCCATCGTAGTTCCTGACGCGAGATTCACAGCTACCATGATGTACGGACATCTATTGATAGGACACATGGGCCACAGGCCAACTTTTGATAGTACACATGGGCCACAAACAATATTTTGATAGGACACATGGGCCACAAACAATCTTTTGATTGGACACATGGACCACAGGCCATCTTTTGATATAGTAGAAAGACCATGCTATCATAACGTACCGAGCCAAATTGGCAGGAACACCACCACCAGTAGTTGCATAGTTTATTTACCTGAACCATTACTTGAGAGCTTGCTGAGCTTCAAGGATGAATTTTTTTTTTTAATCGGTCTTATATAAGACTCAAATGTAGAAGAACACCATCTCCCCAGTAGCTTGAAATTCCACGGTCGTAGCTGTAGGAAAGTCCGATACGAAGAGAAGGAGGTAAACTGCAGCTTTTAAGGTCCGTATAAAAGTGGGTTTGAAACCAGGACTTAGAGAGAGGTGCTCCATTAGATAAAATAAAAAGGGGGGAGTGGTCAGGAGTCTTAGGACGAAGATATTTAACCATGGAAGTGAAGGGACAGAAATTATTCTTCATCTTAGAAATTGTTAATGTGATACCAGAACCTTTAGAGTCTTTCTAGAATGCTTAAGTAAAAGAGTAAAGAAATTGAGTGAGAAGTGAAGATCAGAATAGGAAAGACCGAGAGTAGGATCAAACTGATTAGTTTCTAAAGAGAATTTCCCTGGACACATGAAGCCGAAAAGGGCTGATAAAACACAGCTTCTAGCAGAATATCGGTGTAAGTGGAAGAGCGACCTTTACGATTTAAGTGTTAGGAGTTAAATTAAAAGCTTTGAACTTATCTGATGTTTGTTAAGATAAGTAGGTAATCTTAGTTTTACCTTTGGAATTATTGGAGAGTTTACTGAACATGCCTGATGGTTTGAGCATTGCTGAAGAAAACCATCTTGACCATCATGGAATCCCGCATTCAGATGCTTCTTGATAGGGGAGACCTTGGTAGTGGATGCCAACTCCGCGCATTGTGCTATGTTCATAGCAACACCAGTCTGAAAGAATGGCCCATGCACAGGGGAGTTGGAGAACACATTTCTTTCCATCTGCAGTTAGGAGGATTCTTAACCCCTGGGCGTAGCTCCCACTCACAGCTTGATAGAACACCATCTAACCGTCAAACCTGCTGAGAGAACCCCCAAAAGAAAATAAACCAGAACAGCATGACAAATACATAACATGCGCATGTGATTGAGAACACCGGACGATGCCCTTGCAAAAGGAGAAGAATGTTTTATATGGTTAAGCTTTACTAGCCAATTAAACCATAACTAGCTATATAGGACCCGACACAGCTACCGAACCTATGAAAGAAATCAATGCGAGATTCATCATATGATAATCTAAACCAGGATAATACTGTGTGATTTTGGCCACGTTTGACAGTGAGACAAATATTGCAATCTTAAAAATTCCTTTGACCCTGGAATAAAATCTGATGTCTTTAATAGTTAGTTTGACATGCTCACCAACCCATGATGAAATTTTGACCTGAATAATTTCGCTAAGTGAATGGTTGATGTAAAACTCCGGACAAGTTCTCATGCGTCTGATTAATGTACAGCCTGCCATTAATGCACTGAGATGCCACAGGGTGGCATCAGGATCACAGTCTGAAAAGCAACGAATCACAATGACTATAAGCGCACCGTGTATGCCAGCTTTAGTGAAGAGAAAAAGCTCACTGCGAGAGAGCTCGTTGTTTGCGGTGCAGCCAGGAATCAATACGCATGTGCAGACTGTGTCAGCAGTCAACGCTATATTTACTCCCTTGTATATTGTGTTAGTCACTATAGAATTAAAATATGTTGCCGTTTACAATGCGAGTGTAGCCGATCACAGACATGTCTTTTCTGTAGCTCAAACAGTAGAGCGTGGCACCAGCAACACCAAGCCACGGCTCGATTCCCAGGGAAAGCAAGACCCGAAAAAATGCCAAATGTGGACCCCGAATGCAATTCAAGTCGCCCCGGACAAAAGCGTCTGCCAAATGCATAAATGTTAATGTAAATGTCTGTTGAGCGCTTGAATGCAATGCCCAATTGGAGGAGTTACATAACACAAAACACGCAATCAGATTGAATGGTTCAGAGTTTGTTCACTGGCTAATTCTGCCCTCTAGTGCATACGTTTGACCAACGAAGAGTAGAACATGCGATAGATTCATGATTCGGTGTAGTCAGATTGACCACAGCAGTTTCCACTGGTATAGGAGTTTATCTGACCTGAAGCATTTGACAGTTACATGCGTTTATAAAAGGGAGTGCACTCTGCTCACTGTATTCATAAAAATGTGAATAATTATGTTCCCGTGCTGCGATTTAGATGCTGTACGATGCAATCTTTATGTAAACTGGTCAGATTGAGTACGGAATTAGTGCTGCTATCGAATATCCAGTCAAACCTTGTTTTGTATGCAAGCCTTACCCGACATACACTGTAAAAAATTTCAAGTGCTTTCAACGAATTATTTAGTAACTAGTTCCACCGATTTTTTACGTTCACTCAATTTCATGGTACAAATTGTTACCTGAATTAATATTTTTTAATTGGCTCAAACTTGACTTAAACTTTAAAATGTACGTTTACTCAATTAGTTTTAAAATTACTTGAATTAATAATTTTTAATTGGCTCAAACTTGACTTCAACATTAAAATGTACGTTTACTCAATTAGTTT
Organism: Gobio gobio; assembly: GCF_949357685.1. Taxonomy (NCBI): domain Eukaryota; kingdom Metazoa; phylum Chordata; class Actinopteri; order Cypriniformes; family Gobionidae; genus Gobio; species Gobio gobio. Next base: position 26,145,738 of record NC_137098.1, read on the forward strand.
CAAAATTACTTGAATTAATTATTTTTAATTGGCTCAAACTTGACTTCAACATTAAAATGTATGTTTACTCAATTAGTTTTAAAGTTAGTTGAATTAATATTTTTTAGTTGGCTTAAACTTGACTTCAACATTAAAATGTACGTTTATTCAAATTGTTTCATAATTAATTCAACTAAAACGTTTTAATTAGGGATTTCGTCATTTTTAAATTGTTTTAATCATTACTAGAAATTGCTGTGGAACTAGTTACAAAATGTAGAATCATAACTATAAAACAGAATTAATAACATACTACCCATATAAACCTCCCACATAATATCAATGAGTTAAGCCAATATATGATGACTATATTATTATCATCAATCAGCTTACAGCATCTGATTATATTTTCTCTTGCTGTTCTCGACATAACAAACAGACACAGCTGTCAAGAGAAAAACTAATGTTAAAAAGTCAAGAGCCTGACTAAAGCACACACTGATCGCCACAATGGTAACATCAAATCAAACTATTACTTTCAAATAAGTAATCAACATCTAAGCCTCTTCTTAATTCTTAATACGAACTTCTGTAGATGTCTGACAGAAATAAAGTCAGTCTGGTTAGTAATAAGTAGGGATGCACCGAATCCAGGGTTCGAGTTCGGATTCGGCCGAATATTGGGCTTTTTGACTGGGTTCGGTTTCTGCCGAACCTCAGAATTTATTTCCACCGAACCCGAACCCTAGGCTTGCACTATGCGCGCCCCGCTGGTCGAACTTAATGACGCCGCTGTTGAAAGTGAAAATGGAACTCATGAACAGAAAACGTGGCAGTATACTTTAAGTCAAAAGAAGGCGATTCAAGTTGAGCTACGCGTTCAATTTGCAATGCCGATTTGTCTCGTGATGACAAGGACCCTAAACAACAGCCGCTGTTAAAACATTTGCATATGAAACATCCGAGAGAATACGAGTTGTGCATGAAGGAATCTACAGACAGCAGACAAAAAGTATTTTATTTTACCGTGCAAACAGCCTATAGATCTATAGATCAGATAAAATATAAATAAAATTAATAAAATATAGGCTATATACTTAAATAATTACCAAATTAAGATGACAAAACGAAAATACACTGAATCCGTTAGCTTTGAAGAACCGGAATTAGGTAAATAGGTAGATAATATACTATATATCTTTACATGTATAGCATACTATTCTCTTAAAACCGTAATTTCGTTATTTTTATTAACCCAAATAATGATTCATCCGCTAGGTTGCACGTGAGGGGGAAAAAATAGGTTCCTTCCACTTAAGAGTTGAGCTCTTTTTATTTTAATAGGCTATATCTCTTTACATAAATACTATTTTCTACTTTAAAAAAAAAAATAACTTCGTTATTTTACTAACCCAGTATTTTGTATGTGAATGCTGTTTCACGTGAATATAACCACAGGAGTGAAGCACAAAGCTTTGTTAAGCCTAGAATGGTCAGAGAGCTCTTTTTCATTCTGTTTTGCTATCTGGATATGGTCACTCGATTTTCCGTGAATTTGAACAATAGGCCTAGTCCATTTTATCCCAATGGACATGGACATCTCGTTTCTTTTCCCAAATCTTCACTCGCGTCGCACCCATGTTCGCAGGGGATTATAAACGTTTCTTCCTTTCGTTTGCTTATAATTAAGTCTATTATTCACATCCTTTACTGTGGTAAAGTATAAAAAACACTGTAGGACGAATACCTTTTTACTTCAAATGTTATTTAACACAGTTTGTTCTTGTTATTAAACTTGTTAAGGCGCGTCAAGTTTGGTTTATTTGAATAGCGCATTTCACACACACGCCGGTGATTTTAGTTTCGTTTTCTCTGGCAGTGAATAATCACATTGCCTAAATGTCTTGACCCTGTGGAAGATAAAATCCGCTCTTCAGACCTTTTACAGCAAGTGTTGCTTTGCAACATCAGTAGAACATATGAAGACGAAGATATTCGAGAAGGTGTCTATTCAGTGTCCCATTCCTCTCAAAGCGCAGAGCGGTATGACGCATTTTTGCGGGGAAATAGTATGAATCAAATATTTTTCTAACTAATATTTAATTTTCATATATTCTTGAGGTTACCATTATTTACTGAAAATCGTTTAAATGTTTTATAGGCTGTGTTGTTTCACTGACGGAAGTGCTAAAATAAACACGCATGCTTATGGATGTTTCAGCCTCAAATGATTTCAAAATGTAGGCTATATAGGCTATCTGGCATAGACTACAGTATTTAAAATCGCATATGCATTAGTTACATTCTCAATTTAATTTACAGAGCAATTCCTGCTAAGTTTTTAGTTTAACTAATACTATAGAAGTGGATTAGTGTGTGTCGCAGACTCGCAACGGGGGCGTGGCATCACGATGGTGGCGCTCCATCTTGATGTCGGCACAACCCTAGCGCGCGCCTCCTGCTCTCCGTTGGGTTGTTCTTTGAAACGACAGAGGACGACTCGGGGTAATTTTTCTATAAACCATCATGAAATAGCGGCGAGAAGAACATACACGACAATGTTTCCTTTAGTAAACTTGACCAAAACAGTTAATGGCATCCCTACACTGCTGTGGACGTTGTTAACTTCATTAATGTGTTTACTGTGGATTAATGTGTTTAATGGACTGCGGACGGGAGTAGGATTCGGTATTCGGTTTCGGATTCGGCCGAATCTTAACCAGTGGATTCGGTATTCGGCCGAACCCCAAAAATCTGGATTCGGTGCATCCCTAGTAATAAGTAAAGCTAATGTTGTTTGTGGAGTTGTTTAATCAGATCTTGAGAGATGTAATGTATTTTATCTTCAGTTGATTTCATCCAAGGCTGTGGCTGGAAGTAGTTCTTGTGTTTCTCTTTCCTTCAGTGATTATGCTTGTTAACAGCAGGTGTTCTTCACTAATACAAAATCATTATTCAATCACTTAATTATCTCATTACATCCAACACTGATTAAGTGTTACATTAAACAGCCTGTAGTGTGCACACTAAGCAGTGTTCATTTCATCTGGGCAAATCCATGTGGGGCCTACATGGAAACTGGGTGCAAAACTGGCTGGGTCCCAGTTAGATAGCCCAGGTCAAACCCATTTGGGCCCCACATGGCTCTGCTGGCTGGGATGGTGGGGGTCGGGTGGAGTCGGAATCCCCTGGGGGAGAAATTCTGTGTTCTAAATGTTTATTAATAATGTACTGTTGTCAGGTCAATTAAAAAGTACAGTATGTTTACTGGACAAAGTTATCATTCATGCTAATACTGTCAAATACACGCAAGGTTTACATAAACACAGTTGGTTATATCTAAAGTGAAAAGTAAATAATACAAGTCTTAACGCCATGGGATCCCTTTAAGAAGAATTGCTGAGATTAAGACTAAAATACATTATAGTATTACAGTTTTTTAACACTAACATAAGTTGTATTACTTAAACGTGGTTAAAGACCACGTTAACATAACGTAAAGCCGCGTTTCCACCGCAGTAACTTTCCCCAGGAACTAGGAACACTCGGTGTGTTTCGACCGCAGGAACCAGGGTCTAAATTAAGTTCCTGGTAAATATTTCCCCCTCCGAACGGCCCTGCTCCCGAGGTAGTACTTTTTCAAAGTTAGGGAACTTTCGGTGGTGAGACTTGAGCCGCGTTTCCACCGAAATTACCCGGAACAATTTGTACCAGTAACTTTTTTTACAGGAACTTTCCCCCCCCATACCTGCTACTGTCTGCGTTTCCACTGCGGTCTAAAGTCCCGGGAAGATTAGGCAAATTAGTCCGGTGATGTAGGACTGCGCGCGGCTGCTGGTGGAAACGCGGCTTAAATAACGTTCGCTCTCATTGACATGGGACATATCGTTAACGTGACCTCATAAAACGCTGATAAATACTAAAACATCAAATATGTTCAACTTTGTACGTTTTTACATAAAATAAGTAACGTTAGCGTTAGTTTTATATGAGCATTTATTCGGTGACGAGTGAACTTGACATAGACATCACTTAAATATCCCCATTTCCCTTGGAAAAATAACTTACAAAACACTTCTAACGTTAAATATCCACACAAATATCATTAAATATAGTTTACGCTTTTATCAACACATTATGCTGCTGATAAGCTGTCTCCTGGGTAAAGAAACCCGCGAACTGCGCGAAGTCCTTTGATCTGTAACAATCCTTCCGCGAAGTCCAACGAACAATACAGATAATTCCGAGAAGTCAAATGAGCTCTTGTACATATTTATTCATTAAAATTAGGCAGATTAAATAAAAATTAACTACATATGTTAATGAACTATATATTTATATTAAATATGTATATAGAAGTGTAAAGTGTTATCCATCTTCTCATCATAATGCAGATAAGCCTACCATCATAAACAAAACAAAAATACATCTAATTTCACAAATGTTGTTTTGATATATTATCAAATATTTCTAACAGCCCATTTCAACAGCTCAAACAAAAATATATTTTCCATAGTAAAATATTGTGTGTAAAATATTGTGTTGGCCTTAATAGCCTACTTTTATAAAATATTGACTGGATTTGCGTTTTTTAGTCCAGTCAACATTTGCAATTCTAAATGTTAACTGGATTTGAAAATATCAATTAATTGAATGTTTTTCAAATATATTTCTGCAGACTTAATATAATATGTCTTCTTAACTAAGCACAAGAAAGAAAATTAGTTCAACATATATTTTTTTGCTCTTCCAACATTTTATTAATTGGCATTTTTAGAGTGTATGGTGCTGAGAGTACAAGCGAGATACACATTTGTTTTATTCATAATTGTAGCCATGGCGTCCTAGCACGGAAGGACCAAGTGAGACGTAACACTAAATTCTAAGTTTCTAAAAATAGAAAGAGGTATCCAGATATCAGTAGCTGAATAAAACACGAATAGAGACATATTAACTGAAGTAAAGCGAAGACAAAAGCACACAATTACTATATATATGACTATATAAATATGTACTCTGCTGGATGACAGACCAAAACACTTCTAAGCTTGAAACTATGTTGTGTCAGTTAAATTGCATGTTGTATGTGACAAACTCACAGCGCTTGGAAGATGAATCTAACGCCATTGAATCAGAACGGATCAAAGCACTGATGTTGGTGCTGTACTTAAATATGCTAATTTGCTCAGCATAGTTTTTAAATTCAATTTTAGCGATCTGATAACACTGAACCCATTCCGATTTCGGCTTAACTTCAGTTCATGAAGCCCCGATTAAATGGGTGCGTGTTGCTTTAAAACCCGTGTTGGTTTCCTTGCATTCGTGGGGAGAATGATAGAGGCTAATATGCTGTGCCATCTGTTCTGTTTCAGCTTTTCTAACAAAATACCTACAATAATAACGGTAACCGTGTCATGCGAATCATTTACGAGCACTATGGAAAGTTACGACACAAGCGAGCGACCACGTTGCACAAGCAGACCGGCAGACAGCTGTGCGCGTCTCATAAGATGCATGTGTCTGCTCTATACAGACATGCTTGCCACAAAATTGAGAAAGAGTAAGATACTACAGCCAATTGGCATCGGAATACGTAACCATATGCATATCTCTGTGATAAATGCTGATGTAGTGATGACGCCAGAATGGTGATGAAAATCACAGCCGTGTCTTTGATAACATGCCCAGATAATCCTCCATTGAAAGTGATTGTTCTGAACCTGAACGTGAGATTTTGCTCTTGTTAGTGAAGGCACTCACTAACCGCGGCAGCCCAGTTGAACTGTTGCCGCGGCAGCCCAGTGAACAGCATGATAGCTGACATGGACTTAGAACGCCACTGTATGCACACCACCAACTCCATAATAGGACCAATATCGCCAACTGAATTGGAGCGTCAGCATCTGCGAACTCAGACATGAGTAGTTACCGATCTTTTATACCCAAGTATTAGAATGTGATTGGATAGAGAAAAAGTTGAAGTGACGTGACAATTAAGTCTTCCCGGCAGAACTTATGCTAAAGCTTTAATTTACTATCATCTCTTAACTTCATCACAATTTGCAGTTCTTTTGAGAATAATATAGCTGATACACTTTAGAACTGGGTATATATACAATACAGACAGCACATTGTTGTTTAATGTACATTTTTACTTCTGTCTAGCCTTTGGATGAACTGGAGTCTGACACTTCAGACACTGAGATTGGATTTAAACTATCTTTATTGCTATGAATTACAGGACATATTACGCACATGTAGTACCTGACTTGACAGTGCTACCCAATAGTGGAACACATCTCTTAGGAGGTTACTATTCACTGTAACCGTACTGATTCAATCAGTCATCTGGCAGGATGGCCAAAGTCTGAACTCCTCACAGCTCTCATGACTTTTCTAATCAAATCATACTTAAACAAAAGGGCCTGTGTGTTGATGTAATTATCTACGCTGATTAGATTCGAGGCGCCATCGTGTCGCCGCAAGAGATTGGAGCGTTGAACTCTTTGGGCGTCGGCCATCCCATCTATAAGAACGGGAACCGACCAGTAACTCTTTGCATTTCGCCACCACAAGAGAAGGACCCCTTGGCATTTCGCTACCCCTGGTCTTGGCAACCCTGAGAGAAGGCATCCCCGCCACGGAGAGACAGACCGGCAGCCTCCTCAAACGACTTTCCTAAGCTTCAGAGAAATTCTCCCGGAACCCGAAGATCCGTACCAAACTTCCTGACGATTCGAACTCAGACACTTACACACGAGAAGCCATAGTAATGCAAGTATTTTATTCCACAATCAAACGGCGTGTAAAAGGTTGTCTGAATTATTCCTGTTCACGCGACTGTTAGTTTCTTGAGGTCTCTTGTGAAAGGGCTGTGTAGTTGTCTCTCTCTCTCTCTCTCTCTCTCTCTCTCTCTCTCTCTCCCTCCCTCGTTAATTCTCTCTTTCCATCATTCTCTCCTCCTTTATATTATTCGTTAAGTTTCATTTTTCCTTGTTTGTACCATATTGTTTGTTTTCTCCTACATATATATGCATATTGGTTGAACATTGGCGTAGCTAACCAAATTGATGACCTAAAACATTTGACTCATAAATGCTGAATAACCATCAGCCAGTTTGATAAATGTCTATTGGAGTTCTTTTAAATGTGAAGTAAGCAGATGTTAATTCCTGTATCCACATTTGTCTTGTGCCAATATAGCACAGAAGAGATCCGCCGTGATCTGGAAAGTGATTGTGATTTTTGCGAATTCTGAGAACGACCATCATTTGATTTTTGGTCTGAATCACATGAGAGGGTGTTGCAACTCCGCTTGCTGGACACTAAATGCTTAAACAGCAGCTCTCGAATTTCACATCACCATAACTTTGTCCTGAGGGGGCGTAACAGCGCCATCTCATGGGTATTTTCGGATAGTTCTGCTCTCCGCTATTAATTTTGTCTTAACAAACTTAATTTCCTTCCTAAGTAGAGCATGTGAATTGTTTATTGATTACTGTTAGAAACGTTTTCATTTATGCAATTTTACTAGCATTAGGCAGCAACCAGGTCTCCGTTCTCGCTGATTAAACACACTTATTTGAATTTGAGTTTAAAAGGAAAAATGAATTTCCTCTAACTTAAATTGAAATTAGGTTCTTAAAGTTACTGACAGTCCACTTGGAAGGAAGGACGCGACCGTGTGGCCATACTCTGCTAAGTCAGCTTACAGCTCTCTCTCTCTTTTCCACTTTCTTCCAATTCTGTTTGAAGTGCATTATTCCTGCTTTTCCTCCCTGATTATTAATTTTTTTCTTTGGTTATTGATGATACTCCAACGTTAGCATTAATTGTTATAGGATATTATTTGGACTTGCTTCCTTTTATTTACATTCTCCTTACAGGCTTATTTAAATTTTAAAATTGTTTTGAATTTATTTTGAATTAAGCTGGACTTTTAAATTTTTATTTTTTTTATTTTATTTAAAAAAAAATTCCCTCTTTCTTTCTCTCATTCGGGTTAGGTTCATTTTGATAATTACCAACAGTATGAAAATTGCCTTTTGTTTTATCATTATTTGATAGAACCCTTTGCCTTTTCCTAAATCACTCTCGATATAGGATTTTCCACTTCCTTTTCGCCTGCAACCATAAATCACTTGATCCGGTAAACAATAGAGTCTTAATTCATTTTGATTTCACCTGTTTACCCTCTTTGTGTATTTATTGTAGGGCTCACAAGCATCTGTGGTGAATTGAGGATCGTCTCAACGTGGTCTCCACGAGCAAGGTCGTCCAACCGACGTGACCGGCGCCGGCTGCGTGTGAATCTCGGTTTCTTTCACCTCTGTCCGCCGTTGCGGCCCGCAGTGGCGAAATCAGCAATTTGACACTCCAAAGCCAGTCAATCAGTCCAGCTGACACACACAAGGCAATTTCTGGGACCAGTACCTAAACCGGGGCCTAATAGTGGGCCACTATTGAAAAAGAGGGTTCTAGGGAACGTGCCGATTTTGCTGTGCTGGCTGGCAGTTGACGGGTTGGTGTTGTCAGGTTGTGTTTAAAGTCATAAGCTGTTTGAGTGGGCGTAACGCGATACAGAGTAACGAAGGACCGAGGACACGGCAGTTGGGTGTTTTGGAACACCTGGAAGGCCGACTGCGCCGCTGGTTTTCCACCTGAGCGACCTCAATTCGCCCTGGATAAACTAAATTTGATAAAACCCACATTATAAGCCAAATATTAGATACTCCACGAGTATAGCCTAAACGTTTGGCCCACCTTTCCTCTCTAAGCCGCACCCTCTTCCTAGGTTTCCTACCCCGATAGCCACACATGCTGTAGGCCCTATCAGAAACTCTTACGAAAGGTAGCAGGTTTAGTCCCTTTAGTGTTTCTCTAACACTCCCAGCGTTCGCGCTTTTTTTCCTTTTTATCGCAGACCAATTCCTTTGTGTGTTTGTGTTCACTGTGCTCTTTCCTACCTTCACTGTCCGGACTGTCGTAATCTTGTTTCTTTCAGTTCACCAAGAGACCCCAAGGAAAGCTAAGTAATAGAGTGACAACCGAGCAGCCGGCGTCACCAGGTGATCCACAGGGCTACCGCCTGTCAAAGTCTCTATTTCAGGCCGACCCAAAAATTGGCCCGCCTAATTGTCTAACTGTCTAACTGTTTACATCAGTTAGCCAAAATTCTTGTCGACGGCATAGTCCGTACAAGAGCTCGTTAACCTTAGAACAAACTTGAATTGGCCTCTTTGTGTGTGTGTGTGTGTGTGTGCTGTGTTTCTCTCGCCCACAGTGAACCAGTATGTCCCGTTCATCCAGTCCCACTGTCCCTTGGGATCGCCTAGCGGTATGGCTGGAAGCGATGACGAGCACTGTTCTGTCTAAGGATGCCAGTGATCTGCAACAGCTGAGCCAGGAGAAACTGGACACAGAGCTAGACAAGCTGACGGCACATGACCCGACGCAGAGTTACTCTCAAAAAGAACTGGCCAAGATCCTCGGAAGCCTCACCTACAACCTTGTCGCCCAGGCACGGCTAAGAGAAAAGAGCCACACCGACCTGGAACAGGAAGCGGCAGCGCTAAAGCTCCAAGCCGAGGAGGCCCGGAGAAACCAGGCCCTCACCCAGCGTCATCTAGATCAGCTACTTCTAGAGACCGAGAAAGAAGGTGAAACGGACACAGAACGAGAGAAAGAAGTAGAAAGACTTCGAAAGACCCTGGAAAATCTGCGTCTGGACACAGACCGCAGAGAGCAGTCGGAGAAAGACACCAGGGAAGAACTCAACGAACAGCTCCGGCGAGGTGAAGCTCTCCTAGAGAGAGCCAACACTGCACTCAAAGACCGAGATGCTAAAGCCAAAGCCTCCGAAAAACACTTGCAGGTTGCCCGAGCCGAGATCAATGAGCTTGTCCAGCAAAGACAGGAGCTCAAAGATGAACTTGACCTTGTTCACAGAGAACTGAAACATTCCTATAAACTGCAAAGTGACCGGGAAGGGGAAACGCACCACACAGAGTTTCCCCCGACCAGCTGGTCCACACCTTTTAGCCAAGAACCAAGAGCTAGAAAGGGGGGTGACAGCCCACTGTTAAGACTGTCACCCGCTAGCCTCCACGAATCCCTTCCAGGAAGCCCTTCCAGGAAGTCAGGGTCAGCAGCCACGTAGCTCATAAAGACCTTGACAAGCTGGCCAGAAATATCCCTACGTTCAGCCCAGACCCTGCAGGAGGACACGACGTTCACGCCTACTTGCAAGACATAAACTTTCACCTGCAGACTGTCGCTAACGCGAACACTTGGGACAGATTGTACCTACTCAGAATCACGTCTAACCGGGACATATGTAGCTTTCTAGACCGTCAACCAGAGACTGTCAAAGCGGACTACTGGCAGCTCCGACGAGCTTTAATTCGTGAATACTCTGATCCAGAATCAGACCAGGGGCTAATCGCTGCTGTGGACCTCAGGCAAGGTCGACTTGAAACCCCACTGACTTTACAGCCACACGTTTCCATCAGTCATGACAACCTCATGTCAGGACAGACCATCCCGGAGGTCTGCACCCTAGTCAACGAACAGAGAACGGTGATACTAGCATACACCAAAGGGGTCGCTGTTCGGCTCAACATGCGATGTGGCCAAACCTTAAACCACACGCTGGGTTTCTTCCAACCCTCACCTGAATGTGTGGAACTCGGACTCACACTTGAAGCCACACCCCTCACTGAAGTGTCATCTCGTGTAGTCTACATCCTCTTCAACAACTGCACAGCAACTGACATCAACATTCCCAAGGCCTACCGGCTGGGATGGCTAGTGAGCCATGACTTTCATGACTTTGAACTTGTACTACCCATCATTGGGCCCATTCCACCTGCACTGATACCCGAAGGGAGTACAGATAACACACTGTTCACTGCACCCTTCAAATTCATTGCCATCACGTCTGTCATGCTGATGACCTAAAACCAGGTGTGCCGAACGGAGCAGATCGAGGACAGTCACCTCGCAGTACCCACAGTCTCCCACCAGCCTGTCGGTGAGACTGATGAACCTGCTACACCTCTCAAGACCAACCTGATCTATGTAGACAACGTTCTCATGAAGAGCACAACGGTGGCCGACCACCTGAAATCAAGAGACTATGTTTTGAACCAACTATCCGCAGCCGGTGCCAAGATTGCCCTCACAAAGGACAGTGGTGCCGGACCAAGGTCAACTACGTGGGCCTGCTAATCGGATCCCAAGGCATTGAACCTCAGTCAAACCGTATTCATGCCATTCAAAACATCAAGCATCCTACTAACGTCTCTGAGCTGCACAGTTTTCTAGGGGTATGCAATTACTCCCGATAGTTCATCAAAAACTACTCAGACATTGCCAGACCTCTAACAACCCTGCTGAAGAAAGACTGCCCTTTCGTCTGGTCAGACGCTCAAAAACACGCCATGACGGCACTAAAAAGACATTTATGCACAGCGCCATGCCTTGCTTACACCGATCCATAGATGGAATTCTACCTGGAAGCCGGGTTTTCCGACCAATGTCTCAGCGCTGGCCTATATCAACGACATAACCAAGACAAGAAGGTGGTCGCATATGCCAGCAAGACGCTTCTCCCACCAGAGTGCAAGTTCTCAGACTGTGAAAAAGCTCTGTTCTTCACGGTATGGGCCATTCAGCGATTCTCCAACTACCTTGGGGCACAGAAAGTTATCATTGAGACTTGCCACCAGCCCGTAATGTTCCTCAACAGCCAACGCATCCAAGATGGCGTTGTCACTAATTCACGTATAGCCACGTGGTTAATGGCCCTCCAGGGACCCAATGTTGAGGCACGGTACGCACAGAATCACAAGTCTGCACTGGGCAATGGCCTGGCTGCATGCCAAAACTGCTCTGATAACACGCCTGCTGCTGCAGCGGATGCACAAGAACCCCAACAACAACAACTGACCGCAGGAGTGCTGTGGGTGAACGATCAGCCGTGCCCACCACAACACTTCAAGTTGGGTCCTCAGTCATCGCAATATGCAGAGATAGCAGCTATTCTCGTAGCCCTACAGATCGCATCAGCCCATGACATCAGAGAACTGCTCATCTGCTCAGACTCTAACTATGCCAGACTCAGTTTCGTGTGCCACCTTCCAAGCTGGAAACAGAATGGTTCCAAGACCGCTAACAACAAGCCAGTCAAACACCAACACCTGTTCCAGGAATGTGACAACATCACAAGAACACATGACCTGACAGTGTACTGGAAGAAGGTAAAAGCACACTCGAAGCTACCAGGTCTCGACAAAGACTTAAATGACCAAACTGACGCCCTTGCCAAGACGGGCGCACTACACGGCGACGTGGGCACCGCCAAAACCCCACATCCAGCCCCAACGTTGCAGTGCTAACCCGCAGCAAGCGACCAGCCCTGGCTATAATGCCCGCCTCGCAGCCGCTATCGCTAACTCTGCAGATGTCCAACAACGACATTGCGGATATGCAAGCCTCTGACACTGCAATAAAGACAATTCTTGACCACCTCTCTGACCCCTCCAGCCACCCTATAACTGACTCTGAGCTCACTGATGACTCAGGCCTCAGACACCTACATAACTCCAGACACATGTTGCATATACAGGACAACATTCTGTGGTTTGCACCCGATGACAGCACAGCGCCAAGGCTTGTGGTGCCACGGTCGCAAAGGGGGGTGATGCTAATGTACGCCCACGACACACCCCGGCACCAGGGCCACGTATGACACACTGAAACAGGTGGCATATTGGCCCGGGATGCAACAAGATGTGGCAGAGTATGTCAGAGAGTGCCTGGTTTGCTGGTTGCTGGCCAGTTCCAACCAGCAAACCCGAACCACAGAGCCCCACTGCAACGCAGAGGGATCACGTTCCCGTGGTCAGACCTACAAATCGACTGGGTGGGACCCCTGCCCAGGTCCGCAAGAGGCAACAAGTACTTCCTCACGGTGGTGTGCCAGTTTACCAAATGGGTAGAGTGCCTGCCAGCACCCAACGACACCGCCCAAACCACAGCATACCTCCTGATCACCAATTGCCGGACGCACACCCAGAAAGTGTACATTCGACTCGACCCTCGCAACGTCTACAGAGCACACAACCCCCACGCAGTAGCCCAGTACAGCTGGGCCAGTGCCCGGTGGACAGAGGACTCTCTCCTCCATGCAGAGGCCGATGTCAAGCACATGCTCAACCAACTGGAGAAGATGACAGTCACCCAAGCGGAGTTAGGCGGGCACAACCGCCGCTCCAAACGGTTCCTGGGAGCGTTGCTTTGAGCCGCCGCCGCCGTTGGAACTCTGTTTGACATTGGCATGGCCAGTGTCAACGCCGTAAACATAGCCACGATAAGACGGCATGTGGCTGAAAATTAGACTGAACTTCCACAGCTAAAAGAGCAACTCACCACACAGAGTGCAGCTTTACAAACTGTTGGCAAGACATTGAGAGGAACGGTGGTAATTCTAAGCACCAACAGTGTCCTGTTGAACCAGACCGTGAACTCCATGAAACAGCTGTTTAAAGTCTTCCAGAATGACTTTGCTCAAATGCAGCTGGTCACAGCCTTAATGACTGACATGCTACGGGAAGTAAGCTCCTCCATCGACAGCTTAGCCATGGGTAGAATCCCACCATACCTTATACCCTTAAGCCTGGTGCAAAGTGTGCTGGCGTCTGCTATCAACACACCCACCGACCCTCTGCAAGTACACCTTGCCTACTCTCTGGGTAGCGCCATTCCCCTTTATGTGGACCCCGAGCAGAAGGAGATGGGCTTCCTTCTTAACTTACCCATCATTGAGTCGAGCCAAATCTACCGACTCAAAGACATTATCAATGTGGGCTTTTGGAAGGGTAACACACACCTTAAGGTGCGCACTCCCGAGGTGGTCGCCTACCACGACAGCGATACACAGCTGTACTTTGCCCCGAACCTGCACATGTGTACCCTGACTAAAGACATTCACTACCTCTGCCCTAGCAAGCCCTTCCTCAGAGACATCACCGAAGGAATCTGCGGACTGCAACCGATGATCAGCGACACCCGCTGCCCTAACGACGCCACGCCTCATACCCAAGTCACCGAGACGCAGGCAGAGATCGTAGGTGACAGGTGGCTCGTCAACACTCCGGTGCGTACCGCTACACTGATCTACGACCAGCATGACACCGCCACCCGTATCAACTTGCTTGACCAGAGCATGTGGATCCTAGTACCGCAAGGGACCATCCTCCACCTGGACGATTTGGCTTTTTACCATCTTCCGAGTGAAGAGTATCAGTCAGAGCTAGAAATCCCACAACTTCACCCTAGATCCAGAACTGGAACAGTGTATTGAAAAAGGGGGACCTCAGCTCATTGACATTGCTCCCCTCGACACAGCCCTCCAAGCAGTGTCCCGATTGCCTATCCTGAATACCACACTTGTTGTCCAAACCTGGACCGCAGCTGACACTGCGCTATGTATCTCCATGATCATCGGCAATACCCTAACCCTGGGCATAGCCTTCCTTCTGTACAGGAAATTCAACGAGATGAGAACCTCTACAGCCAAACTCACGACAGCTGTGGCTGGAGGTCTCCGATGGAAACCCCGGAGGGAGGGTACCATGCCAGAAGCAGATGCGAACCTCATCGAGCTGGCTCCTCAGCCATAACGAACACCGGCTATCCAACCGTCCCGACTCACCTGCCATCCGACCATTGTGATGGGGGTTGTCCGATAATGACCATGGGACATCATCCGACAAAAAGGGGGACTGTAACAGTACTGATTCAATCAGTCATCTGGCAGGATGGCTAAAGTCTGAACTCCTCACAGCTCTCGTGACTTTTCTAATCAAATCATACTTAAACAAAAGGGCCTGTGTGTTGATGTAATTATCTACGCTGATCAGATTCGAGGCGCCATCGTGTCGCCGCAAGAGATTGGAGCGTTGAACTCTTTGGGCGTCGGCCATCCCATCTATAAGAATGGGAACCGACCAGTAACTCTTTGCATTTCGCCACCACAAGAGAAGGACCCCTTGGCATTTCGCAATGGAGGGGAAGACCACCCCTCTCTCCCTCCCTCGTTAATTCTCTCTTTCCATCATTCTCTCCTCCTTTATATTATTCGTTAAGTTTCATTTTTCCTTGTTTGTACCATATTGTTTGTTTTCAAATCGTAGCTTTGTAAACTGTAGTTGTTTTATTAAAACCCAATAATTGCATTGAATTGAATCCGTATTGTTTTGCTCACAAATATTGAAGTCAATGAGACGTAAGATTTTAGCTACCCATTTAAGCTTGATTTTCTTGTATTACTACTTCAGTAATACAAATTGTACAAACATAAGAAATATTATTTGTCCTGATCAAGCAGATTAATGTTTCGTAAAGTTTGAAGAAGAAATCAATTTGGATAAAGGTTGCTTTTACATGATTAAAGGTTCCGTTATAAGTTAATATTGTCTGTGCAAATCATATTCATAGACTCTTGAATATTTACACCATTTGAATTAATTATTCCCCTAAACTCATTGTTGTTACACATGAACCTGAACCGATTTTGTTATTAATGCTTCTGAAATCCATTCTGCAGCAGTGAAAAGTTTGCCACATGTTGATATTAGAACACTGAGTACTGTATTATCCATTGAGGGAGAAGCGATGAGTGCAATTATAGTGTATGTGCTACATCAGTTTGAAGGCCGTTTTTTTAACCAGTGTTTTATGTGTAATGGAGACGAGAGTTTCATCACATTTAATGCATGTAGAGCTGCTTGAAGTTCCATTTTAAAAAACAGTTATGCAAATGAACAACTATCTCACAAAGAAACAAAGTGGCTAGTTGCACCTGTAGTTTTACATACCATGTGACTCCTAAAATATAGCCTTAAACATCATTCGGATTATAAAGACAGAAATGCAGTGATGTGCCCGTTCACTGTTCTTTTACATTTTGATGTGATGAAAAGTGTTGCTTTACTGATGGATACTTCAGCACAGGGCAAACAATATGCAAATGTGTGCACTTCCTCATGCGTCAAACACAGTACTTATCACTGAATATGTAAATCTTGATCATCTCCTCTGGGAGCAATTTACCATGCTGTGAAAATGGTCACTTTTGCGAGGTAAAGGTTCACTTTAGCAGTTCTTATTATTTGATCCATTTAAAAATGACAGTAACAGTGGCAACAAATGTTTTTGAAAAATTATGTAAATATGTAAATGTATATATACATTTTTTCTTTTAAACAGATTTCTCAGAAAACATAGCTGGTATTGTTTTTTACAATGTACTTGAAAGTACCTTGTCAGGCTTTCAGTGGTTAGTAAGCAAAAATAAATAAATAAATGAAGATGGGTTACCATTTATAATACATATACAGTAATAAAGTACTTACAAATAATTTGTAAAGTATTATTTTATTAGTATTAGTATTAGTCATTATTCATAGTTCATCCCCAGCTGAGCCAGGAGTACTTTCTGTGCAGAGTTTGCATGTTCTCCCCGTGTCAGCATGGGTTTCCTCCAGGTACTCTGGTTTCCCCCAAAGTCCAAAGACATGCAGGTTAGGTGAAATGGAGAGTCAAAATTGTCTGTCTGTGACATCCCTGTGATGGACTGGCCATCTGTTACGTCCAGGTTGCTTTCCCCTGCCTCTGGCCTAAAGAAACTAGGATAGGCTCCAGTCCTATGACCCTACAACTTTGTATAGATAGATATAGATATGTAAAGTAAGATAGTTTTTTATGCTTTGTATCCTAACCTCAACACCAACCCTAACTTATGTAGCCAAATTATAACATTGTGATATTATGAGTATTTGTATGTACCTTACATTTACTTACATTTGAATACCCCTATATATATTGCTGTCAATTTTGTGTCTATGTCACACGGTGGTTGCAGAGTAAGAAGGAACAGGATCCAAGTGCTGCAGTTTTAGGCTTTATTTTTAAAAATGAACACAGAATAACATGGACATGGAATAAACATCCAAATGCAACCATAGCTGACAACAAGACAGGACTAAACACAGGCAAACAGGGGAGCTAACAAGATAATAGACAAGGCACACCTGGACAGAACTAAACCAATCAGTAACCATACACTGTAAAATCCAACAGTTGTTCTTACTAAGACTTTTTAGTAAACTTTACTTAACCCATTTGTCCAAATTTTTCTGAATGGTTTCAGTCATGTTAATAGTGTCCTATGTGAACATGTTCTGCATTTATTTTCCCCATGTGTTTTTTTTTTTCTTGAAAATCGTATTTGAATGTGCGGCAACTATAGTTGCCTGTGGGCAAATGTGTTGTATGCACCCCTTCAATGTCAAATTTGACTAGGATTAGAACATTTGGCATCTAACTCAAAATAACTGCTTTCAACAGATCAATCTTTATTCACAAACAAATGTATTATGTATAAAAGTCGAAGAACATTCGATGCAAACTCAAAAAAGCTGCATCTATCTTATAATCTGTTGAATATGAAAATACAACAAACAACAAATATCTTTAAAAAACTACAAAACTCTTAAAGTGGTGGAACATAGTGCAGAACAAAGTGCAGCCATTAAGTTGCCCTAACAAGGCATTGTATATTAAAAAGTTAAATGAAAATAAATTAATATAATGACGAAAAAATTACATCTATATAACAAAAAGTAAATAAATAGTCCCATAGTATTCAATGTCTGACTGTAGTAGGTGATTTCATATAATAATTTAAATGAAAACTCATTACTTGTCTGAATTTCCACATTATAATGGAATCATAAGCTACTAGTCATAAAAAGAGAATGAGGGTCCTTGACCGATTACAATGAAACGCATCCATTCCAAACTGGATGAAGGGTCCTCTATATGTGGGCCCTTACAATACATAATATCATAAAATATGATATTTTTCCCTATCGAATTAAGGTCCACTGTACAGTAGAGATGTCAGTTAAAGGGTTAAGTTATGTTTTAGGTGGGATATTATGAAAGCAAAAAGCACTAAACAAGACCAAAAATCTTGATTTATTAACCTGTTAACCCAGTATACCCCATTTCCCCATTATATCTACTTACAAGTATTTTGCCCACCGGCAACTTGATTGCCGCTTGGACTTTTGACTAAGTATACAAAAAACTATAGATCTCTTGTAAGAATTGTTTTGTTTGGATGATTCTAGAGACCTTCACGATTATGTATATATATATATATATATATATATATAATGTCAACAAAAAATTCTTGTTAGTAACCAGTGATGCCAGTAACGCGTTACTTAGTAACGCGTTACTCTAATTTGACCACTTTTTCCAGTAACGAGTAATCTAACGCGTTACTATTTCCAAACCAGTAATCAGATTAAAGTAACTTATCCAAGTCCCTGTGAGTTACTTTTTTTGTCATTTTCCTTAGTAAAAATATATATTTTTGCTTTCTTGTTTAGTCTCAGCAGGGGTTTTCCTGCATAGAGAATTACGAGGCGGCCGCTCCGTCAAATTTCTTGCCGCCTCCGTCTGTCGACAAAACTCAAGACAGGCAGTCACTTGCTCAGATTAGGCATGTCTTGATAATTAAATAATCATCAGAAATATATATTGTCACATTATCTTTCAGCAATCATTATTAGAATATTATTATTTGCTAGTAGCCTACAAAGTCATCTAAAGCCATTCCATAGCTGAATGTCTTTCCTCCGCTGTAGCTGTCAATCATTCTCCGTTCAGCAAAACTGCGCGTCGCGTTCGGTTCCAGTCAGCAGCACGGTAAAGCTCACTCCATATGATATATTCCCGTTATAATACTTGATATGTTGATAAAATAATTTATCTTCCTGGAGTTTATCAAGCGGTTTCTGAAAGATGTTGTGCTCGCTACTCAGGTGACAACACAAGGACTATTAATTAGCATCACACGCACAATAACCAGAATTAAAAACTGTGAAGAAACAAATAATCAGTGAATGTTTGGACCGATATAGGCTACATAGTAGACTAGGATTTGTGGGCTCAACGCTCATCTTCTCTTTATGCCGTGAACTCTTCAATGTGCACTCGCGCTGCACTGCGCCCTCTGACTCCATGTTGCTTTAAGCGCATCATTCTGCACCCGGGATGCGCATAAGCGCTTTGTTGCCGCTCTGTTTTGAAGCGTTTCATATATTTTCATAGTTTTGTGCACTTAAAGATTATTAAAAAATATATTGTTCTCACGGATCGATCATATATTTGTTGTCCCTTTACAGAGCTGCACATTACGTTTACAATAAAATATAAATCTTGTAATTTTATATTATTTGTGTAGGCCCATATCATTATTTACATTCATATATAAATTAAAAATGTTTTTCATAAATGTATTTAATAAGAACACAAAGTAATTTGTACCTTTTTCATTAACATGTTTAGGGTTTTATGTTTAGTGTTTTATGTTTAGTGTTGGCAAAAACGGTTGTCATTTTTATGTTGAGGCTGCAGAGGTGTTGTTGGCAACTGATGAATGTAACTAATAAAGTAACTTGTAATCTAACTTAGTTACTTTTAAAATCAAGTAATCTGTAAAGTAACTTAGTTACTTTTAAAATCAAGTAATCTGTAAAGTAACTAAGTTACTTTTTCAAAGTAACTGTGGCAACACTGTTAGTAACATGAAAATAACCTTTCTTTTGGAGGGTTTGCCTTCGCTACACTGTAAAACCCAACAAGTTAACCTAACTCATTTTATTTGAGGAAACTGATTACCTCAATTCAATTGAGTTTAACAAACTAAAAAAAAAACAGTAGTTATGAGTACTCTGAACATATTTTAATTGAGTCCACTAAAGCAAGGATATTTCTTAATATCCAATTAAACTTTACACTGCATTCAAATACTTTTTACAGCTAAAACTTCACTATAATGAGTAAAACAACAGAAATTACAAACTTTAAATGAACTCAGAGAGCTTGATAGTTACTGCTAGCTTACAATAGCACACACAAAGTCAAACCCAATGAGTTAAGCAAACTCATTACATTTGAGGAAACTTATTACCTCAAATAATGTGAGTTTAAAAACCAACAGTTATGAGTACTCTAAGCTCGTTTCAGTTGAGTTCACTAATAGACATTTGTTTTAATGATTCTTAATATATGTTGCAGTTGAGTAATTAAGTGATTAATTAAGTGATGATTGAGCCTTAATTATGAACACCTGATGATAATGAGCAGCATCACAGAAGGAAAGAGAAACACAAGAACTACAACTGACTTAAGCCACATCTTTAGATGAAATAACAGAAGATAAAATAAGACATTACATCTCTGAAGATCTCAGCAGAGGAGGATTAAACAACTCCACAAACAGCACTACCAGCTTCACACATTACTAACCAGACTGACTTTATTTCTGTAATTTCTATTTTAATGAAAATAATAGTTTAATTGAAGTCACCATGGTGGTGATGAGTGTTTGCTTTAGTTGGTCTCTTGACCCTTACATCTTTAACATTAGTTTTTATCTCTGGCTGCTTTAACTGTGTGTTTAGAAAGCACATCTGTTACGGTAAGGAATGCCAAGAGAAAATGTGATTACGTGATATTGGCATAATCATCATGTAATGGATTAAATCACTGATCTCACTCAGAGTCTTATGCTCTGGTTATTGCGGTACTGTGTTGATAATTTTTTTATTATTCATAATAGTGGCTAAATGGTTCAACAGCATGAGATACAGCACTGTTGTGGTAATTGAACAATATGCGCAATTCTAAACTCATGTAGTGCTCAAAATGTTTTAATCTATGGCATTTCTTAGACACACAGAGACATCAAGAATCTGTGTATGAATCTCAACAATGGTGACAATCAATGAAAAGCTTCATGCTGCAGTGCATGCTGGGCACCACCGATCAAAACTCCCTCATGGGTCCCAGCATGCATTGCGGCATGAATAAATTATGAATCTGAATTGTGACAAAATGTCTTTGATTCTTACTATTTGCTTTTACTTTTGCTGTGTTTGTGATGTTTTTGTAGCTTGTTTTATGTTCAAAGTTGATCTGTTTATCTGAATATTTTTTTGATTGTCACCATTGTTGAGATTCATACTCTGATTCTTGATGTATGTGTGTGTCCAAATATTGTTGTAGATTAAAACCTTTTGTGCATTAATTTTATTTATTTAAATCCTGCATATTGTTTGATTACCACAACCATCCTGGATCTTGGGCTGTACAATCACATAGGTTCTATTATGAATACTACAAAAATATAATAACACAAACCTCAATAACTAGAGCATTAGACTCTGAATGAGGTCAGTGATTTAGTCACTACATGACAATAATATCATCAGCAAAAAACAACCAACACCAGTTGATCACATTTTCTCTTGGCTTTTCTTACCATAATAAATGTGCTTTGTAAACACAGTTAAAGAAACCAGAGCAAGACATGTTATGTCAAGGGTCAATATCCCAACAAAAGCAAACACTGAGCAACAAAAGCAAACAAAAGCATTCACCATCATGGTGAATTCAAACAAAACTATTATTTTCAATATAACAGAAATGACAGAAATAAAGTTAGTCTGGTAATGTTGTTTGTGGAGTTGTTTAATCCTCCTCTGCTGAGATCTTCAGAGATTTAATGTCTTCTTTTATCCTTCAGTTGATTTAATCTAAAGCTGTGGCTGAAGTCAGTTGTAGTTCTTGTTTCTCTTTCCTTCAGTGCTTCTGCTCATTACCATCATCAGGTTTCACCACCAATATGCAATTATCACTTATTTAATCACTTAACAATACAATTATTATCCGATTATCATGCTGGGAACTAGAGCCCGGAGAACTATAAAGGATTTTTAAGGCCGATACGATACAAATATTTGGTCATTTAAAAATCTGATATTCCGATATATCAGCCGATATATATTAAAAAATAAATAAATAAATAAATAAAATAACAGAAACGCGTAAAAAACACTTAACCTGTTAAGCTGCACCCCCACTTTGGGGCTCACAGCTGAAAACGACCTACCTGAATTAAAACAATTATAGCTCCTGAGAACAGTGTGCTACAGGCACAATTAAGGTATCTTTGGAAAGAAGACACTTGGGACTCTACTAAAAAGCAATCAGAGTTGATAATTCTCAAACAGATAAAAAATTATAATAGTTGAAATGCCTCAAAAATTATTTGCACTACACAGAATGTTGTATTATTTCATGTAAAAATATATGAAAATAGACCTGGAGGAATTAAGTTCAGTTATGGATTGAAAGCCACACGACTTATCAGTTTATAGTTCAAGTTTGAGGAAGATATAATGAAAAATGCGGTTCCTGCAAGCTTTTTTCCAAGACTATGTCTGTTCTATTTCTCCCTCCACCTGCTTGAGGCACATCCCCAGAAATGACATCTCCCAACTAAAACAATTGCAGTTGCTGAACAATTTGCATTTGCACTACATGCACAATTTAGACATCTTTAAAAAGAAGACACTTTAGAGTTTATTACCCAAACATTAAAGTAGAAAAAAACTTAGAAAGACAAACAGTTATAGAAGTTGAAGTGTCTTGAAGATGATTTGTGCTACAATGAACACTTTATTATTTGATGTAAAAATATATGAAAATAAGCCTGGAGGAATCCAGTTAGTTAATGAGTTGAAAGGCACAAGTCTCATCAGTTTATATTTAAAATTTGACGAAGATATCATGAAAAATGGGGTTCCTGCATGCTTTTTTCTAAGAATATGTCCAGGTGCCAAGAAACCTACAGGAGACTTGATAACCTAATGTTATGAAGTGTACTGCAAGCTGTTTTAGCCATCATATATGATGCTTGAATGCTTTTTCAACTATAAAATAATCGGCAGAACCATAAGACTTTGTATTAGTGATTTATTTGTACAACAGAACTTATAAAAATATAATAAAAATGAAATATTAATAAAAAAGAGCTAAACTTCTTTGCAACTGAAAATACAACAAGTAATATAAGTATAATAACTATAAATATAACTAGTAATATAAATAACAATATAATATAAATATTAAGCTATAAAAACACACACAATTTGCAAATGTAAAAAAAAAAACATTTACTGGCCTTTTACTGGCCGATTCAGGTCTACAACAGCAAGTGCAGATCTTGAAGAATCTGAAAGCTTTCTTCTCTTTTCTGCTGGTTGGCTGGTGCTTGGATGCCATAGCTCATCTGAAGACTCAACCTGATGCCTGTAGAATGGCAAGGAAAGGAAAGAGAATTAGCAATGCATGTACTATTTCTGTATAGTTTGCCCATTTAATCAACAATCACACTGTCATCATTCACTCTAATTACAGGCCATCCCATGCACAATGAAACTGATGGGCAGTCGGTTAGACAGCATTCATATTGACGGCCACCTATACATTCTCACACAGCCCAAGCATCAATCTAATGGCCGGCTATACAGTGAGCATTCATATTGACGGCGGCCCATACATTCGCACACAGTCCTACAATCAATATAATGGCCGGTGATACAGTGAGCATTCAACAATCACACAGATGGTCGGCCGTCCAGAACTTTTCTTTTTTCGTCAATTTGTTTTTTGTAGCACAGGGGAAAAAATGCATTTTATATATTATATATATATTTTTTTATTTTTTCTGTGTGTGCTAGAAAAAATGCTAAATATCAGTATATGTATAATCTATACTGGTATATTGTAATTTTTCTAGCACACAGGAAAAACATAAAATAAATACAGTCTCAATATATATATATATATATATATATATATAAACAATTACATGTGTTATATATATGTTTTATTTACACACACATTATATATTACATTATATACAAGACATTTATTATAGACATTATATACAAAATTATATATACTTTTTCCCCATGTGTGCTAGGAAAAATGCAAAATATCAGCATATGTATAATGCATACTGGTATATTGCATTTTTTCTAGCACACAGAAACAATAAAATAAATACATTCTCACACACATTCTCAATATACATAAACAACTACACATAGCAACTCACCGGTATGTTATTGGATCAACTTCTCTGTCAACAAGCACCGTCATCGCTGTCTTGACTCTCCTCAATGTTTTCCACATCGCTGCTTCGAGTGAGCTCAAATAAAGCATCTTCAGCACAATAAAAACTTCTTTTGACGATCCATTGGATAATACATTCCGTCCAGTTAGTAAGATTAGCAAACAGTTACTACAAAGAGACCTCTGTTTGTTTACTAGCCCGTTAGCTCTTAGCTGTCAGATGGGGGTGTGTCAGACTCGCAGCATCTCGTGGGGAGATAGCGCCACATTGGCACATTCAAATGAATAAATATTCACGCCCATGTGACAAATATAAACATGAGAGGTCTCGTTGGAATCGTGTGTTCATTGGCTACATTTTCTGTCAGTCATGATGATTCAATGCTTTTATTGGCTCCAGTTAAACAGACAATATCATTGGATGAGCACATCATGACATCAGCTAAAACGAGTGCTAGGATATTTTTGACTATATCCCGGCTATCTTTGCATGTTTTTGAGTTCGAGTGGATTTATTATGTTCGTAACATTCTAAGCTATAAACCCATGCCACTTTATGCTACCGGGAGACTGTTTTTGGTGCATTATTTTATTGCATAACAGTCTAGTATGATACTTCGCTCCGCAGAAATGCGATGTAAACAAAGGATTAACCATCAATATTACACCGTTATTGTTTCGTTGGATTAAAATGCTCTATGGGATGTTATTCAGTGGACCCTCACCTTTCCATTCATTCTGGAATTTTTAGCAGTGGATGCGTGTGTGGCTCGTAATTAGGACACTAAAGGTATGTGCTCTGTTTTTATTTATGCTTGATTTGATGTGTACAGAGATCGCTAAGACATGTGACCAAATGGGCGGCAACGTCATCAGAATGCAAAGAATTATGGGTACGTTTGGCCCGTTTACATGGCCTGGCATAGCAGGCTAGTGTTCTGGCATGAAAATAATTAAACATTAGAGAGAAAAACAGAATATAATCCTACAAAATGCAGCGGGCTAAAGAAAACATTGTCGGACCATATCGCCTAAAACTAAATCCTAATGCAAAGACGAGATCTGATGAGAAAAAGGGAATCAAATGACTGGATCCTTACGAGCCGAGCGACTGGTCAAGGGACGTCAAACTGTTGCCCAACTTCCAGCACCCATATATATACAAATACATGATATTAAGTGTTGTTAGTGCGTACACACACACACACGCAAAGTTTTCAGAATTCAAGTCGCTGCAGTCTTTTTTACAGATGGATGGGTCTAGGACCTGGAGATTGTAAAAGTGGGGCAGAAAACTGTCGTCCGTTCAAAGTTATGCTACTGTTTTAAGCACCACACTCCTCGCTCTCTCTCATCTATCTGCATGCAGTCCGAATTGAACAAACCTGTCTGTGTGTGTGTGTGTGTGTGTGTGTGTGTGTGGGCATGTTTTTGTGAAATATCAGGACACAAATGTGTATAATGACATGGGTATGACATAGGTATTACAAAAAGAGGGTGAAATATGAGGACGTTACCCATGTCCTCACTTTTCAAAATGCTTATAAATCATACAGAACAAATTTTTTTTCACAGAAAGTGAACTGCACAGTCTCCTGTGAGGGCTAGGTTTAGGGGCAGGGGCAGTGTAAGGGGATAGAAAATACGGTTTGTACGGTATAAAAACCATTACGCCAATGGAATGTCCTCACATTTGACAAAAACAAACGTGTGTGTGTGTGAGTGAGGGCGGCTACACACTGCAAGGGTGGCGTGTCCGTTTTTATTTCGGCTCCCATGTTAACAGGTTAGAGCGTGCCCACTGCCTGCGTGAGACGCGGAAAACGCGTGCATGCTGGAAATAGAACAGACGCCTATCTTTCACGCGACACGCACGCGTGTTGGAAGCGTTTAACATGAAGTATAGGCCTTCCACTTCGTCACCTAGCAGCAGCATCGCCGCGTCAGACACGCTTCTGGTGTGCAGATACAGAAAACGCCACGCTCACAGTGTGTAGCCGGCCTGAGAGAGGGGGGAGCGGGCGCAATCGAACAGTGGACACTAAAAATATACTCCGTCATTTTGTTCATACAGGACATCATTCAAACTGCAAAGTGTTTACTTATATTTGTATATCCCGTTCTTAAGCTTTATGCCACTTCTATCGTGAGATCGACTATTGCAGTTTATAACACAGCAGGTAGACGGCATCTTGAACACTGCTTTCTTCCCTCCATGCAAAGAAGTCTGGCGACCGGCGCCCGTTGTGCCGCGGATTCCCAAAATGCTTTGCGTTTACCACTGGGAATACGTCATGATGACGACACATTAGCAATCTCTATTGCTTACATTCATGCAAAAATACAGCCGTTATAAGCTTTTCATTGAAAAACAGTGGTCTGTCCTCGATGCTTGAGGTTTAGACCTTTAGAATGATATATAGTTTGTCAAGATTAATGATGTTTTTTTTACGTTAAATCTATTAACAAACATTACACTCGTGCTAAAAATAGCGCTTCAACCCGTGCACGTGCTCATGAAGCTTAAGATTTCCCTTACATTAGTTATTTGTAGTTATTCATGATAACTCAGCCTCTCTAAAATAATATGAAAATGCAGTTTAAAAATAAACTTGTTTGTTTTATTGTCACAACAGAACAGAGGAACATAAAAATATATTAAAGTTCTGATAAATAAAATGTATAAAAATACAAACTTAAGATATGAAACTTAAAGTCGTTTGGACGAAAACACAATAACAAAAACAAAACAAAAAATCAAAGTTACCAGTATTAATAGATGTGGTAAGCTTTATAAATATAACTTTGAGCAAGACTGGAAAAAAAAAATATTCAGTTAAGTTCTAGAAGTTCTGATAAATAACAACAACAGCAAAATATAAACTATATACAGTATAAATATGAGCTACCTTATAATTACAAAGTCAACTTGCTTATCCCTTTACATGCACTCTTTTAATTATATCCATCAAGCTACAACAAACCATTTTCAATCATCATTTGCTGCCTGCCTTCTAAAATCTACTACTGATGATGCAGTAAATCCATTATTTGTTAATGCGGCGTCTGAACGAAGTCACGCACTTTCGTTCACTCCTCACGTGCTTAACTTACGATTTACAATGCAGGGACTGGAACTACAAATATACTAGTTATAAATACAGTAATCATTTCTTTATTTAGGCAGAATAAGTTTGTTGTGATTTCCTAGCGCATTAATGTTAGCGGTCTCCCACTGATAGCCATGGCATTAGCTAGCATTGTGATTAGCGTCTATGATAAGTCATAATTTAGAAATATGTATACTTTTTCAAAATAACGGGCAGGGGAGAGATGATACGTCTCATGCTGTCAAACTGTCAGACTATTAAAGAAATACATCTTATTCAGTCACATTGTCCGAGTTAACGTCTCGGTTACGTATGGTAACCCTCGTTCCCTGAAGGAGGGAACGGAGACGTACGTCGGTATTACCGACGAATTGGGATCACTTTAGAGAGCCCCTATCAGCTTCGAGATTTAGAGAATGGGCCATTGGCGTGCGAGATTTGCATCTCGCGCTCCGCCCCGCGCCGCGGGTATAAACAGGAAGCGAGAGCATCGCACTGACGTTTTTCACTGAGGAGCCGAACTAGTGACTCGGCCATGCAGTGATGGTAAGGAACTGTGGCGACGGGACGTACGTCTCCGTTCCCTCCTTCAGGGAACGAGGGTTACCATACGTAACCGAGACGTTCCCTTTCAGTCGGTCACTACGACGTACGTCGGTATTACCGACGAATTGGGATCCCTATGGAAAACGCCACAGTTACTACCACTTCCAGCGCCCAGCGAGAGCCCCTCAGACCCCGTTCTGATGCGGGCGGGGAGATTCACGCAGAGAGAGTCACACTGCTGTTCCGCAAGACCCATTCAGCAGACTTATTGGATAACGCTGGGAAAGCGTGCCCGAAGGACGCTACGGGAGCCACATCATGCCCGGAGGGAGTTACCATGTGGAGAGAACACGTATGGGCTGGCCGTGGGCAGCACAACATAAAGAAGTCCCAGAGGTGGCCCCGGCCTATACAGGCGGGGGATGACACCGAACTGAGACGGCAGAGGAACTCTGCCAAGGGAAAGACACGAGCTCGCCGTAGGGAGCTGTACCGTGGAGAATACACGTATGGGACCGCCGTAGGGGTCACGACATACGGACCCCAGTCCGACACAAGTTCCACCAATGCATACAAGTGCCAGACCTGGCGTCGGACGCTCCGCCACATCCGACTGCCGAGGGGTGCGGAGGACTCAACAGGGTTCGCCAATCCTGGGGAACTCGACTGGAGAAAATAAGCGCACGTATCCGTTCCATGGGGAAGGGAATGGCGCAGCAAGCCGACACTTAGAACGGGCACTTCAGTGAAGCTGACTATGGGAAGCGAGCACACGAGAAGCCACCGGTTCTACACGTAGGCTATAAAACCTAGCGAACGTGTTAGGTGTCGCCCAGCCCGCAGCTCTACAATATCTGTCAGCGAGGCGCCTCGAGCCAGCGCCCAGGAAGAAGCAACACCCCTAGTGGAGTGGGCTCTTAACCCGAGCGGGCGGGGCACGTCTTGGGCTTCATAAGCCAAGACGATGGCATCCACTATCCAGTGGGCCATCCTCAGCTTGGAGACAGCCTTTCCCTTCTGCTGTCCTCCGTAACAGACGAAGAGCTGCTCTGAGGTCCTAAGCTTTGCGTTCTGTCAACATAGACGTGCAGGGCGCGAACTGGACAGAGAAAAGCCAGGGCTGGGTCTGCCTCCTCCGGAGGCAGCGCTTGCAGGCTCACCACTTGGTCCCGGAAGGGAGTAGTGGGAACCTTGGCACATATCCAGGCCGGGGTCTCAGGGTTACCTGAGAGTCACCTGGCCCGAATCCCAGGCACGATTCGTTGACCGAAAATGCCTGCAGGTCCCCTACCCTCTTAACTGAGGCCAATGCAATCAGGAGTAATGTCTTTAGAGACAAGATCTTAAGCTCCGCTGACTGTAAAGGCTCAAAGGGCGCCCTCTGAAGTGCGGTCAGCACCAGAGTCAAGTCCCAAGAAGGTATAAAGGGAGGACGAGGCGGATTTAATCTCCTCGCCCCCCCAGGAACCTGACGATCAGATCGTGCTTGCCTAAGGACTCACCATTAACCAGGTCATGATTGCGGCTATAGCGGCAACATACACCTTGAGGGTGGAGGGAGACAGCTTTCGCTCCAACCCGTCTTGAAGAAAAGAAAGAGAGCACAGATCTGACCGAACACTTTCGGGGGTCTTCTCGGTGAGAAGAGCACCAGTTGACGAACAGGTTCCACTTCAACGCATATAGCCGTCTCGTAGAGGGGGCTCTGGCGGAAGTGATGGTGTCAACTACCGCTTGCGGTAGGTCACCTAGAACCTCTGCATCCCGTCCAGGGACCAGACATGGAGTTTCCAGAGGTCTGGACACGGGTGCCACAGGGTGCCGCGTCTCTGAGTCAGGAGGTCCTTCCTCAGAGGAATGGGCCAAGGAGGTGCTGTCGCGAGGAGCACTAGTTCCGGGAACTAAGTCCTGTTGGGCAGGACGCAGCCGACCCCCCGGGAGGTATGGACAGGACCATCCTGGTGAGGATGGGGGTAATCGTCACTTCAGATCTGCGTAATCGTCGCTTCAGATCTGCGTAATCGTCACTTCAGTATCTGTGAACTCAGACATGTGTAAGTACCAGGCTTTTATACGGTGAGCATGAGAATATAATTGGGTTAGAATGAAGGCAATAAGTGACGTAGTAATTGAGTCTTCCCAGCAGAACTTATGCTAGAGCTTTCATTTCAGCTCAGTTTCTGCTGGGCCATCGAGTCACAGTTGACGTCAATTAATTATCAGTCTCCCGGAAAAGCCGTAGAAGTGACAGCACTGGAAAACAAAAACAAAAACAACTGCCAGCAACACATTTCACAATCACTTCACCTCCACACAGTTTAAGTTCATTCAATCAAACAGCTCATTTAAAAAGATCGGCCGATTCAAGAGTCAATCATATAATAAAAACATTCCGATGGCAGCGCGTTCTCTTCCTTTAAGGGCAACCGACTGAAACTGTTTGGCACACCGTTAAGTTAAAATCACTGGATAGCGTGACTGAATAGCAACCCTGCTATCCAGTCCAATTTAATCACGGGCAGAAGGACCACGTCAGTGCTCACTCTTGCCTCCACAGCACTCGCAGGCAGTAGGCACTCACAGCTCATCACCAACTCGTCTCCCGCTGTTGATCCGAACGGCGCTCCACGACCAATGATTCCTCTGTTTGTGTTCTCCTTCAGAGTACTGCACACTCACTACGCCATAAGCCGTCTCACCGCATCTGAATCACTCACTGCCGTACGCCGACGCATGCGCGAGCGATACATTTCCTTCGGTTCACCCTCTCGTAGGCCGCTTCTCGTTATGCTTGCACACTGCTGCCACCTACTGTTCCAGTCACAGCTGTCCTTTTATAAAAGGATATTCACTGCCAAACCCAATCATGTTCGTCACTCAGTTCAATTTGTGTAAATAGAGGCGTGGCTTGGAAATACTACTTACAAAAGAAACAAAAACCCCACAGCAATCCAAACAAAGAAACACAGCAATTCAATGTGAACTCATGCAAAAGAAACAATGTGCAACATTCATAATTTGTCCCTTACAACATGTCCATGCTGCTTTTTCATTTTCAAGAATATCTGCTTTGGTTTCTATGGTAATGGTGTTTGTGTTGGTAGGTATAAGTCAAAAACAACACCAACAGCACCTGCAACATGGAGGGGTTTGCAATACAGATGTTGTCTTATTTAACAACATGACAGTGTAACCGCCGCGCTGGACTACTGTGTCTATTGCACTTTGCAACAACACAACCATGTTTCTGCTGCGACTTTCAGCATGTAACATGAAAAAGTCATATATACCACGCAAAATCCAATCAGAGCAGTCAGACTGAAAAGGATTTTCAGGAACCACATATGAATGCAGCTTGAAACGGATTACATTTCATGTAATTTTTTTGCCGTTCACACTTGCTAAATCTGATCGGATTTCAATCGGATATGCACAAAAATCAGATTTGGACTGACAGTCTGAACTCCCGGTTCTGATCTGTCCATTGTTGGTTCCAGTCTTGAATTTAAGTGAGGTCAGTGTGCTTAAAAACTGTTTGTTTTGCTTCCCCGGGGCCTCCTCCCGGTGGGACGTGCCTGGAACACCTCCCTGGGAAGGTGTCCAGGAGGCATCCGAAATAGATGCCCGAGCCACCTCAGCTGGCTCCTCTCGATGTGGAGGAGCAACGGCTCTACTCTGAGCTCCTCCCGAGTGACCAAGCTTCTCACCCTATCTCTAAGGGAGCGCCCAGCCACCCTACGTAGAAAGCTCATTTCAGCCACCTGTATCCGGGATCTTGTCCTTTCGGTCTTGACCCACAGCTCATGACCATAGGTGAGAGTAGGAACGTAGATCGACCGGTAAATCGAGAGCTTTGCCTTACAGCTCAGCTCCTTCTTTACCACGACAGACCGGTACATCGACTGCATTACTGCAGAAGCTGCACCGATCCATCTGTCAATCTCCCGTTCCATCCTTCCCTCACTCGTGAACAAGACCCCAAGATACCTGATCTCCTCCACTTGAGGCAGGAACTCTCCACCAACCTGAAGTGGGCAATCCACCCTTTTCCAACTGAGAACCATGGCCTCGGACTTGGAGGTGCTGATTCTCATCCCAGCCGCTTCACACTCGGCTGCAAACCGCCCCAGTGCACGCTGAAGGTCCTGGTCTGAGGAGGCCAGCATCATCCGCAAAAAGCAGCGACGAAATCGTATGGTCCCCAAACCGGACACTCTCCGGCCCTTGGCTGCGCCTAGAAATTCTGTCCATAAAAATTGTGAACCGAACTGGTGACAAAGGGCAGCCCTGCCGGAGTCCAACATGCATGAACAGATCTGACTTACTGCCGGCAATGCGAACCAAGCTCTTGCTCCGGTCGTACAGGGGCCGAACAGCCCTAAGCGGGGGGCCGCCGACCCCATACTCCCAGAGCACCCTCCACAGGATGCCACGAGGAACACAGTCGAATGCCTTCTCCAAATCCACAAAACACATGTGGACTGGTTGGGCAAACTCCCATGAACCTTCCAGCACCCTGGAAAGGGTATACTGTAGAGCTGGTCCAGTGTTCCACGACCGGGACGAAAACCACACTGTTCCTCCTGAATCCGAGGTTCCACTCTCGGCCGAATTCTCCTCTCCGGTACACTGGCATAGACTTTCCCGGGGAGGCTGAGAAGTGTGATCCCCCTATAGTTGGAACACACTCTCCGGTCCCCCTTCTTGAAAAGAGGGACCACCACCCCGATCTGCCAGTCCAGAGGTACGATTTCCAACCGCCATGCGATGTTGCAGAGACGTGTCAGCCAAGACAGCCCCACAACATCCAGAGACTTTAGGTACTCAGGGCGGATCTCATCCACCCCCAGTGCCTTGCCACCAAGGAGCTTTTTAACCACCTCGATAACTTCAGCCCGGGTGATGGACAAGTCCACCTCCGAGTCCTCAGCCACTGCTTCCTCAATGAAAGACATGTCGGTGGGATTGAGGAGATCCTCGAAGTATTCCTTCCACCGCCCGACAATATCCCCAGTTGAGGTCAACAGGTGCCCATCTCCACTGTAAACAGTGTTGGTAGGGCACTGCTTCCCCCCTCCTGAGGCGTCGAACGGTTTGCCAGAATCTCTTCGAGGCCAACCGATAGTCTTTCTCCATGGCCTCACCGAACTCCTCCCAGGCCAGATTTTTTTGCCTCCACAACTACCCGGGCTGCAGTCCGCTTGGCCTGCCGGTACCTGTCAGCTGCCTCCGGAGTCCCACAAGCCAGCCAGGCCTGATAGGACTCCTTCTTCAGCTTGACGGCATCCCTTACTTCCGGTGTCCACCACCGGTTTCGGGGATTGCCGCCTCGACAGGCACCAGAGACCATACGGCCACAGCTCCGAGTGGCCGCATCGACAATAGAGGTGGAGAACATGGTCCACTCGGACTCAATATCTCCAGACTCCCTCGGGATCCGGTCGAAGCTCCGCCGGAGGTGGGAGTTGAAGATCTCTCTGACAGGGGGCTCGGCCAAACGTTCCCAACAGACCCTCACAGTACGTTTGGGTCTGCCGAGTCTGTCCAGCTTCCTCCCCCGCCATCGGATCCAAGTCACCACCAGGTGGTGATCAGTTGACAGCTCCGCCCCTCTTTTCACCGAGTGGCCAAGACATATGGCCGAAGGTCTGATGACACGACCACAAAGTCGATCATCGACCTCCGGTCTAGGGTGTCCTGGTGCCATGTGCACTGATGGACACCCTTATGCTTGAACATGGTGTTCGTTATGGACAAACCGTGGCTAGCACAGAAATCCAATAACAGAACACCGCTCGGGTTCAGATCAGGGGGGCTGTTTCTCCCAATCACGCCCCTCCAGGTGTCACTGTCACTGCCCACGTGGGCGGTGAAGTCCCCCAGTCTGAGCACTTTCCAGCACCCCTCCCAGAGACTCCAAGAGGGCCGGGTACTCCGCACTGCAATTTGGCCCGTAGGCACACACGACAGTGAGAGACCTATCCCTGACTAGAAGGCGCAGGGAAGCGACCCTCACGTTCACCGGGGTTAACTCCAACACATGGCGGCTGAGCTGGGGGGCTATAAGCAAACCCACTCCAGCTCTCCGCCTCTCACCATGGGCAAATCCAGAGTGGTAGAGTCCAGCCTCTCTCAAGAAGTGTGGTTCCAGAGCCCAAGCTGTGCGTGGAGGTGAGCCCGACTTTCTCTAGTCGGTACCTCTCGACCTCCCGCACAAGCTCCGGCTCCTTACCCACCAACGAAGTGACATTCCACGTCCCTAAAGCCAGATTCCGTGTCCAGAGATTGGGTCGTCGGGGGCCTCGCCTTCGACTGTCGCCCGATCCACTATGCACCGGCCCCTTACGCTCCCTCCTGCCGGTGGTGAGCCCACAGGAGGGTGCCCCCACGTCACTCCTTCGGCTGAGCCCAGCGCATACGAGCCCCAACCCCGGGCCTGGCTCCAGGGTGGGGCCCCGGCTGCGCCATGCCGGGCGACGTCTCGGTCCTTGATGTAATTTTAGTCATAAAGGGTTTGTGAACTGTTCTTAGTCTGGCCCGTCACCAAGGACCTGTTTGCCTTGGGAGACCCTACCAGGGACATATAGCCCCAGACAACATAGCTCCCAGGATCATTCGGGTACTCAAACCTCTCCACCACGATAAGGTGACAGTTCAAGGAGAGCCTGGATATAAAATGAATAAAATAATAAAATAAAATAGGGAGAGGAATTAAATTGCAAAGGAAAAGTTTTAAACAACCTTTGTGAAAACTTTTAAAAGTTTGACTTATGTCCGCTGCTGTCTCTGTTGTCTGGGAGAAAGTACCACTGCTTGGGACTTATGACCCCACTTTTCAGCTGTTAGCTTGCTGTTGGATGATCTGTGTAATGGGTTCGAAGAGATGAGACAGAAAGAGAGAATCCAGACAACTTTTATGACAAAAGGCAAAAACACAGATAATCCAAACGAGGGAAGTATTCAAATTAGGGGTGTCGCAATATACCGGTATTGACGATAACCGTGATATTCAAAGCACAAAATATCGACATCGTGTTCATTTTGGGTGTGGCAATATACCAGTATTGGCGATAACCACAATATTTAAAATGAACAGGACTGGTATGATAACATGATGCGTAAATACTCCGGTGTCCCAAATCTGACTGTAGCCGTGTTTTTTCCTCCCTCTCTATTACACACTGTTGCAGCCATAAAAATAGTTCAGCTTTGTTTATAATGTCAAATTTGTTATATTTCATTTTGTTTCTTTATTAAGTTAATTTAGAAAAAATGTTTGGGGCAATTTTCGTTAGTTAAATTAAAGTTTTAGTTTTTTTCCTAATGACCAAGCGGCCAGCGGCCGACAGTGGGTTAACCGCATGTTTGATCAATTTATCCTTTCAAATCAACACTTGACTTGTCTTGCCTATAATAAAATCCATATATATAAAACACTTCAAGCATATCACAATGTAAGTTTATATGTTTACTATCACCACCACAGTAAAAACGCATTTTTGACAAGCTGAGGCAGGCTCGCACGCAACGGCGCCTGTAAACAAAAACGGGCTACACAATCTAAACTATAAAAATAAAAATATGCATTGTCTTACCTTATACCTCTCCGCAAAATGAATATAAATCCAATCTTCAATTTCCACTCTATTGGCTATGCAAATTCAGTTCACGACAACGAAAGCAACAGATATGAGTTGTAGGCTATTTTATTTATCGGCTCATTTCAAGATCAAAGGCCGTAATAGGAGAACGAGTGACCTAAGCACTGGTAAGAACATTTAGTCTCATTCGTTTTAATGGAGATTATTGTGTTTTTGAGCATCTGATTCTGAGCCTTGGGCTACTTTCAGTTTCACTGGCGGCCGTTTGCGTCTTTTCTTGCATCTTCTTGTAGTCCCCTCAGCACTCGGTGCTCTGCGCGCAGCGCGTGGTGGGAGCGGTGGATCTGCGTGATCGGATTTAAATCCGCCTCGAAAGAATTTCGGAAGACATTTACTCCTGATCTCTTCACAATATGATAGATATATGATCAGAGAAAACGAATGAAGTGAGCAGGTGTAAAAAGGCCATAACTCTTGCAGCTGCGCTGAAGGAACGCGGCGGTCAGAGTCACCAGTCAGAGCCAGTCGACGGTCGCGGTCTCAGTTTCTTTTAATGAATGAATAATGTCTATTCTTGTATTTGTATTTGCAATCTAGTCATGGCCAATAACATTTATGTTAATATTTATTCATCATCATACTGTTGAACTTGACACTATTTTCTCTCTTGTTATTTCATAGGGAGCTTCAAAGACAATTTATCAGTAACAGAGTATTACCCTGTGTTTATCATTATCCAATTATGTTTGTTGGGTAAAAAATAAAACTAAATAAACAAAGTAAAAATTAATTGGTAACACTTTACAATAAGGTTCCTTAATTAACATTAGTTACATTACACTGTAAACCCTAATAAGTTGAGACTACTCAAATGAATTGAGGAAAGTGATTCCCTCAATTCATTTGAGTAATGGGGAAACTGACAACTCAGTTTAATTGAGTTGACCTAATGTGGTCTCTTCATTGAATTAACTTAAATGTTTAAGTACAGGTAACTCAAATGTTTAAGTGAAGATAACTTAAATGTTTAAGTACAGATAACTTAAAAGGCAAACAGACTAAACTCAAATGATTTGAGGAAAGGGATTCCCTCAGTTCATTTGAGTAATGGGGAATTGATCATTAAATCACTAAAACAAGTATTGTTTTTCACAACAACCACTTTATTAGGTTTATACTACATATAATTAATGGTAGCATTGCTCATAACAGTAAGCTTTTAAGTCATTGTTAAGACAAACAAAACCATAAGCTCGTAATTTTTAACAGGAAGCTCATTTTCAAAAGAAAAAAAAATCATAAGCTCATTTTTAACAGTAAAAGCTCACATTTTAAAAAGACAAAATCATAAGCTAATTTTTAACAATAAAAACTATTTTTTAACAGTAAAAGCTCATTTTAAAAAGACAAACAAAATCACAAGCTCATTTTTAACAGTAAAAGCTCACATTTTAAACAGTAGTCTTCTAGTTATTAACAGTAAGCTCACATTTTAAACAGACTAACAAAATCGTAAGCTCACAATTTTTATAGTAAGCTTTAATTTTTAATAGGAAGTTCACATTAAAAAAAAAGAAAAACATAAGTTATTTTTAAAAGTAAGATCACACTTTTAAGACACATGAACAACAAAACAGTAAGCTCATTTTAAACAGTAAGCTCACATTAAGTCATATTTTTAAAAGACACATGAACAACAAAACTGTAAACTATGTGCCAGTTCCTTGAAATGTGTCAATACCATGGTAATAATCTGGTACTGCCACAGTGTTTTGTAAGGGAAGTTTGTGATCATTTTACAGAATCTTGAGACAAAAAAAGGCGTTGATCCTGTGGTGGTTAAAGTCTTACTTGCTTCTTACCGGACAGGAAAAGCACAAAACAGAAAGGCCAGTTAGACCTCAATGGTGTATCTTAACAGCATAAAAAAAAAAGAGGAAAATGCATGTGCTGATCCTGTTTCTCCTTTTTAACCAAACAGCTGATTACCCAAGGATTGTATTTTAGGCTGCAGGTCTTTCTGCCCCATGGAAAGGACACTGCGTTGAATGAATTCAAATGTGTACTTCAGCGACTTTGGGTAATTCAAGTGTAATGCATAAATTAGTCCAAACAGAAGGCACATTGATTCAGGAAGGTTGTGTAGATTGTCCATCACCACTTTTCCCTCAATTACGATCCCAAATGAGGAGGGAGAAAATGCAGAGAGTTGAGGGGCTGAAGAGTCATCCCATCCTCAACTATTACAATCCCCACTGGCATGTCAAGATTCACGCAGCGATCATCGGACATCTAGTGTAGATGAATAAAACTAATTAATTAATAAAACATTAATTCTCATGCATGCAAGATTATGTACAGTACTGTGCAAAAGTCTTAGGCATGTTAGTATTTTCACCCCCAAAAATGGTTTTAAGCCAGTTATTTATAACTTTTATAATAGTGTGTCAGTAGGTTATATCCGTTTACATTTTCAAACATTAATTTAGCCATTATTTGTAATAATCCATTCCATTGAGATTTTTGTATGCAGAAGGAGTCTGACAACAGAGCTATGATCCACATGGAGATCTGATCCCACCATCATCGAGTCCGTCTGGGATTACATGAAGAAACAGAAAAAACTGAGACTAAATCCAGAAGAACTGTGGCAGTGTCTCCAAGACACTTGAAGAAACCTTCCTGCAAAGCTACAGTACTTAGACACTTGTGTAAAAATGCTGTAAAGTCAGGAAACTTTCAAAAATAATGTCATAAGTAGAGTGTTAATTTTTGATCAATTAACTTCTATTAACTAAATCAAATCAGTGTTTGTGTCACCACCATTTGCGTTGAAAACAGCTTTTGTTTTGGGACACTTGCTCATGGTTTTTCAGGGAGCTTTGCAGGAAGGTCTTGGAGTCTTGGAGACACTGCCACAGTTCTTCTGGATTTAGTCTCAGTTTTTTCTGTTTCTTCATGTAATCCCAGACGGACTCGATGATGGTGAGATCAGATCTCTGTGTGGATCATAACTCTTTTGTCAGACTTCTTCTGCATACAAAAATCTCACTGGAATGGATTACTACAATTAATGGCAAAATTTATGTTTGAAAATGTAAACTGATATAACCTACTGACACACTATTATAAAAGTTATAAATAACTGGCTTAAAACCATTTTGGGGGTGAAAATACTAACGTGCCTAAGACTTTTGCACAGTACTGTACATTTCAAATGGTG
The DNA here is from genome assembly GCF_949357685.1 of Gobio gobio. Lineage (NCBI taxonomy): Eukaryota > Metazoa > Chordata > Actinopteri > Cypriniformes > Gobionidae > Gobio > Gobio gobio. Next base: position 26,184,260 of record NC_137098.1, read on the forward strand.
CAACTTCAACTTAAGGGTTAGTTCACCCCAAAATGAGAATTCTGTCATTTATTACTCACCCGTATGTCGTTCCATATCCACCTTTGTTCACCCAAAAATCTAATACTGTATACATTTCTTTGTATTGCAAAGGAAGATATTTAGAAAAAAGTTTGTAACCAGGCCGCTTTGGGCCACCACTAACTTCTATAGTATTTTTTTTCCTATTATGGAAGTCAGTGGTGGCCCAAAGCGGCCTGGTTACAAACTTTTTTCTAAATATCTTTGCATTCAGCAGTACAAAGAAATGTATACAGTATCAGATTTTTGGGTGAACTATCTGTTTAATTATGTCTTTCTTGCCTTTATCGACAAGGAAGTGATAGTAGTGTTGGATCGATTTGGAGGGACGAAAACCTCTTGGATTTCATTAAAAATATATTTTTGTGTTCCAAAGATGAACAAAGGTCTTATGGGTGTGGAACGACATGAGGGTGAGTAATTAATGACATAATTCTCATTTTTGGGTGAACTAACCCTTTAGATTAAAATTGATACAGTGAGCGTGAATGATAGAGAGTGTGAAGGTGTATGTGTGAGACAGTGTGAATGTCTTTTGAACATTATTTTCTACTTGGAACACTTACCAAACATGTCTTAAAGAAAGCAGGGGAGTCATCTCCAAACACGAGAGGTAGTCCTTGAAGCACTAAAGTTCGGACCTCAGTTGGCTCTGACAACTTGAGTGGAATTTATAAAACAATTTTATTACATCCAACCACTTGTTATTAATCATACATACATACATACATACATATTCCTAACAGCATTCAAATAGTTGAGCACAACAGATCAACTATGAAGTCTGTATAGCAGATTATACAGGTTTAAAGGGTTAGTTCCCTCAAAAATGAAAATAATGTAATTTATTCGTCACCCTCATGCAGTTCCAAACCCGCAAGACCTCCGTTGTTCTTCGGAACACAAAAAAATTAAGATATATATTTAAATCAGTTCATGTGAGTACAGTGATTCAATATTAATATTATAAAGTGACGAGAATATTTTGAGTACGACAAAAAATAAAATAAATAACGACATATATAGTGATGGTCGATTTCAAAACACTGATTCATAACGCTCCGAAGCTTCATGAAGCAGTGTTTTGAAATCGATTATCACTAATATGTCATTATTTATTTTATTTTTTGTCGCACCAAAAATATTCTTGTCACTTTATAATATTAATATTGAACCACTGTACTCACATGAACTGGTTTAAATATGGTTTTAGTACATTAATGGATCTTGAGAGAGGAAATGTCATTGCTGACTATGCAGGCCTCACTGAGCCTTCGGATTTCAACACAAATATCTTAATTTTTTGTGTTCCGAAGATGAACAGAGGTCTTACGGGTGTGGAACGGCATGAGGATGAGGAATAAATGACAATTTTCATTTTTGGGTGAACTAACCCTTTGATAAATGTACTTTATTGTAATACATTTATATATCTATGATATTTGGATTTTTAACAAACCTTTGTTTGCTTCAGAAGGTTCATCAAGAGCTGACCAGCAACTCCCTTTTTGGCTCTGAAAATGTCCAAGAGGCATGTACTATGTCGATCAAGGGTCTCGTAAAATTCCTTTTTCAGGTTTTTACCAGCAATCCTGTTAAACTCCATGTAGATCTGGAAAGAAAAATCATTTCAAAATAATATTAGATTCATCCCAGTCAAAAATGTGTTGACCTAAAATGAAAATTCACATTATATAGTCAAAGGGATAGTTCACCCAAAAATAAAATTTTGCTGTTGATTTACGGTCACATCATCCAAGATGTAGGTGATTTTTTTTATTTATTTAGTATGACACTAAAGTTTTTGTATTTTTTTAAATGAAACTGTGGTCTTCAGTAATCAATATAAATGCAAGTCAATGGTAACCATCCCTTTAAGAATAAAAAAAATAACATACAGCAAAACAATTAGTATTTACAACATTGTTACCTTTAATCCACAGCCTCTGCAAACGCATTCACAACAGTCTAAAGCACTATGTTAATGATATATCAAACGTTGGGAATCTGTGAAAAGTCAATGTTCCCTATTTGATATCATGCACACAAACGTAATCTTACTTTTTTATATATACAGGTTTTATATACATTATTACGATCACACACCAGACTGTTTTGAACGTGATCAGTACTGTTTGCAGAGGCTGTGGATTAAAGGTAATAATGTTGTAAATACTGTTCAGTTTCTTTCATAGACCAATCATTTCATTTCATAAGACACCAATATATCATCAGGAGCCACAAAAATTAATTTTGTTTTGCTTGTATTTTTTTAATCCCAAAGGGATGGTTACCATTGACTAAACATATTTTTTGATGTTGTAATATATACACAATAAAAACAATTCTGAGGATGAGCAAATATTCATTTTTGGGTGAACTACTCTTGAATAAATGAACATTTTCATTTTAGGTTCTAACATTTTTTTGTAACTTCTTTGATGGATGAATCTGATGTTATAATTGTTATTGTATAGAACAGACCTAAAGAGCTCAGATGTGCTTTTTCAGTTGTGCTGAAAAAGGAAAAATCTGGAATAGCTCCAAGGTATTTTTTTACACCTTCTCCACCTTCATTGAGACTTCGTTTAAGGGCTGCTTTCTCATAATAACTTAAGTATTCATAAGCCTTCTCATAAAAAGAGTTAAAGCAAATTATTACATGACACTAACAAAACAAATAAATAGGAAATTACCTGTGCCTCACGGAAAAGAGCTGGCCAGCGGTCAAGTACATCGGTGATCGCAGGCGCTGACATCACCATCTCTTTGCGCCTTAACGCAAACGTCAAGTCCTTTTTTGTGACAATACAGAAGCACTGGGTGCTCTCTTCTTCATTTCTTCTTCTAGTTCTTTACGAGCACTCTCAAGGCTGGCATCATCATGTCCTTCAGGATAGTTGGGTAGGAAATTCAGTTCACATTTCTTGTTTTTTTTTTATGTTTTTCCGTGATGGCTCTCCTTCTGGGTTGTTAGTACCACGCTTTCCTGCATTTGCTGTTACATCAGGAACACCCAACTTTCGCATTTTGGTTCTATAATTCCCCATTTTGAATTTTAGGCTGTTTTTCCAGCCTCCCCAGCCAGATCGTGAACCACTTTCCTGCAGACATGGATGCTGTTTTACAAGGGAGGATGCTACTTGTTCATAATCTTTATCATCTGGATAGGCTTTAAATGCAAAAATGCTTTCAGCCAATTTTTCAAGGATTTGATGTTTAAGGTCCCTAGACGGTTTGAGGAAAGTGCCATCGTTGAGGTATTTCAAGTTGCCCTGCCGCAGACGATATTCAACATCAACTGAAAAGCTAGGAACAACAAAGTCATTTGGCCAGTGCTTCTGTCTCTCCTGAGGTAGAGTAAAGGGAATTTCTGTGTTTGCTGTGCTTGCTGAGTCATTAGGCGTTTCCACCACATCAACTGGTGTAAGTTCGAGTACAGGAATTATTTTCACTGTTGCCCTGTCTTTAAGTGCTGAAATGTCCGATAAATTGCAAAGTGCATTGTCAAAGTCTTCATCTTCATACTGAAGAGAAAAATTGAAATCAACCTTTAAACTTTCTTTTAGTGATGCAACCAAGTCATCAATTGAACCTGGTTTCTTTGCAAGGGTGATTTTCCTTATATCCCCTTCACATAGGATAACTCTCAAAAGGATCTTCTCATGAGAACCCATCTGGACAGCAAATGTGAACATGCTAATCAATAATCAAAGTCAATAAAATTATCTTGCAACAAATTTAAATGTGTTGGCATGACCATAAATACCATGAAGTTTGGTCACTGTCTTCAGACAACTGCAATACTCCACTGGAACTGGAAGTAATCTGACTACTGTGAAAAAGAGGTAAAAATAAATAAATAATAATAATAAAAAAAGTAAATGTATTACTTGGACTCATCAAACATTACAGCAACGTACTCAGCAAAAAATAAAACGTTTAGGTGTCACCAGCATCCTACCCTTGACAATGTAACCCGAAAGGGGAGAAACCTCATTAAGCTCTGACACCTTAACCACACAGAGAGTTGAGAAATGGCTGCTGCAAAGTTCATACGACCGAAGATGCTCAGTGTACCATGCTGACATTTTTTTACAGACAAACAAAATCTCTGAGTTGACCGCTACAATCTGTGATATTTGCTGAAATTCTGGAAGACCAGAGCACGAACCAGCAGAGATCACCATATCTGCACTGTATTTGATTCCTTCTACAATCACAGATGATGCAACAAGCACAGTATTCAGCTGAGGTGCTATTTGATGAAACTGCTGTTGAACGTGGCCAGGAAATGAAGCAACCATTGCAGTTTTAACTTTCTCCATTTCAACTGAGGGCCTGAAAAATGAACTCGAATCAAGATAGTATGCCATCATTCTCTGATGTTTGACAGCCAATGTTAGTGCCACATTTTTGAAATTTTGAGATTCACGAATTACCTTTTTGAAAAATTTATGTTTGCCTTCAAAGCGCAATGTCCAAACATCAGAGAGTGGGCCAAATGCTTTAATAAGCTGGGGATAATGCTCCATGAAATGGTGCTTTGGTTTAAGTCTGAAATCAGGAAATGTCGACTGCAACAATTCTCGGTGTTCTGCTATTTTACAACCCAAGTCATGAATGGACTCGTCTGTATGTTTCGAAGCAACAGCCAATTCAACTATGTCCTTAAGCAGCATCAGAATTTCCCATGAGCTCTCTCCCTCTGGGACATTATTAGGGGTGCACCGATCCGATATTAGGATCGGATATCGGCCGCGATACTGACAAAATAGCTGGATCGGGGATCGGAAAAATTAACAGATCCACAAGCCGATCCAGGTGTTTTTTTCCGTCGCAGCAGAACCTACGTCATTCGTCAGCTTCACGTGTGTCGCATGCTAGAAGGGAGCGAGCCAGAGAGTCGGCTGTGTGGAGGAGATATTTCACGCTTGCCACGCCAACTAGTTCGTCGCTGTTTCGAGGGTATTACTGCAAAGTCAGGGTCTTTCCTGCATTGACATTTTTTTGACGGCCAAAGCCTAATTTGATGAGTTATTGTGATTTACGAGTGATGTAGAACAGATGCTGCGCTTGTGACTGAGTGTCAGAGAGACCGATCTGAGAGCTCCTCCCCCGCGCGCGCTCTCTGGGTCTTCAAAATAATCAGTGTTCGCTCTCATATTTCACATATTAATCCAAATCAAAAGCTCGGAAGACCGAAACCATGTTGCACGTGACACATTCGGACAATTTTGTCCTTGAATTATCACTGGGTGTGAATTGCGCTCAAAAAACATTGACTCTTCTCTGACCAGCTGACATAAAGCATACTTTCAATAAGCGGGAGACAAATTATATCCAGTTATGAAGTGTTTTCTGTGTGTTGACATCTTTCGCGATGTTCTAACAGACGGGATTCGCACACAACGCGTCTGCTAATGTCCGATTCGTGACCTAATGACTCCTTTGAACCGAATCATTTTAACGACTGGCCAGAACAACTGATCTGTCCAACACTGAACTCATGAACTCAGTTTATTAATTTACTCAGAACGCAACTGAAATGAGAACACAAGTGTGCTTACCCATTTTAGCAAGAGTGGGTAGTAAGAATTATTTTTAATTATCAACAGTATTTCATCTCCTCCATGGACTGCCACCTTAACGTGGTGGAGGGGTTTGAGTACCCGAATGACCCTAGGAGCTATGTTGTCCGGGGCTATATGCCCCTGGTAGGGTCTCCCAAGGCAAACAGGTCCTAGGTGACGGGTCAGACTAAGAGCAGTTCAAAAACCCCTTATGATGACAAAAAGAAGGAGGACCGTGACGTCGCCCGGTATGGCGCAGCCGGGGCCCCACCCTGGAGCCAGGCCTGGGGTTGGGGCTCGTATGCGAGCGCCTGGTGGCCGGGCCTTCCCCCACGGGGTCCGGCCGGGCTCAGCCCGAAGGAGCGACGTGGGGACACCTTCCCGTGGGCCCACCACTCACGGGAGGGACCGTAAGGGGCCGGTGCAAAGCGAATCGGGCAGCAGTCGAAGGCGGGGGCCTAGACGACCCGATCCCTGGACACGGAAACTGGCTCTTGGGACATGGAATGTCACCTCGCTGGCGGGGAAAGAGCCTGAGCTTGTGCGTGAGGTTGAGAGGTTCCGACTAGAGATAGTCGGAATCACCTCCACGCATGGCTTGGGCTCTGGAACCACACTCCTCGAGAGGGGATGGACTCTTTACCACTCTGGAGTTGCCCATGGTGAGAGGCGGCGGGCTGGTGTGGGTTTGCTTATAGCCCCCCAGCTCTGCTGCCATGTGTTGGAGTTTACCCCGGTGAACGAGAGGGTCGTTTCCCTGCGGCTTCGGCTCGGGGATAGGTCTCTCACTGTTGTGTGTGCCTACGGGCCGAACGGCAGTGCAGAGTACCCGACCTTCTTGGGGTCTCTGGGAGGGGTGCTGGAGAGTGCTCCGACTGGGGACTCCGTCGTTCTACTGGGGGACTTCAACGCCCACGTTGGCAATGACAGTGAAACCTGGAGGGGCGTGATTGGGAGGAACGGCCCCCCTGATCTGAACCCGAGTGGTGTTCAGTTATTGGACTTCTGTGCTAGTTACAGTTTGTCCATAACGAACACCATGTTCAAGCATAAGGGTGTCCATCAGTGCACATGGCACCAGGACACCCTAGGTCGTAGGTCAATGATCGACTTTGTGGTCGTTTCATCTGATCTGCGGCCGTATGTCTTGGACACTCGGGTGAAGAGAGGGGCGGAGCTGTCAACTGATCACCACCTGGTGGTGAGTTGGATCCGATGGCGGGGGAGGAAGCTGGATAGACTCGGTAGACCCAAACGTACTGTGAGGGTCTGCTGGGAACGTTTGGCCGAGTCTCCTGTCAGAGAGATCTTCAACTCCTGCCTCCGGCAGAGCTTCGACCGGATCCCGAGGGAGGCTGGAGATATTGAGTCCGAGTGGACCATGTTCTCCACCTCCATTGTCAAAGCGGCTGCTCGGAGCTGTGGACGCAAGGTCTCCGGTGCCTGTCGAGGCGGCAATCCCCGAACCCGGTGGTGGACACCGGAAGTAAGGGATGCCGTCAAGCTGAAGAAGGAGTCCTATCGGGCCTGGCTGGCTTGTGGGACTCCTGAGGCAGCTGACAGGTACCGACAGGCTAAACGGACTGCAGCCCGGGTGGTCGTGGAGGCAAAAACTCGGGCCTGGGAGGAGTTCGGTGAGGCCATGGAAAAAGACTATCGGCTGGCCTCGAAGAGATTCTGGCAAACCGTCCGGCGCCTCAGGAGGGGGAAGCAGTGCCCTACCAACGCTGTTTACAGTGGCGATGGGCGGCTGTTGACCTCGACTGGGGATGTTGTCGGACGGTGGAAGGAATACTTCGAGGATCTCCTCAATCCCGCCGTCACGTCTTCCATTGAGGAAGCAGAGGCTGGGGGCTCAGAGGAGGACTCGTCCATCACCCGTGCTGAAGTCACCGAGGTGGTCAAGAAACTCCTCGGTGGCAAGGCACCTGGGGTGGATGAGATCCGCCCTGAGTACCTCAAGTCTCTGGATGTTGTGGGGCTGTCTTGGCTGACACGCCTCTGCAGCATCGCGTGGCGGTCGGGGACAGTGCCTCTGGGATGGCAGACCGGGGTGGTGGTCCCTCTTTTTAAGAAGGGGGACCGGAGGGTGTGTTCCAACTATAGGGGGATCACACTTCTCAGCCTCCCCGGGAAAGTCTATGCCAGGGTACTGGAGAGGAGAATCCGGCCGATAGTGGAACCTCGGATTCAGGAGGAACAGTGTGGTTTTCGTCCTGGCCGCGGAACACTGGACCAGCTCTATACCCTCTACAGGGTGCTGGAGGGTTCATGGGAGTTTGCCCAACCAGTCCACATTTGTTTTGTGGATTTGGAGAAGGCATTCGACTGTGTCCCTCGCGGCGTCCTGTGGAGGGTGCTGGGGGAATATGGGGTCCGGAGTCCTTTACTGAGGGCTGTCCGGTCCCTGTATGACCGAAGCAGGAGTTTTGTCCGCATTGCCGGCAGTAAGTCAGACTTGTTCCCGGTGCATGTTGGACTCCGGCAGGGCTGCCCTTTGTCGCCGGTTCTGTTCATAATTTTTATGGACAGAATTTCTAGGCGCAGCCAAGGGCCGGAGGGTGTCAGGTTTGGGGACCACACGGTTTCGTCTCTGCTCTTTGCGGATGACGTTGTCGTGTTGGCCCCTTCTAACCAGGACCTTCAGCATGCATTGGGACGGTTTGCAGCCGAGTGTGAAGCGGCTGGGATGGGGATCAGCACCTCCAAATCCGAGGCCATGGTCCTCAGTCGGAAAAGGGTGGCTTGCCCACTCCAGGTTGGTGGAGAGTTCCTGCCCCAAGTGGAGGAGTTTAAGTATCTAGGGGTCTTGTTCACGAGTGAGGGGAGGATGGAACGGGAGATTGACAGACGGATCGGTGCAGCTTCTGCAGTAATGCGGTCGATGTACCGGTCTGTCGTGGTGAAGAAAGAGCTAAGCCGTAAGGCGAAGCTCTCGATTTACCGGTCAATCTACGTTCCTACTCTCACCTATGGTCATGAGCTTTGGGTCATGACCGAAAGGACAAGATCCCGGATACAGGCGGCCGAAATGAGCTTTCTCCGCAGGGTGGCTGGGCGCTCCCTTAGAGATAGGGTGAGAAGCTCAGTCACTCGGGAGGAACTCGGAGTAGAGCCGCTGCTCCTCCACATCGAGAGGGGACAGCTGAGGTGGCTCGGGCATCTGTTCCGGATGCCTCCTGAACGCCTTCCCGGGAAGGTGTTTCGGGCATGTCCAACCGGGAGGAGGCCCCGGGGAAGACCAAGGACACGCTGGAGGGACTATGTCTCCCGGCTGGCCTTGGAACGCCTCGGTGTCCCCCCGGAAGAGCTAGAGGAAGTGTCTAGGGAGAGGGAAGTCTGGGCATCTCTGCTTAGACTGCTGCCCCCGCGACCCGGCCCCGGATAAGCGGAAGAAGATGGATGGATGGATGGATGGATGGATTTCATCTTATTTCTGTTGACAATGTGTAGTAAAATAAATAGGCCTAGCCTACAATCATTTAATCTGGAGTGAGGTGAAACCAGAACAAAGTTGTTATTAGCTAGCTGAAAATTTTTATTAAATTGCATATGGTAGAAAATTAGACTATTTGTTAATTTGTAATGCTACTTTTTAATATTGATATGATTATATACCAAAACAATTATCTGTAGTGTAAAAAATGTTTGGTAACTGTCAGATTACTATTGTATGTTTGACCAATACACTGTTTTTTGTTTCCACTGCTACATTTTATTTATTTAAAGAAGTTAGATTACATTCTATTTTAGATTTGAATGCACAATTGTTTTTTAAATAAATAAGAATTCAACACCTTACATACATCTGTTATTTTGTCTTAGTTATGTTTAGTTAGTAAAGTCTGGTGCCTTTAGTCTCTTCAAGGAAGGTATAAGGTGGAAGATATACAGTTTATTATTAATTCAACAATATATCGGATCGGTATCGGGTATCGACAGATACACAAAGCCCAGGCATCGGTATCGGTATCGGGACTGAAAAAGTCGGATCGGTGCACCCCTAGACATTATCACCAACGATAAGCGGTAGCAACCTAAGTAAAGTCCAATTCTCGTGGCCATTGCCACCAATTGATCCTTTACTTGCGAAACCCTTTGGAATAGGCTGTGGTTGGTTGGTTTTGTCAGAAAAAGTGTAGCCAAAAGTCTTGATGGCATGGTTAACTGAATCAAGAGAGAAGTATTTCTTCTCTATCATATCTGACAGGCAGAGACAGAGTTCAACAGGCACAACACCTTCGAAAAGGTCATGCAAAATGTCCGGTGGGTAGCCAGTTACTGCATGAAAATGCTGCAAAGCATCAGTTAGTGGGCAACTTCCCTTCACCCCATACAATTTACTCAAAGAGGGATCTTGCTTTACCTCCTCAATGTGCCTGTTGTGCATATCCACAGTCCGTGGTTCAAAGTTTCCTGTACCAACTTCAGTGTGCTGCGTCTCATTTCTCGAAGCCATGCAAAATCGGCAGAATCTCTCCACAGTAAAACTCTCAAAAAAACCTGCAAGAGAATGTGCACCAAGATTGTCAGCTGAAACATACAAGACTGTGCCTTTCACAGTAGCACCTAACTGATCAATGTACAACCCAGTTTGCTCTAGATGGACAAGGTCTCTCAGAAGTGGCTGCATAATTGTTTTGTAGCCATACACCTTTACTGTGCTAGTATTACAGAGAAGAGCAAGTTGGATGGAGTGAAGAGTTGACCTGTACTTCGCAGCTATGTTTGCCAACACCCAGTACACTGCACACATTTTGTGTTTGCCTCTGGATGTTCCTAATGGATTGGCCACCTCAAAATCATCAATATAGAGTCCAAGAGCTATTTTAAATTCATCGCCGTTGAGAAGACTGTTCTCTTTAAAATAGTAGCCATCACGGTAAGAAGTGTACCCATTTGATACACATTCTTGCACTGTAAGTGCTTTATCCAAAATGTCTGGCTTATTGAGCATTGCTTGTAAAGCAGGCTGGATTGGTACATACACATATGGTTTCTCTCCCCCAGGAAGCATGTATTCCACAGGCATAACCACTGGAAATTCATTCAACACAAATTAGTTCCTTTTTTTGATTGTCGACAAACACCCGCCTGTGTCGCAGCACCTTGAAAATACATTGCTCTCTGAAACTGCGTTTACCACTTCTGTAACAAGGGAATCATCAACATCTGGATAATGTTTACTCAGGACAGTTGAGACTGACTTAAGCACCAATGGGAAAGACAGCTTATGAATTTCAGTTAATTCTTGTATGATATTTTGAACAGAACTTGCTGGAATATGAAGAATGCTTTGCATCTTCAAAAAAATACCAGCCAAATTGTGCTCTAATTGAATCACAAAATCTGAGGATTCCTCATTTAACTGATCTTCACTGTCCTCAATTTCAACTTCATCCAAAGAAACCGGTTCGATTTCATCATTGTCATTCCCCTCACTATTACCTGAAATTATTTCTGGCTTCAGCATCCTCCTGTCATTTTCACTATGCGTCTTACTTTTATGCGAATTGAATGTTGCATAAACACGAGTCTGAAATGTGCAACCTCTGTAGGGACAATGGATGTTCTCATTTGCTCTCAAATGTCTACTACGCAAGTGTCTTAGAAAATCTGTTTCTGTGCAAGGTTCAGAAAACTCGCAATGCTGACACTTAAATACAAGTGGTGGTACTTTACTCGCATGTTCACTGTGTTCTTTAGCATGGATTTTAGAAAGATGCACTTGCAAATTACTGATGGATTTAAATGTGCAAAGACAGTCCTGGTGTGGGCATGGAAAAGGGACAATCTTTGTATGGCCTCCATGCTTCAGACGATAGTGTTTAAGAATTTCTCCTCTTTTTTCAGAATTAAAAATGCAGTATTTACAATTCCACATTTTCTTCTCTCAGGTCACCTATAACATAAAATTGACAAAAGGTCAGTACACTACATATTTAAAGTTACAAACTGTAAAAGGTTAAAAATTATAATAAGATTTTTAGTTATCAAATGATTATGTCTTTTGGTCCACATTTGTCTATTAAAAGGAAAGTTCACCCAAAAATGAAAAATTGCAGTTAATTTACTCATCCTCAGGCCATCCAAGATGTAGGTGTAGGGCTGCAGCTATCGATTCTTTTTGTAATCGATTAATCTAGCACTTAATCGGTCGATTAATCGGATAAAAATTTGTTTGTGCTTTTTTTTTTTTTAACAACCCAAAAACAAATAATGCATAACAAAAATGAAGAGGAAAAGCAATTTAGTTTATTAATATGCACAACAGGTTTCATGCTGTAATCTAGCCCTGACATCAAAGTAAATATCTTATGTAGATTTCTACACCTGCAGCATTTACCATTAGGCTACTAACAAATAATATATAATTTCTGGGGTGAGCCTATTTGCTATGGTAACCTAGCAACGTTTGTGTGTGTGTGTGTGTGTGTGTGTGCACGCAAGGCTTCATTGCAGTTTGGGCAGAAATACATACATTAATTTTCAATAGAACACTGCGGCTTGCATCACTTGCATTGTGGTGCATTTTAGGCGAAGCATCCGTTCGAAAAATCGCGTCACAACATCACGTCCCGGTGTATACAGTGAACGCATGCTGAAATTATTGTTGCGTGGCTACATAAAAGTTTAAGCTTATGTGATGCATTGCTGCGATTGGTCTGACTGGCGCGAGAGAGAGACGAGGGTGCATGTGTGTGTGTGAAGGGGTTTTCTTTTTTTTTAGGCTATACTCTCTTGCAATTGAACTTGAATACGTTTACTACTTTGCTTTCCATTTTTTGCCCTCATAAGGTTTTCAATTCAAGGTTTTTTAAATATTTTCAACTATTAAAGTTGGAATTTTTCCAAAAAAATGCAAAAAGTGAATTTCTTTGTGATTTTAAAATACTTGAAGGAAACGGTTGACTTTCAGCAGTTATTGTCTATGGGCCAGATTTCTGCTTGTTTAACATCAGATAGGCTACAGATAAATTAGCACAGTAGGCCTACATTACATTTATTTGAATGCATTAAAGAGAGAGAGAGAGATTGTGTGTGTGAATTACTCATGACGTCTATTCATTATGAAGCTGTGGGTTGTACTTCAAAGGTATTCAAATATATGCCTATAACGGTTGAGTTGAGTTTCTAAGCTACTTTAGTGACTTTACTTTAGTCACAGGACAGCATTGACACTGCGTTTCAGCACTGCTCTCCGCGCGCAATCCTCACGTGAAAAGAGGTCTGCCTTCAGGGCGCGCGCGTTGTCAGAGACGCAACGTTGATTTGCGCGCCACTAATAAACCGGGCTTCAGCCATGTTGTGCTGATAATCTGTTTTTTCAGTTCGTACAGGAACTTAGCGCGTATAAAAGCTCCGAACACATGGTGCATATCATTCATTAATAGCCTAATTCACTCACCACCATATTTATCATGCTGTGTCCGCTGCAGTGAGAGAACTGAGGTGCGCTGAGGGAGCTCTGATTGGGTAACATCTTAAACATGCGCACGAGCGTTGTAGTATTCTGAATTAAAATATGAATAAATAAAATCGCAGCCTAATATTTAGAAATCGCATGTGCTCAAATCGCGATTGTTTTGCGATTGCGATTAATTGCACAGCCCTAGTTTATGTGCATGATCTCAAACAGGGAACATTGACTTTTCATAGATTCCCAACGTTTGATAATCATTAAAGGGATAGTTGACCCAAAAATGAACATTTGATGTTTATCTGCTTACCACCAGGGCATCCAAGATATGGGTGATTTGTTTCTTAAAGCTACACTGTGTAACTTTTTTAGTTTATTCTTAGCTAAAAACACTTAGTTCTTTCAAAAATATATGTGCTCATTAATGTATATTTACTTCTTTCAAGTAATAAAGTATTCTTGTAAGTTTATAATATGCCATTGAAAATACATACGGGTAAGGGGTTCGAATGGGGGTCGCCATGTTGCCCCTCCATCTTGAAAGTACATTAGCCAAAGAGGGACATACCCGTAAATTCAAGCTTCGCCTTTCGCGTTTTAACACTTGATGGCACCGTGTCGAATGTGAAGAGGGGAATTGCTGGATTGAACTGGAAGCCATGTTAATTTTGGACTAAATCGGCCACCGTAGGAGTTAAAACGAAATCGGAATTGGAAGGAACAGAAACTAATATTTACTGGATGGTCATATACCTTTTCACCGCTAGATGGGGGAAAATATCACACAGTGTAGCTTTAAGTAGAACACAAATGATGATTTTTAACTCAAACCGTTGCAGTCTGTCAGTCGTATAATGCATGTCAATGGTAACACAATCTGTAAGTGTCACAAAAACATGCACTGACCTATTGAAGCCATGAATGACTTAAGACACAAAACGATCGGTTTGTGCGAAAAACCGAACAGTATTTATATAATTTTTTACCTCTAATACACCACTATGTCCAACTGTCTTGCGCACGGCATCCGGCATAGGCCTTCCCTATTAAACTTACGGAACAAACGCGGCGCCACTTCCATTTTTTTCATAAGTAGAATCGGGAATGGTAGGACAGAGCGTAAGCTTTTTGAATACGGAAAGTGGACGCACGTGCAAGGCGATCATTTGTGTTTATAAAGCATATACATTTGTATTTTATTTTATTTTATTGATAAGACCCTTAGTCCTTGCCTGGTATCGTTTTAAGCCCTTTGAAGCTGCACTGAAACTGTAATTTTGACCTTCAACCATTTGGAGAGAGCATGAAGTCCACTATATAGAGAATAATCCTGGAATTCTCATCAAAAACCTCAATTACTTTTCGAACGAAGAAAGAAAGACATTAACTTCTTGGCATTACATGCAGGTGAGTGAATCATCAGGAAATTTTTTAATTATCAGGACTAATCCTTTAAACTACGCCTGAGTGCGTACACACATCATGCACCGGATGCCTGGCGTAAGGCAGTTGGACAAAGTGGTTTATTAGAGGCAAGCAATTATACAAATACTGTTCAGTTTCTTGCACAAACCAATCGTTTCGTGTCTTAAGTCATCAATGTGTCGTCACGAGACGCAGGGTTTAATTTGGATTTGTCAGTGCAAGTTTTTTTTCCTCTCATAGATTGTTACCATTTACATGCATTATACGACTGACAACTGACGGCAACGGTTTGAGTTAAAAATCTTAATTTGTGTTCTACTGAAGAAACAAAATCACCTACATCTTGAATGCCCTGGGGGTAAGCAGATAAACATCTGGGTGAACCATCCCTTCAAGACAGTGCTTCAGACTGTTGTGAATGCCTTCAAGACAGTTTCCAGAGGCTGTGGATTAAAGGTAACAATATTGTAAGTTCGGTTCTGTTTCTTGCATAGACCAATCGTTTTGCTTCAAAACATCCCAATGTATTGTCAGGAGCCACGATTATTTATTGCGTTTTGATTGTGTTGTTGTTTTTTTGACTCTCGAAGGGATGGTTACCATTGACTTGCGTTATATGAACCCGTTATATATCACCCAAGACAACAGTTTCAGCTAAAAACTTCTTTATTTAATGTGATCTGAGGATGAGAAAGGTTGTACTTACACTAGGCACAGTTGCCTTGAACCGAGGCCAAGTGTGATTGTCCCCCCTCCCCACTGGCCCGCGGACTCACATTGCACTTAAAGGGTTAGTTCACCCAAAAAGGAAAATTCTGTCATTAATGACGTCCCCTCATGTCATTGGACACCCGTCAGACCTTCATCTTCAGACACAAATGAAGATATTTTAGTTGAAATCCGATGGCTCAGAAAGGCCTCCATTGGCACAATGCACTGTACACTCTCAAGACCCATAAAAGGTACTAAAGACGTTGTTACAAAGTCCATCTCACTACAGTGGTTCTACAATAACTTTATAAAGCGACAATAATAGTTTGTGCGTAATAAAAACCTAAATAACGACTTATATAGTGATGACCGATTTCAAAACGGTATCATGAAGCTTCGAAGCGTTATGAATCAGTGAGTCGATTCATGATTTGGATCACGTGTCAAACTGCTGAAATCACGTGACTTTGGCGATCCAAACCGCTGAATCGACTCACTGATTCATAACGCTTCATGATGCAGTGTGTTTTGAAATCGGTCATCACTATACAAGTCATTATTTAAGTTCTCTCATCGCTTCATAAAGTTATTGTAGAACCACTGTAGTGAGATTTTGTAACAACATCTTTAGTAGCTTTTATGGGTCTTGAGAGTGTACAGTGCATTGTGCCAATGGACGCCTTTCTGAGCCATCAGATTTCAACTAAAATATCTTAATTTGTGTTCCTAAAATGAACGGAGGTCTTACGGGTGTCGAACGTCATGAGGGTAGTAATTAATGACAGAATCTTTTTTTTTGGGTGAACTAACCCTTTAACGTTCTTGCACTCTCTCTAAAATATTGCCAAATAGATTTAGAATTGATGCCGCGTAGCAATTTTCACTTGCATGTATCAGAGGATTATTACAAATTATGAAGGCCGCTGACGTTAATGGAGGTATTTTGCAGCTTTATTCGCAAACTACAATTCCTGTTCTTCAATAAGGTGAGAACCCAAATACACTCGAATTAACTGTGTTAATTAATTGTACATGAATTGAAAAGTGTACTATCAAAGCAGTAATAAAGTTGTTTGCCATCGTAATATTGCTCGAGCCCAACCAAACCGAGCTCTGGCCCACCTCTTCCAAGTGGGCCCGGGGCCAGCTAATCGAACCGTACCCAGGCACTGCGTTTTGGGTTTTATTGTGTTTCGATTCAGTGGTTCGGAGCATTAAAGTCAAGTGATTTTAGTAAACGAGGCTTCATAACGTGGTAAGTGTTTCTAAATTTCAATGGTTCACGTGAATTTGGCAGTATAATTCATGCTCCGAATATTGTTGAATTAAGTTGTTATTTTATTATTTTTGATAAACGAAAAGTATTCTCTTTGCTTTATAATATTCAGGTTGAACCACCATAGTCACAGTAAACATGTCTTTAGTAGCTTTCTGGGCAATGCAAGTGTTAATTATCTTGCTGGAGATGCAGGCCTCACTGAGCCATTGGATTTTATGAAAAATATCTTAATTTGTGTTCCGAAGATAAACAAAGGTCTTATGGGTGTGAAACAATCCCATATAATAATTAATGACAGAATTTTTATTTTTGGGTGAACTAACCCTAACAGATTGTCACTGGGAAAGTGCCCTCAAAGAAACACCTTTATACCTTTTTAACATATTTATAGGTTTATAAAAATACATTAAGCACTTTCTGTACATTCCTGGATGTGTATTCCTATTCTAAGGTACTAATATACACTATTTAGGTGAGGATATAGTGCAAAGGTTTTCCATTCCAGGGTACTGCCCCAAATATGTTACCCTACAGTGAAAATCATATAAATATAAAAGTCTACAAATCGCTCACAGGGACATACACACAGCTCTGATAATGTTAACTTTTTCATTTTATTTTAAAAAGTAGAAAAATCCATAGAGACAATTGAATACATTTAATAAAATCTATTAAAAAAAACAACTAATGTTATGCACCAGGGACACGTTACATCAACAGAACTAATAATTAAAAATATAGGCTTATTTCTGTAAATGTGTCACAATTTCGTTAATTTTAGCCTCGCATTGTTCCACTCTTTAGGCGGGAAATGGTCTGCAGTTTTTAAGTCAACATGACTGGCCAAATTATTTAAAAGATAACGTCAGTAAATCACATAGTAACCCAATTTTTCACCAAAAGATTTCACAAAACAACGTACACAAGGGGAAATTTCAGGGAGCCTGGGAGTAAATTAACTCGAATTTAGAGCCACAATAGTATGTTTATTGTAAATTAGCAACGTCTGTGAAACATTGGCTTAGTTTGCCGGTTGGCCGACTGCTCCGAAGTTATCACAGAAACTTGATATTAACTTAAACGCATTTATACCTTGTCCATCCGTATAAAATATGTTTTTTTACAGACAATAAACCAAAATGTACAGGCGTGTTACACATTAACTTACCAGTGTAATCCATTGGCCTTTATCATCGACTCTCTCTCCCTCCTCTCCTGCTTCATGATCCGTCTTGCCTGCTAGTGCCGCTGGGGGAGGAAAACAAAACATACAGCGGGAAATTCAAATGTTCGTATAGAAAGTTAGAAACTCAAGTGCGTTTATAACTAGAAATACTCTACAAAAAATAACATTAAACATTTTAAAGGCTACCAAGCAAAATGTACACGTATATTTTACCAGTAACCTACCTACCAGCGTAACGTTGCGAGTCTTTCACTATGAATCTCTTCCCGCCTGCTTTACAGCCAATGTACGTTACTTGTGTCGCTGTCGGAGTAAAACGGGAAAATAATAATAACATTCGAATAAAACGTGTAAAGCCAATAAGACAAACTTATATGATAGTTTAAAATATAAATATCTACTTACCAATTTAACTTTAGTTTTCTTCACTCAATCTCAAGATGGTTCTGCCACTCTGTGTGTCAGCAAATTCAGCAGCACGGAAAAACTTAAATCGACCAATCAGCGCGGTTGTCAAGGCAGAATTTCAAGAACGACCAATCATTTTAAACAGATAGATAGTGAATAATTTAAATAAATTAAAGTAGTGCACTCATAGCACTTAAACTATTAATTAAACAGATTTTTGCTGCCAAATGAGTAAGTTAAACACACCTGTTTAAGTTTGGATGCCAAAACTTGGTATATTAAGTATTGTCAAGTTATTGTAACTTGATATCTTTATTAATGACAACATCTGGGTTTACAGTGTAGTTAACATGAACTAATAATGAACTGCACTTATTAATCTTTGTTAATGTTTAATTTACATTTACTAATGCATTATTAAAATCTTGCTAAAATACACTGTGAACTAACATGAACAAACCATGAACAGCTCTATATTAACTAACATTAACAAAGAAGATTAACTAATGCTGAACAGCTGTTGTTCATGGTTAGTTCATTAACTAATGTCAACTAATACAACCTTATTGTAAAGTGTTACCAATTCATTTAACTTTCTCCCCCAAGGGTCTATAGATATCGCGATATATCGATATCTTGATTTTTTTTGGCCACAATAACCGTGGTGTGAAAAATCTGATATCGTGACAGCCCTAATTTAAATAGTCCACACAAGAAAACATAATCCAGGGAACAAGGAGGGAAAAAAACGTAACATCCAGTAACCCCAGATCCAGTACACAAATACGATCAAACAACAACTATCAAAACACGACTTAAAAGCACAAGCTTGAATACACAGAGGAATCAGAGATAATTAATGACAGGTGTAATCATAGACTGTAAAAAAGATGGATTACCTTCACTATCTTCCATTGTAGAAAAGTGAAGCCGCCAATGTCTGAATATGGCGCTGACATCTTGTGCGGACTTGGGACCTGCGTCTGCGCAGTACACTGTAAAAAAATAATTTGTTGACTTAACTTAATATATTTTATCTTTTTGCATGTTTTTTGTTTTGCTTTTCTTACTTATTTGGATAGGTTATCTGAACTAATTAAATTTAGTAATGAAAACTTCACCTTTAGTTATCTGAACTTAAATCTGATAGTCATCATAACTTCACTTTAGTTTTCTGAACTTAAATTTTCTAGTCATCATAACTTCACTTTAGTTTTCTGAACTAGGGATGGGCATGATTAATCGATGATCGATAATTGATCGTTAAGAATTTCGTCGATCACGTTAATTTGTTATCGATTAATGTAATGCATTTATTTTTATTTTTATCTAGCCTAATGCAGATGGCGTTGCGTAGTGTGAGTCTTGAAGCAATTAAATTAATTTCGCTGTGTGGTGAAGTTCACTGCAAACATTGCGATGCCGTGTATAAGTACAACACGGCCACAACTCAAATGATGTACCACTTAAACAAAGTGCATCCGTCCCTGGTTAATGTGGGTGGCAGTGCATTCTCAGTCTCAACCTAGCATCAAGTCGGACTCGGACTCGGAGCTGTGATGCACAACGAGCAGAGAAAATTACCCAAGGGATCTGCAAGTTCATTGAGTTGGATATTCTGCCCTTAAGTATTGTTGAGGGCAATGTTTTTCGAGAACTGATACATTTATTGGAACCAGCATATCAAATTCCATCACGGCGTATCATCACCAGACTGGTAGAAACTCTGGAACGAAAGCAGCAGCTGTTAAAAGAATTGAGCAAAGCTGAGAGAGTTGCTCTAACTACAGACTGCTGGACCGCTTTAACAGCTGAGAGCTACATCACCATAACCTGCCAGCTACATTCGCCACGTTTCCATGACAGATTTGCCCAAAACTTTAACTGGGCTGTTTCCGCGGCCTTTGAGTAAAAACTATAGCGTCTTTCTGTCAGAAAGCCTGCCAGTTTTGAGTTACATATTGACAAAACCTGTCAGATCTAAGTATTATGTTTTTTGTTTAAGTTATTGTTTAACATTCTTTTTTATTATTATTATTTTGGAACAAATGAGGTCTCTGTTTAAGAACGCCGGCTCGCAGCTGCAGGTTCCGCTGCTTTAGAGCACCGCATATGCACGCGCATTATATGTTCTGTTTGCCTAACTGAACGTAGTTTAAGGGTGCTTTCACACTAGCAGTTTTGGTGCGCACCCGGGTTCGATTGACGTCAGAGTTCGGTACGTTTGGATGATGTGAACACGGTCTTCCGAACTCGGGTGCGCACCCGCGAACCGTACCAGAGTCCGCTTAAAAAGGGTGGTCTGGGGTACGGTTCATGTGAACTCCGGTACTGGTTCGCTGCTGATGTGAACGCAATCGTACTAAATCGCGGAAGTGAACCGCTATTAATGACGTATGATTTGATAAAAATGTGTGTTTGTGTGTGTTTCACTCATTTTCCTGACGAGCGTGACTGACATACTGCAAGCAGAGAGCTGTAAACCTCATTTCTGCTCGTCTTCAGCATTCTTTAGAGCATTGCAGTACATTTGCGGCAAATGGACGCAAGTGCCATTACGTACTGAAGCTTTAGAAACAAAACCAACGGTTAAAAAACAAAAATATAAAAGTGAGGTGAGCAACGCTATGCATTTTGCCGCCTTCACGCTCGCTGTCGTTACTAAGCAACCGGGTAAACAGCTGCTGCTTTGATGACGCAAACGCACCCCGGTTCGGATCCAAATAATATAATATGAACACAGTCCAGCGGGGGCAGGGGGAGGGGGGTGCAATCGAACTCGGGTTCGGTCCAGGCAATCGAACCAAGTGTGAAAGCACCCTAACTGTCTGCCACAAGTTGATCTTGTAAATAAAGGTCTCATTGAGGAAAAACATGCTGTATTTTTGTATTCATTGTATTTTTGAATTATAAAAGTTAAATAATTAATTTTATTATAAAAATATTAATGATTAATCGACAGTCGATCGTTAATTCTCCCGACGATCGCCTAAGAAAATTTTATCGAATGCCCATCCCTATTCTGAACTTAAATTTTCTAGTCATCAAAACTTCACTTTAGTTTTCTGAACTTAAATCTGATAGTCATCATAACTTCACTTTAGTTTTCTGAACTAAAATTTGATAGTCGTCATAACTTCCCTTTTGTTTTCTGGACTTAAATTTTCTAGTCATCAAAACTTCACTTTAGTTTTCGGAACTTAAATTTGATAGTCCTGAAAACTTACTTTAGTTTTCGGAACTTAAATCTGATAGTCATCATAACTTCACTTTAGTTTTCTGAACTTAAATTTGATAGTCATGAAAACTTCACTTTAGTTTTCGGAACTTACATTTTCTAGTCATCATAATGTCACTTTAGTTTTCTGAACTTAAATTTTCTTGTCATCATAACTTCACTTTAGTTGGTTGCAAAGCTGCTTTAATCTAGCCTGGATGCCAGCCGAATTTAGCCCCGCCCACAAAATGTTTTGCTCGGGCAATTCGGTCTGGACTCGCTCCATAGAGGAGGAATTATGCCCGAACAGAAACTGTTCGGACCAATGAAATTGTCAGGGCGGGCTTTAGACGATGATGGACAGATGATCAACAGTAACGTAATCATCCACGTCATCGAAGGCTCTTGGGTTGAATTTGCTCTTATCCTAAACGGAGAACTTGTTCGTATATGCGTTCACCTTCACTATTTCTCTCAGAAACGATGATCGTGTTGGTAAGTACTCTGTGTATCCTTAAATTATTTTATTACTGCCAAAGATCGTTTACACTCATGTTTTTCTTGTAACGTTACTTAATCATGCGTGCGTGCAGACAGGGTTTCCAAGTGTTTTTGCAATGTCGCGCACAATTGCTACTCAAAACGTTTGGTTGGCAAAATATGTTATTTTGGCAAGGTTGCCTGCTAAAATTCGCATTCCTGGGTTTATATAATCACATAATTGGGGTCGCTTCAACCCGCGGACATGGAGAAAAACACGGACTTGGTAACAGTGCAGTTGAGTTCTGTTGATATTTGACAACTAACGTTACGCGTCGCTCCGTTGCTCTGATTGGTTGTGGGTCTATCCAATTGAGGTCTTTCCTGGCTCGGTTGAAACACGCCCCATAATCAAAGCTCAATGGAGCGGTACCAGACTCAAATTCTGACTAGAATTGAGTATGGCCACGCCAGGCTAGCTTTAATCAGTATTAGTTGCATTATTATATTCATTTAGAAATTACATTTGATTTAGACTAAAATTATAGCCAGGGCTTAAAAACGGAAAAAAATATCAATCGGTTCACTCCGAGCAGAATCGATATTTTAACGTTTCCGTTTTTGCGTTCCTCATTAAACATTACTGTTCCGAAAACGGTTTGATTTGAAAAAATAACGGTTAATAACGTTATTTTAATTTAGCCTATACTTTAAACAAATATGTATAAATAAAGACTTATTTTCACTCAATAATAATATAACGCATGATAATTAAACTTGAATATTTATTTCATAACATTTTTAACACCACAACAGAAATACATGCATTAATTACAAAGCATAAACAGCGGGACAAATATTGACCTGTTTTAATGGAGCGGAAAGTGGCCCTCTATATTCTTTTCAGAAGAGTGATAACAATCCCTGTACATAACTTTTTTTTCAACACGACAGCTCAACAAAAATTGCATGAATAAAGACTAAATAAACTGGATAACCATTGCTCTTTTAATGCACTGTCAACTGCTAATTTCAAAGCAAACACTGCAACGCGCAACACGTCCTTGCATCACATAATCAAATTCAGTCAGCTAATAAAGCTTGATCATTTAATGCAATATAACATACCATTTAATACGAAGCATCAATCTTCTATATAGAAAACATTGACCTGTATTGGCAATCTGAAAGACTATGGGAAAAATGTTTGATAGTTGCTAGTAACCTACTTGGATAGGCTTAAACAAAATCCACAAACTAGCCTCAATCAGACTATTTGAGCTTAAAGTCCGTACTACTTATTTAAACGTACGAAAAGAATGTCCTCCAATACCTGAGCTTTCATTGTAGACCTCAGCGGGGAAAGAAATGTACTTGAGGCATGAAAATGCGCGCTCTACACTGACTTGCGTTACCGGTAGATTCATAGATGACTGTGCGGGCATTTCACTCACGCTTGATCCGTCAACGTCACATGTTGTACTACTCTATTCATTATTGGTCACTGCCAAATTAAAATATTAAAGAGAACGATAAAATAACGTTATTAACCGGTTAATGGTAATTTCAAATTAACGTTTCTGTTCAGAACGATTCAAATTGATTTTGATTTCGTTTTTGTTCCTCTTAAAATTTTGTTTGTTTCCGGTTTTTGTTTTCGTTCCTTGAACCCGTTCAGAGCCCTGATTATAGCAAATTAAAATCACAGCAACACATATCAATACACAATTACATTTATTGCAAAAACAAACACACAAAAAAGGTATCTTATGCATGCCTCAATAGCTGTTTGCATCCAAAGTTGCGAGTTTAACTTGTGCGTAAAATATATAAACTATTGCATACAAAAATGCAAATAAAGCAGTCTTTCCATTGAGTCAGTCAAAGAGAAGAAAATTATCACTTCCTGATAAACTGGTACTAATTATCACTAGGAAAAGTAAAATAAGCCCCTGTATTTTATATTCCAAAATGCACATAAAAATAGGTGGATGGAAACATAGCTAATGTATGTCTTTTGCTTGCCTCAGTTGTCAAATAAAGCAATTTGTTTTTAAAAATTAAATAAAAACAAGCTAGGACATCTTCTAGATCCAAAACCACAATCTCCTCTTCCAGTATCACAGCCACATCCACGACATCATCTGGGAAGGCACTATCATGTCTGATGTCCTCACTCACGGTCAAGATGCCCTACATTAACCCCACGAACAATGTCTCTCATCAACAGCTGGCTGAAAAAAATGAGAGAGAGAGATACAACTTTTAAGTGGTGCTGTCATAAAAAAAGATTTATTCAAACACATTAAATACTGAAGAACAGTAGTACAATAACTATGCAATATAGTAAATATACTGAGCAAAATGTTATTTTCCAGAGTTAATTTTTCTAGCTGACTAATTCATTTTTGGACAGAATATCTTTTCTGAGGTAAATGTGACATGACATTGTTTATAAGGTATTTATTGACGTTTATTAATGTCTGCGCAGTTGAAACACTGATTGTGCAATTACATGAGACGATACAGACTTCATACATTGTACTGTGTCTTAAAACATAATTCTCTAATGTTCATACATGTTTATTTCATGCTGTATCTACTAGTAAAGTGCAATATTCAAATGCAAAAAAGCAACAAAAACAACATTTAAAACCAGTGTCATATTAAAGGGTTAGTTCACCCAAAAATGAAAATTAGCCCATGATTTACTCACCCCCAAGCCATTCTATGTGTATTTGACATTCTTCTTTCAGACGAATACAATCAGAGTTATATAAAAAAATGTCCTGGCTAACCCAAACATTATAAATGGCAGCCCCAAATTTGAAGCCCAGAAAAAAGTGCATCTATCCATTATAAAAGTGCTCCATACGGTTCTGGGGGGTTAATAAAGGCCTTATGAAGCGAATCGATGGGTTTGTGTAAGAAAAAAAACAAACATATTTAACACATTATAAAGTAAAATATCTAGCTTTTGGCGGACCGCCTTCCGCATTCAACTCACAAAATAAGTGTAACGCCTCGAAGTTCAAAAGGTTTATGCCACGTCTGACATCATCGTCGCGCCAGTTACGTTTTTTTTTACACCATGTCTGATGTCGTCGCTGCGGCAGTAAAAAATGTTTCCCCCACTATGTCCGACGTCATCGCCGCGCCAGTTGCACTTTTTCAGTAGGTTGAATACGGTAGGCGGTCCACCAGAAGCTAGATATTTTAGATTATAACTTGTTAAATATGGATATTTTTCTTACACAAACCCATCGATTCACTTCAGAATGCCTTTATTAACCCCCCAGAGCCGTGTGGATTACTTTTATAATGGATGGATGCACTTTTTTCTGGGCTTCAAATTTTGGGCTGCCATTCACTGCCATTATAAAGCTTTTGATTTTTTGATATAACTCTGATTGTATTCGTCTGGAAGACAACTAGGATGGCTTGAGGTAATTTTCATTTTTGGATGAACTTACCCTTAAATAGTTATTTATTTTACCTGTATCGATTCAAACTCACATTTAATAATTTTCAAGGATTTCCATGAAACTTGCCTGTATCTGATGGCGATCTGAGAGAGACCATGCAGTGAAGATGTAGTTTCACTCGATCCGTAAACCAGTTCAGTTTTTTGTCAAGCAGCAATAGTTTCTTTAGGTTTATTCATTATAAAATTTCATTAGGTTTATTGACAACATGTTGCAATGTTTACACTGTACAATGATTCATAATGTGATTTAATTAGGACTGAGTATTTGGCACATTTCACAATTTGATTTGATTTCAATTCATAAGGTTAATATTTACCAGAAATTGCAGCAAATATAGGGAAACAGGAGTTGTTGAGAGCTCCATAAACCACGTGACCGCGAGATCAAAGCGTGTTGCAAACTCTGTATTTCAACGGCTCTGGGAGCGCACAGCACAAAAAATATAATTATAAAACAATATAACGTCATAAATACACGTTGTAGATGAGGTTAAACACTTACTTTGTGTTCTCTTGGTTAAAAGTAACCTCCATGTCTGCACTGCACGGCGAGTCATGTCCCCTCACTCCCCTGAGAGAAAAGTTTGGGCTCATTTAAACGTGCACAGCATATACATATTGCTATAAATCAATACATTATAAAAAACAAATGGTAAATGAGATAAAACACTTACTTTAGGTTTCCCTGTAAAAAAAAGTTATCTTGTCTGTTTCCCTAATCTGCTCCGCACCATGAGTCAAAGAAAATATCTCTGAGGAAAGTTTAGGTGCGCACGGACACACACACACCATCCTAAAACAATATAATGTTATAAACTTCATACTGTTAATGAGATAAAACCCTATCTCGATGTTAACCCTACTCGTTTGCTCAGCATCACGAGTGAAAGGAAATGGCGTCTGTCAGTCCTAGGGGCGCGCGTGCACGCGCACAGCACGTGCATTTCCTGGATGTACGTAACTACACTCTCTGCAAGAGGGCGCTGTTCCCTTTCGAGAGTACTCTCATTATGCGTTTAGCTAAACGCTAGGGGAATTTCCTTTCCTCAAGATTTTGAAGCAAATTTTTATCCTAAAAATACCATGTAAAACGCAGTGCAGCTGCACAGCTCTCAGCAGGAAGCATCTGCGTGCTGATTGGTTGTGCCGCTGCAACTACAGGAACCTATGGCGAGCCCACTGGGCAGGAAGGACCAATCAGGTCCCTTTAATATTCCCGCCACAAGGGGCAGCAGAATTTGCATAGCCAAGGGTATAAAAGACCCTGTCTCGCCAGGTTGGTCAGATTATTTCTTCTTCAGCGACTCACCTCGCTGAGCTCTGGATTGAAGCCTGCCGTCGACACGCACCCAGCGGAACTCTGCAGCCTGAGGACGCCGGATTCTCCGCCTTCAGCCTGCCTTCCAGCTGTGCCATCCGGCACATATCCTTTTATACCAATCCGTATGTTTGCCGTTGCTACACACTCACGAAAAGAGCCGAGACGTTGTTGCAAATGTCTCGTTCCTCCTGCGCCTTGTGTAGAGGCTTTCTCCCAGACGAGGATCGACACATCATCTGCGTCTCATGTCTCGGACGAGACCACGCGCAGGCTGCACTCAACCAGGCGGCAACCAGGGCGACAAATTGCCGCTGCAGTCCCTTCGGGCTCGGCTCGCCTGTTTCGATCCGAATCCCGTCCCTTGCTCTCAGCCTCTCGAGCCGCGTAAGAAGAAACGCCGCGACCAGAGGCCCCCAGAGGCCGGTCATTTCCCTGTGTGCCTCGCCATCGCCTGTCATGTTTGCCGAGGAACAGCACAGCTCCCCTTGTCTGGCGGCTGCTACTGTTTCCTTCGGCGGACCGGAAGAGGAGGAGGATGACAGCCTTTCACTTGCTGCATCTGAAAGTGGGTGGTCGGACAACGTCTCGGAGCACGCTACTTCGACGCGGACTGCCATGGGCGGCAAAACCTCAGTTGACGCTGAGCTTATGCGCCTGCTCGCTAGGGCCGTGGACGACCTCGGTATTGACTGGTCTCAACCCCAGGAGCCCACAAGAAGCAGGCTGGAAGAGTGGTTTTTCGAGAACCGCCGCCACCCGACCGCTCAAAAACCCGCTCCCTTCTTCCCATAAGTCCACAAGGAATTATCCAAGTCGCGCAAGGCGCCATTTTCATCTTGCGCCAAATCCGCTTTTTCTCCCGCACTCTTGGTGGTCGATGGCGCTCAGGAAAAGGGATATCACGCTCTTCCTCCCCTCGAGGAAGCCTTCGCTGCACACCTTTGTCCGCCCTCCACCAGGGGATGGCAGTCAATGGCTGTACTCCCATCTAAAGCCTGCCGCAGTACTTCCAGCCTTGCCGGTCGAGCATACGCCTCCGCCGGCCAGGTGGCTTCAGCGCTACACTCTATGGCAGTGCTTCAGGTCTTCCAGGCCAAACTCCTCCGTTCCCTGGATGAGTCTGTCCCTGATACCGAGGCCCTGAAGGACCTGCGCGGTGCCACTGACTTGGCCCTGCGTGCGACCAAAGCCAATGCTCAGGCAATCGGCAGATGCATGGCTAACTTGACGGTGTTGGAGCGCCATTTGTGGCTTAACCTAACCGAGATGAAAGACTCGGACAAGACCGCTTTTCTGGACGCGTCCATGTCGCCTTCAGGATTATTCGGTCCCTCTGTGATTGGGTTCACAGAACGCTTCACTGAGGCTCAAAAGGGCTCACAGGCAATGAGACATTTCCTGCCCAAGCGTTCCAGCTCCACCGCTAGCCGTCATGCTAAGGCTGGACCAGCCCAGCCCACCAAGGCGGCGCCACCAGCTCACCAGCCTTGCACGGCTTCTAAGCTGGACAGCGTTCCCACTCTACGAGCCGCAGCAGACCGCCGGAGCGTCGAGGTCCCCGACCCAGCAATGTGTCGAAACCTGAGCCACCGAAGCCGTCCTAGCCAGAGGCACAAAGAGAAGGTGGATAATACCCGCTTCGGCCGGTTTACCACCTCGCTCTCTTCCAAAACGTTCCCCAGCTCCCTTCAACCAGGAGGCTGGGCACACTACACGGCGACCCATATGAATCACAAAAAGGGTTTTTTCTCTATAGGCAGTGTGCCAGCATTAAAGCATGTACCCCTACACTCAATCACTCCCCCATGTTCCCCAGCCCCCTGCACTCAGGTGGTTGGAAACATTATCCTCACAGTCAACGAGCCCGTATTCAAACGCGCTCCCCTGTACACAAGCACCAATATTCTATGTCCCCCGGCTCCCTGCACTCAGGCGGCGGGAAACAATTCCCTCCCAGTCAGAGAGCCCGTGAACAAACGCGCTCTGGTGAACGCCACTTTAACACAACATTATCGGGCCATCGAGTCCCTGTTACCCAGCGACTCGCCCCACAAATGAATTCAGCCCCTGGCTTCGAAGGCAGAGGCCTGGCGGGTCATTCCCGGCATTTCAAAATGGGTGTTGAACCCAATAGAACAAGGTTACTCACTACAGTTTGCTCGCAGACCACTGTGCTTTCGCGCCGTAGTAGAGACAACGGTGAGAAGCGGCACAAGTCACGTGCTTCGAACCAAAATATCAAAACTGTTAATGAAAGGGGCGGTGGAAGCCGTACACCCCTCACAGAGCGAGTCAGGCTTTTACAGTCTTTACTTCCTTGTACCAAAAAAGGACGGCGGTCTCAGGCCCATTTTTGATCTCAGACATCTGAACAAGTTCCTTATGAAGCGCTCGTTCAAAATATTGAAAATGAAACAAATCCTCGTGCACATTCGCCCGGGAGATTGGTTTTTCACTGTAGATCTAGAGGATGCGTATTTCCACATACAAATAGCCCCCCATCACCGGCCATTCTTGAGATTCGCCTTCGAGGGGAAAGTTTACCAATACAGGAGCTACCCTTTGGTCTATATCTGGCTCCCCGCACATTTACGAAGTGCATGGAAGCGGCGCTAAACCCGCTGAGGCTTCGGGGAATGATAATTCTCAACTATCTCGACGACTGGCTCATAATAGCTCAGTCAGAGATACAGTTATTGAACCAGAGATCTTGGCTTCTCAACCATTTGAAATGCTTGAGTCTCAGAATCAATGTGGCAAAGAGCTCATTGTCTCCCACACAGAACGTTTCGTTTCTGGGAACAGTGTTAGACTCACTACAGATGAACGCGCGACTGACGTCACAGCGCGCGCTCTCTGTTCGGAACCGAGCGGTTTCCCTCAGGTCCGGTGCATACACTCCTCTCAAACACTTTCAGAGGATGTTGGGTCACATGGCCTCGGCGGCGCCAGTCCTCAGACTAGGTCTGTGACACATGCAGCGCTGGCTGAATCGCCGCATTCCAGCTCACGCATGGCTCTTGGGCCGATTACAAATCAAGGTAGACCACAGCTGTGTGTTGGCTCTGGCTCCTTGGAAAAATCCTGTCTGGTATCAGACGGGTGTGAGTTTGGGCACTCTTATGAAGTGGAAAGTTATCTCGACAGATGCATCCAACCTAGGTTGGGGAGCCCTTCACGAGGGCAGGCCAGTCTCCGGTCTCTGGTCAGACTCGGAAAAGAGCTTACACATAAACTGTCTAGAGATGAAAGCGGTCACACTATCGCTAAGAGCTTTCCTTCCGTACATAAAGCACCACCATGTCCTGATCCGAACGGACAGCAGGTCAGTGATAGCCTATATAAATCGCCAGGGTGGTCTAAGATCTATTGGTCTACACACAATGGCGGAAAAACTCTAATATGGGCAGAGCACAACCTGAGCTCGCTGAGAGCGACTCATGTGCCAGGCATTCTGAATTTGGGTCCGGACATGCTGTCCAGGGGCAAAGTGTCCCCAGCAGAGTGGTCTCTTCACCCACAAACGATTCAGACAATTTGGGGCATGTTTGGAGAGGCAAAAGTGGATATTTTCGCCTCACAAGACAATGCTCAATGCCTAATATATTTCTCCAAGCACAAGGACGCGTTGGCCCATGAATGGCCCAACCTTCCTCTTTACGCTTTTCCCCCAATCTCAATGTTACCTCAGGTCATAGAGAGGATCAGGGTGAGCAAATGCGCTGTGCTTTTAATAGCCCCACTTTGGAGAAATCAACCATGGTTCTCACTGCTAAGTCGGATGTCAGATACAGCCCCGTGGCCAATACCGCTGAGGAGAGATCTCCTCATGCAGGTGAAACGGCAGATCTGGCATCCTCGTCCCGATCTATGAGCGCTTCATGTCTGGCCCATCAATGGGTACATGAGAACCTCTCTGAAAGTGTATTAAACACTATTTCTGAAGCTAGAGCCCCCGCGACCAGGCGGCTCTATTCAGGCAAATTGTCAGTCTTTTCGGACTGGTGCAAAGCACGAAGCTTGACCCCACGTAATTGTGAAGTGTCAGAAGTGTTCACTTTTTAACAAGAGCTACTGGACGCGGGTCGTTCCCCCTCCACGCTTAAAGTTTCTGTGGCTTCTATAGCAGCGTATCACATTCAAGTGAATGGACTGTCACTGGGGAAGAACGATCTTATCGTGCGCTTCCTCAAAGGGGCTAGAAGGCTTCACCCACCTCGCCCCCCTTCAGTCCCTATATGGGACCTGTCCGCGGTCCTGGATGCTATGAAAGGCTCAACATTTGAGCCTCTGCATTCAGTGAGCTTAAAGCTCCTATCACTCAAGACCGCTTTTCTGCTAGCGATCGCATCAGTTAAGCGAGTGGGTGATCTGCACGCGCTCTCAGTGAGCGCCTCTTGTCTGGAATTTGGGCCAAACAACTCTAAAGTCATCCTCAAACCAAGACATGGATGTGTACCTAAAGTGCTATCAACTCCGTTCAGAGCACAGGTCATTTCACTTTCAGCACTCTCATCATCGTTACATGAGGAAAATGCTAATTTGCTCTGTCCTGTCAGAGCGCTGAGAATATACATAGGGCGTTCCGCTGCTTTCAGGCAAACTGAACAGCTCTTTGTGTGCTTTGGCGGCCGCACCCGTAATTTACATAGTAAATTAAGTTTAGTTTACTGCAGTTAAAGAAATAGGCTAAAGAATAATTGGAGTAGGCTAAAGCCTGCAGAAAATCTAGAGCAGTTGTTTCAACTTATGTTTTTAAGTTAAAACGACAATTATATTTGTTCATTCAACAGAAAATCTAGTGTAGTTGTTTCAACATATGTTTTTGAGTTAAAACAAAAATTATACTTGTCCACTTAACTTTCAGTCTAGTTGAGGACAAGAAAACTTAAAATGCCTTGTTGTCTGGACAATCTAGTTATCTCTACTGAAAAAAAAAATAGTTGAAATAACTAATGCACAGCACAGAGCAGGAAGTACAACCGCGATATCAAAACCCTGCCCACACTCCCGCAGTATCTGATAGTACAGTTTACTGCAGAACAACTCAGTATATCGGTGTGAAATAAACAGTTATGGAAATGCAGAAATTAAAGCTAAAGCTCCAATCTCCTCCCGAAAATCCTGAAAAAAGTCAGTTGGTGCCTCAGTGACAACTTCGTTCAGAGAAGCTGTCAATTACAGCTGTCAATCATGACATCACACCCCCGTTTTTATAGAATCAAATAACTAACTGAAACCAAATGTATTAAAAAAAAAAACGAAGCATCAGCGTAATAAAAACTACCTAAAATAACAGAAACCAACTTTGGAAAAAACTTACTTGAAGTGTAATTTGATTTGTTTAGTTTGTCTCGCGCACCATTAGAATACATGAAGGGTGGAGGGTTTATGAGCTGTACTGGGACCGACCACCTGGGGGTGATCGAGATGCTTTGGCTTCATTTTTTAGGACGTGTGTGGCACACTTGGGTGTAACTAATGATGGCAAATATTTTTTTGTTTCTGTTTCTCTTGGTTACAACCAAGAGAAACAGAAACAAAACGCAGGGAGGGAGCACAGAAACAATGAGAATGGAGAATCACCCCTCAACATAAAAGTCCATACAAAACAAAAGACACAACACCGGGGTCATGACAATCTGAATGATTTAGCTGGAGTATACTGTATTTAATAATCATATTACTGAGGTATGGGGGAACACCATAAAGACATTTTAAAATGAATAAGAGGTCACTAGAGAGGAGATTTAAAGTCAACATGAAATAGAAGTTGGATAGTCTTTTTGTCCCTATTGTGACTTATCCAAGTGAAACAGCTAGTCAAAAAAGAAAATAATAAATTTAGGGCGGGGCTTGATTTTGTCCATTACAATAAATTGGATAGTTGGATCGTTATCATTTGCTATTGCTGTGAGTGACAGGTTGTCCCACCCTCACGCCAGTGAACGCGTCAGAGATATCATTGCAAGTGGGAGGGGAAGTTATTTTTCTTAAAGATAAAGAGGGCAAATGCATTTTAAAATAATAATGATGTGCACGCATAAATCATTTATAATAATTATTCCATAAAATATGTCAATTCCATGTCAATTTTGATTTCATGTTAACTTTAAATTCTGAAATAATGTGATTCCACTGTCAAGTCAAGTCACCTTCATTTATATAGCGCTTTTTACAACACAGATTGCTTCGAAGCAGCTTTACAGTGATAATAGGAAATTAATTTTGTTTTTGAAGAAAAGTTTTTGATTAATTTCACTGAATTTTTGTTCTGTGTAGAACATGTCAGTGTTCTATACAGCTCAATTCTTTGTTGTATTTGATAGAGCTTGTTGGTAAGCCATCCCAAAGACTATTTAAGTATAAGATGTTAAAGAGATATCAGGCCTGTCTCTGTGAGCATTTACATACAGTATTTCCTCAAAGCTTATATCAGCAGTAGTTCATTAATACAGCATGTTTCTCCAGGTGGACAGGCATCACCAGTGGATGGGAGATCAGTTCAGGAGCTGAAAGTAGAGAAGAAACTGTCTAGTGGTGCTCCTGTAGCTAATCAGACTTTATTGGTCCTACCCAGCCGTGTACCATGTGAGGTGAGACACGCATATTTTCTTATTTTTAATAATTAACCTTTTTATGGACAATTTTCTGAATCCTGAAATATTTACAGCTACTTAAAGGGATAGTTCACCCAAAAATGAAAATTCTGTCATTCCAAACCCATAATACTTTCGACCATCATCAAAACAGAAATAAAGATATTTTTATGAAACCTGAGAGATTTTATATTCATTAAGCTTTATAAAGTTAATAAAGGCATTTGCTGCGTCCGAAAATCACATACTGTGTATAGTTGTCACGGTCACCAATTCAGTCACATGTCACTCTGGCACTCTCTGATCAGATCAATCCCTCCTTGATCTAACCTGCACTCCTTCAGCCATCACCTGTTTCTCATCTGCACCATCATCAAGCTTGCTACATAAACTACATAATCCATCCATCTGCTTCGTCTTCCATTATTTCCTGCACCTGTAAGATAAAGGGAAGTTTGGTTACATCACCATATCCACTCTCCTATAAGCCTATCTGAACTGTATTCTTACTGTAGTCATTGTACTGCTCTGTGCTGTTAACAATCATCACCATTAACATCGTTCCTCTTTGTCTGAGTCTGCGTTCCATAACAGATGACTGGACCATAACATAATCTCTCAAAATGGCAGGTATTCTTGGAACTGGCCTCCACCGTCTTTTTGGTGGTGACACCAATGATGACATTCTTCCATGAAGGTTTGGACGAACCATTATATTCACGAATGCCCTGGATAATTAGCAACTGCACATTAGAACAATATGTTCTATATGCCCTCCTGCTGAGCTGATCCACTCCCGAAAGACAACTCATCCTTCCTGTGATTCCAGAGTCCGCAAGTCCAGAGTCCACTCCTAAGTCTGTTTGTGTGTGTGAAATCCCAGAGTCCGTTTGTGTGCGTAAAATCTCTGAGTCCGTTCCAATGAGTGAAATCTCCGAAGTGATCCTTACCATTTATTTGTCTGCCATTATGTGTGTTTGGGCCACACACACAGCCACTTCAGCCCCTCAGCACAGTCCAGTGAGCGCTCCAGCCCCTGACCAGGGGGAATCCTTCTGGAAACCATAGTCAACATTCACAGTGAGGTATGTGAATCCATCCATCCATTTGTCTGCTCCATCTTCCATTATCTCCTGCATCTGTAAGATAAAGGAAAGTTTGGTTATATCGCCATATCCCATCTCCTAAGCCTATCTGAACTGTATACTCACCAGTCATTGCCTGTTCTGCTCTGTGCTGTTAATAAACATCATTGTTAATGTTATATATTCACGAGGCCAGCCACCAAATTGCTATCAAACATACTTTACTGGTGTTCAGATCACATATTGATTACATCACCTTCCACACGTGCAAACCACATCACGTGACTTAAATACCCTCTTTCCGGGCATCCCAACCAATGACTGCACATCATACATATATACACATTATCCCAAATACACCACATTTCCTCCCCCATCAAAAATCATACCCCACATTATCAGTCCAAAAGCACCACATTTGATCAAAGTCTCAATTCCTAAAACGCTGTGGTAATTTAATAGTCCGTTTAGAGCGACGTAGACCCCCTGGACTCGGAATCAGAGGTTCCGTTGGTTCAAAAGGCACCTCAGAGTCAAATGTACCTGGAATTCCAGCAAATCCAGAATCTTGATCATTGAGTTCAGCATTTTGAGCTTGATCCGTAGATTCAGCAGATTGAGCAGTCTTCTTTTCATTCGGTGGCATTGGAATCTCTGAGGACGAAGTGCGTGGTCTCAATTGATCACCATGCCGTCTATACACAGTATCCGATGCTGGATCACGTACCTTGTACGAAACAGGTCCTGTCTGTTGTGTAACCACTCCAGATAACCACTTCGGATCTCCTCCCACTGTACTTCGCAGGAACACAGAATCATCCACAGCAAAGGATCTCTCTCTAGCCCGATAGTCATGTTGATTTTTCTGCAAATACTGTTTTCTGCGAACCGTCTCATGAATGTTTGGTTTCAGGAAGTCCAGCCTGGTGCGGATGTGTCTCTTTAAAAATAAATCAGATGGTGACTGACCTGTGGTACAATTAGGAGTTGTGCGATAGCGCAATAAAAATAAAGATAGTCTATCATCAATGCACATTTGCTCATTAGTCAATTTCTTCATACCCCTCTTGAATGTCTGGACATATCTTTCTGCCAATCCATTGGTTGCTGGGTGGTTTGGTGCACTTCTGGTATGCATAATACCATTCTGCTTCACAAATCTTTGGAATTCATCAGAAGTAAAAGTAGTTGCATTATCAGTCACGATTTGCTCAGGTAATCCATATGCAGAAAACAATCTTTTCAATCTGGTAATAGTAGCTTGAGAAGTAATCTGTGTCATACGAAAAACTTCCAACCACTTAGAATGAGCATCAACAATGATCATAAACATGTTGTTCAAGAACGGCCCAGCAAAATCCACATGCAACCTTTTCCAACACTCACCCGGGAATTCCCAAGGATGAAGAGGGACGTGACTTGGCATTCTTTGCTCTTGCTGACAGATTTGACACTCCTTGCAAACTCTCTCTATATCCGTATCAATTTTAGGCCACCACACATATTTACGAGTCAGAGCTTTCATTTTAACAATGCCAGGGTGTCCTGAGTGAATTTCCTGTAACACTGATTTTCGAAATTTGAATGGTACAATCACTCGTGTGCCCCATAGCAGACATCCCTGCTCAACTGACAGTTCATCTCTTTTCGCATAGAATACTTTCAAATCATCTGACACTTCAATTGGCCAACCTTCCATGACATAACGAAAAACTTTAGAAAGTTCTTGATCTGTTCTTGTCACTTTGGCAATCTGTGCTGCATTTAGAGGAGCTTCTTGAAGATGGTTTGTCAAAAGTGTGTTGATCTTTGCTGAAATGGCTTCTGTTCCTACATCTGTAATTTCAGGTAATGGAATTCGTGACAAGCCATCTGCATTTCCATGATCTTCTGCCTTGCGATACATGATATGATAATCATATGCAGACAAGATTATCGCCCACCGCTGGATGCGAGCGGCAGCCATCATTGGGAAATGCTTATGTTCACCAAACAGAGTCACTAATGGTCTATGATCAGTTATCAAATTAAAGGATCTTCCCCAAAGATACTGATGGAATTTTTTTACTCCATAGATCACACTCAACGCTTCCTTCTCAATCTGTGAATATTTCTTTTCAGCAGGGGACAACGTACGTGAAGCATATGCAATGGGATGTTCGTCACCATTTGGCATGATGTGCTGAAGCACCGCTCCAATTCCATAAGCGGAAGCATCACATGCTAAAGTCAAAGGCAGTTGTGGATCATAATATACTAACACTTGGTCACTGGTGAGCAATTCTTTACACCTACTGAAAGCGCCTTGTTCCTTTTTCCCCCAGCACCAAACAGTTTGCTCTTTCAACAGTCTATACAGTGGTGCCAACACTGTGCTCTGCTGGGGTACAAAGCGTCCATAATAATTTACCAGACCTAAAAAGGCTCGTAGTTCCTTCACATTTGATGGTGCTGGCGCATCTTGAATAGCTTTTACTTTGTCTTTTGTTGGATACACCCCTTTTTCATCGATCACATGGCCCAGGTACTCAATTCGTGTTTGTCCCCACTCACATTTACATTTCTTTACTCTTAAGCCTGATTCTTGAAGACGCTGTAAGACTTTGCAAATGTTTGTTAGATGTTCTTGCTCATCTTTACCCGTGATCAACAAATCGTCCAAATACACAATCACTTTCAGATCTTTCATCAAATTTTCCATTATTCGTTGAAAAATGGAAGGGGCTGAACTGATGCCAAAAGCAAGACGATTATACACATATAATCCCTTGTGAGTGTTGATTGTCGTATACTTCTTAGAATCATTATCCAGTACGACTTGTTGATATGCCTGCGCCAAGTCAATCTTGGAAAACAACTTCCCTCCACTCAAGGTGGCTAACACTTCCTCGATCCGTGGCAAGGGATACACTTCAGTATTGGCAGCTTGATTAACAGTGACTTTGTAGTCTCCGCATAAGCGAATTGTGGAATCTTTTTTTATAACAGGAACCACTGGAGCAGCCCACTCGCTGTATTTTACTGGGGATATAACATTAGCTTTTTCCAGTCTATCAATTTCCTTCTCCACACGTTCTTTCATAGCAAAAGGAAGAGGACGACTTTTAAAAAACTTGGGTGGCACATCTGGTTTCACTGAAATAGTGGCTTTAATGTCCTTTAGAGTGCCCAGCTCATCCTTAAAGACTTCACTATATTTGTCCAGCACTTCTTGGATAGACCCAGGCTGCTTACTCACATATCGAATTATCTTCCAATTCAGTTTTACTTTCTGAAGCCAGTTTCTCCCACACAGGTTTGGACCATTCCCTTTTACTACAATCAATGGTAACTCATTCACTTGATCCTCATATTGTACAGTAGCTGTGAATTGACCCAATACTGGAATGCATTCACCGGTGTAAGTCTTTAACTTGACCCTAGCTCCCTCCAGTGGCCAATGAGCAAACGATCGTCTATACTCTTGTTGTGAAATTATGCTTACAGCCGCTCCTGTATCAATTTCCATCAATAAATCCTGCTGATTCACAGTAAAATTTACTCGGAAAGGCTGTTTCTCAGTATCACTTAACATGGAAAACATTTCCAGCTCCGGCTCTTCAGCATACATATAAGCTGTCACTTTGTGCTTGTTCTGTTGTTCAGCATATCTGTTGGGATGTGACTTCATTTTAACTTTGCAAGCTCTCTTTATATGCCCAATCACTCCACAATTGTGACATTTAGAGTTTTTAAAATAACACTCCTGTGCATTATGGTTTTTTCCTTTACAACGATAGCATTGTCTCTGGTTATAAACAGTCTTTGCATTTACCTTATGCACTGTTGTCGCTGAATCCTCTGTCTTCCTCAGTTGCTGCGTATCTCGATCTGCGGTTTCCATACTGTGAGCAACTTCAAGTGCCCGTGCAAAAGTGAGTGTGTCTTCCGAAAGCAATCTTCGTTGACATGCTTCACTTCGGATTCCGCTAACAAAACGATCCCGTAGAGACTCATCCAAACTTGCCCCAAAGTCACATTTAGATGCACATTGTTTCAGTTCAGCAACATACTGGGACACAGTTTCATGGGGCTTTTGAACACAACGCTGAAATCGGAAACGCTCAGCTATTATCAACGGCTTTGGTTCAAAATGTGCCTTCAGAATATTCACAACTTCTTCAAACGTTTTATCCTTTGGCTTCGCAGGCTGAACCAGATTCCGTAGTAATCCATATGTGGACGCTCCCACAGCACTAAGCAAAGTCGCTACTTGCTTCGCATCATCCACATCATTTGCAATCATGAACAATTCCGCTCGTTCAATATATGCAGACCAGGACTCATTTTCCGGTTTATACTCATCCAATCTTCCGATTTGCGCCATGTCTTCTCATACTTTATCCTCGTCGCCAATTTATGTTATATATTCACGAGGCCAGCCACCAAATTGCTATCAAACATACTTTACTGGTGTTCAGATCACATATTGATTACATCACCTTCCACACGTGCAAACCACATCACGTGACTTAAATACCCTCTTTCCGGGCATCCCAACCAATGACTGCACATCATACATATATACACATTATCCCAAATACACCACAGTTAACATCATTCCTCTTTGTCTGAGTCTGCATTCCATAACAATAGTAAGTGTTACATTTGGTTTGTAACCTACTTTGCGACTATTTAAAAAAGTGTTTTCATTGACCTGCTGCATCAGTTGCGTCGCTTCACCTCGATTTACAAATCCTCTCCCATGGCCTCATGGGATAGTAATGTGTCCGTCGAATGAGCACTTCAGAATCTCATCGGAGCTCATCCGGGTACTTTTCACCTACTGTGTTATATGAACACTTTGAATTCGGACATACTATTAGGCTGGAAGTAAGCATATTCGGACACAGCGATTTGTATTTGTTGAGCTCTTTGTATGTGTGTCGATGAACAAATGTGAGGAAAAGGCTAAATTAAACACGTTAATTATACAAAGTGAATTTACAATGTCCTCATACACTTTTTGAATCTTGAAAGTTTTGATCTCTCAGGTTTCATTAAAAATATCTCTATTTTTGTTTTGAAGATATCTTGTGGGTTTGGAATGACATGAGGGTGATTAAATAAAGATACATTTTTCATTTATTGCTAAACTATCCCTTTAAGCATTTAGTTTTAATAATTTAGCAAATAGTGTGTATAGTGTGTGTGTGTGTGTGTGTGTGTGTGTGTGTGTGTGTGTGTGTGTGTGTGTGTGTGTGTGTGTGTGTGTGTGTGTGTGTGTGTGTGTGTGTGTGTGTGTGTGTGTGTGTGTGTGTGTGTGTGTGTGTGTGTGTGTGTGTGTGTGTGTGTGTGTTCAGTCTATCAGTCAAGGGCAGAGAGAGTAGATGCTTTTAAATTGTCACTCAAGCTGGTTCATACCGCTGGGCCTGAATTCTGCAAGCACTTTGTTTGTGAATGCTTAACACTGCCATCTAACTGTGCTAGAGCTCTTCACATTGTGTAGGTTACACTGAATATTGCCATGCTGTGCGTCTTAACAGAATCCAGGGAAGATATTCATTCTTCTGCAGGAGATCTTGGCCTGCAAAGATGCAGAGGTGGAGTTCAGTGGGAACAAGCATCGAGTGAGAGTGAAGCCTGTGAATTGGAATGAGAGCACACTGAGTGTCATTGCACCTGGTAAGATGGCCTACATATATGTTTTTCTTTTTTGAATGAATGAAAGGGTGTAGAAAATAGTATGGTTGCAGCTCTAATCTGCTAAATGTGACTGCTGCTTGACAATATTAAGATATTATAAATATTAACATTATGATTTTCTGTAAAGCTGTTTTGAAACAATAAGTATTATGAAAAGCTCTATGAATAAATTTAGCTTGACTTGGCATTTTAAAGGTATGAATGCCACAAAATGAAAACTGTTAGTATTTACTCACCTTTAATATCATTCCAAACCTGTATGACTTTCTTGTTCTCGTTCTTTTCCGTGCAATTACAATGAATTGGAGGGTTGTTATATAATTAGGGGTGCATTTGGAAGTTGACAATGTGTGTTTCTTTTTTTCCCCAAAACACAAACAGGACCTTACATAAAACCTTTAAAATCAAATAGCTACTTATTTCTATTAGCCAAATTCTCGGTTACCTGGTTGTGGAAAATTAAAAACTCAGCAGTAACACAGTTGACCACACGGAAACATAGTTCACAAAGGCAACACAGTTGACTGGACATGAGAAATGTTTACTTCCTTTGTTTAGTTCCTGTCTCTGGCTGTGTCCGAAATCGCCCCCTATACCCTTAAATAGGGCACTATTTGAGAGGACAGCCATTTGTAGTGGTGTCCGAAATTATTGTGGACGTTATTGAGTGAACTCATTCAATCCCACAATGCACCGCAATGATGAGTGTACAACTGATGTACCATTAACAGCTAGAGAATAGCCACATGCTGAATAAATTCCCGCATCTCACCAGAAATTGCGACTGCAGCTGAATCATCCATTTTACAAACCGCACTGGTCTAGCGTAATATCATACAGGTATAAATTCCTTTTTAATCGATTATTAAATGGTTTAATTACGGTTTATACATGCTAGTTGGTGCCAGTTTGCTATGTTTCAAATAATTATCAAACAGCAAGCAGAGTTTAATTTTCATTCACTCCTTCAAGTGGACCATATTAGTGGAGTAATGTAGGGAATAGCCTAGTGAATGAGGGTATAAGGGGCGATTTAGAACACAGCACCTGTTTGCCTTGCTGCCTTGTTTGTCTGATGTTGTGTCCCTTTTAGTTACCATGGCAACAAGGTCAAGGTATAAGGAAGCTGAAAGTATACTTAGTTTTTTTTACACGGATGCGAGCGTATGCACACAGTTGAGCGCACAGCCTTACAAAGTATACTTCTTTTGACTTGTATGCGTACACAGGCGTTTGATGCATGTGCAGTTTTGAGCAATCTCTCACCACAAGTTACAACCCATGTAAATACTGCAAAAAAATAAATGCGCATGTGCGACCTGCACATGCAAAGTACGCACGGTTACAAAAATCCAGCGGTGCGCTTTCAGTATGCGCATACTCTTCTGATGACAAAATTTGCATCACGCGCATTGTATGCTGACCCTAGCATACGCATAAAAGTGAAGTATACTTTGGCCTTAAGGGTTAAACAAATCACCTACACCTGTCCCTCATCAGCCCTTGACTTGTGTATAAATACCCCAGTGTTTGCTCATGTTCTAGGTCTAGTCTTGTCGTCCTTTGATGGCTGTTATGTGTTTGGTTCTCTCCTGTTCATGGTCAGTTGTTTTGGTTCCTGTTAATTCTATTATTAAAACTCGTCTATATTTGGATCCTCTCGCCTTGGTCCCAGAGTTTCACCACACGTAACAGTTTGCCTAGAACCACTGAGCACATGGTATGTTTAGAAATATATTTTCATAAACATACGTTTTTGTGTTAAACATACGTTTAAACATAAAACAAATTTAAAATTTGCAGCAATAATACTTATGTAACATATTTTTTGCCACTTTTAGTCTTTCATCCATGTGCTTCAAGAAGAAATTACATCACACTATGCAAATTATGTGAGATTGGAACAATCCATTTCTTTTTGAAAGGGGTTTTTCTAGTGGGTAACTTAGTTGACAATGGTTTTTCAGACACATAAAATAAGGTATAGCACAATAAACACTTATTATTTTTGAAGAACATAACCTAATAGTCTTGATTATCTAATCTAACTGAAGGTAAAACTATGAAATAAATTTATGTTTGAGATCATTTCCATGCTTAAATGCAGATTAGAATGAGCAACTTTACAAAACCGGACAGTTTTACCAGGGTTCTATGTGATATGAACCTAATTTTTCAACAAAAGATATGGGTTTTTCCACATGTAATAGTGTAACTGGGGAAAATATAATGTTGTTCTATGAACATAAGCACTGGGGATTTTTATATATGGAAATATATTAAAATTACACATCACAGACTAGAGATGTACCCGCAATTATAGAATGACCCTGGAAGTAAAGCTTTAAAGATGTAAAATAGAAACTATCATATGACTCACACGGCACAAATCTGAAGCCAGTCCCTACGTGTTGTAATTGCACTGAAAAGAAAACCAATATGTTAACAACATGACGGTGATGAGTAAATAATTGTTCATGTTTTGGTGAACTTTCATTTAAGAAACGACTAAATATAGCCCCCCAGGAGTAGGAATGGACACCCCTGATGTATAGTATTCATATTATTCTTCGGTGGTAATATAATCTTTTGTTTTTCAGATTTTACTGCTGGAGAGGTGACTGTGACACTTTATAGTAAAGGCTTGCTTAAAGGCAATGCCTGTTTACAATACTACACCATCATGGGAGATATTGCCCAATCCCTCCAGCAGGCTGCAGATCCTGTGAAGTTTATGTGCCAGGTAACCACATGTCTGTTGTGTCTTGTTGTAAATAGGCTTTTAATCTGTAATTAAGTTTTAATCCACATGCTTAAGTTCCGGATATACTTTATTTTCCTCGTTCCGCTCCATCTTGTGCACAGTCATATCTGCACAGCTTTAAAAGTATACTCAACCGCAGATGAGCGCCGATGGACGAGTTTGACACTTGTGCAGTGCAATTGCTTTTTTTATGCTCTACCAGTTGTCAGAGGGCAGCACAGCGTCATGTCAGTTACAGCACATTCGCTTGGAAGGATAGAAAAATAAAAGTAGAGGCTAAATCATGACCGCCACTGCATGCAAAGTTTAGAACAAGAAACAAACCAAGGCAAGCAAAGGCACATTTATTTCTAAAGCACATTTTAAAAAAAGCAGTGCTGACCAAAGTGCTGTACAATATGATAGAATAAAACAATAAAATACATAACATACTGACAAGGAAATACTAAAATGAATAAAACTTCATTGATCCAAATGCTTACGAAAGACAAAATGTCTTCAGTGAGGTTTTAAAACGTTCAACATCAGAAGACAACTATTTCAAATTTTTCAACCTATTTAAAGACCTTAAGGCCTTGAACATTTCTGGTAGTGAAGGGCCTGGCCATTTAACCCCTTATACACATATAATAAAACCTTAAATTTAACACAATATTCAACGGGCAACCAGGGTGAAGCTAAAGCAGGAGAAAACCTTTTTCTAATTCCAGTAAGAAGCCTAGCAGCAACATTTTGTACCATTTGAAGGCGGGATAAGGAGGACAGAGCCACACCAAGGTACAGTGACATAGGCTGCGTTCACACTGCAGGCTGAAACGACCCAATTCCGATTTTTTTGCCCTTATGCGACCTGTATCTGATCTTTTCATGACAGTCTGAACGACACAGATCCGATCTTTTCAAATGCGACCCAGGCCACTTGGGTATGTGGTCCAAATCCGATACATATCCGATCTTTTGAAATGCGTCTTCAGTCTGAACTGCCAGGTCACATGTATCCGACCCGCACGTCGTTGATACGCTACAAACGTCATCATTGTACGTTGAAGTAGGCGGCTCCGCACCCACACGTTTCTCTGTACCGACGTTGCTACCACTGCTCCACAAAACGCCATGGCCAAAAACCTTGCTCTCCTCCTCTTTTTTAATTTTCTTCTTAACATGAGAAGGTTGTAACGGTGCTGGCTCCGTTGCGAAAATAACTTTAATAAAGCTAAACGAACTCCAATGCTGACACCCATATTTGGCTACTTCCGTAAACAACAAGTGACGTCGTTGAAAGTTGAGTACTCTTCTGCGCATGCGGGTCACTTCTGGGTCATTTCACGTTCACACAGGAGATCACAAAAGGTCGCATTTAATTGGAAATGTGAACGGCCTTGCAAAAAAATCGAATTTTTTTCAAAAAATCGGAATTGAGCATTAAGCCCTGCAGTGTGAACGCAGCCTTACTGTAATCTAGCCTGGAGGAAAGAAAAGCATGAATCACTGTCTCCAAATCCTTTACTGAAAACACTTTAAATTTTGCAATGGATCTGAGATGATAGCCACTCTTCACCACTGAATTGATTGTTTATCGAGTTTTAGGCCG
Source organism: Gobio gobio (assembly GCF_949357685.1). Classification (NCBI taxonomy): domain Eukaryota; kingdom Metazoa; phylum Chordata; class Actinopteri; order Cypriniformes; family Gobionidae; genus Gobio; species Gobio gobio. Next base: position 26,228,551 of record NC_137098.1, read on the forward strand.
TTATCAAAAATCATTACCAAATTTCTAGCATTAACATGAGAATTCACAAATAAAGGACCCAGATTAATAGATGCTGGTGGTCCAAAAACTACAAATTCAGTTTTAGAATCATTCAGCTTATAAGAAAAACGGCCAGCCAACATCTACCCTCTGCAAGGCAGTCCAACAACAAGTGCATGTCATTATTTTCAAAGTCAAGTCAAATTTATTTATATAGCGCTTTTTACAATGCCGATTGTTCCAAAGCAGCTTCACAGTGTTAGACAGGAAAATAATGCAACAGAATTTGATTCGGCTGTACAGCCACTCCGGAGAAAACGGTGATGTCATCCAGCTCATTTCAATTATCATATTGTGACAATGCGGGCAGATCAGTAATTGAGAATTTAAAATTAAGTGTCCCCAACTGAGCAAGCCAAGCCAAAGGCGACAGTGGCAAGGAACCAAAAACTCCATCAGGTGGCATAATGGAGAAATATAAACCTTGGGAGAAACCAGTCTCCACCGTGGTGCCAGTTAGGGTTAGGTTATCATGCCATCATGGCCATCATGCCGTGTGAGGCAATGCCATGCATCATGTGAGGCAATTATTAGATAGGGATATTCGAAAGATCGGAGTCATCTTTAGTGAAAGATCGGAGTCATCACGCCTGAGACTGGTTTATTGAGGATGCCGTGTCGGTGAGGCAATTGTTAGATAGGAATATTCGAAAGATTGGAGTCATCACGCCGGGGACGGGTTAAATGAGGATGCCGTGTCGATGAGGCAATTTCAGGGGGGAGTCTAATTTACACGGTCTCTGCAGACACTTCAGGGATGCGTTGGTCATGTCTGGGCGCAGGTCCACCATCTGATCTGGATACGGCCCAGATCTGGCTGACTGAGGTAAACCTCTGGATAAACAGAGAGACTAGCATTAGCATAGATGCCATTCTTTTTATGATGGAATGAGTACTTCAGGTGTTATGGGAAGTGTTCCCGGTTCGGGCTGACCTAGTTAATGCAACCTAACAATCATTAACTGATTTGAATAATATACATTTAAAATGTGTTATTTGTATGCCATAGTAAAGCGAAAAATGCTAGGAAGACTGTTCCAGAGTTTAGGTGCTAAATAGGAAAAGGATCGACTACCTGTAGTTGATTTTGATATCCTAGGTATTATCAACTGGCCAGAATTGAGACAGCAATAGATGTGATGGGGTATAATATGTTAAGAGCTCGCTCAAGTACTGGGAGCTAAACCATTTAATTAGTAATCATTATTACTTTGTAAGCAATAAGCAAGATTTTAAAATGTATGCAATGTTTAATAGAGAGCCAGTGCAGTGTTGACAGAACCGGGCTAATATGATCATACATCCTGGTTCTAGTAAGAACTCGAGCTGCTGCGTTTTGGACCAGCTGCAGTTTATTTATTAACCCTCTGGAGTCTGAGCTCTTTTGGGGCCCTTTAGAAGTTTTGACATGCTCTGACATTTATGTTTTTTTTCAGTTGCTTATAAGCACACTAATGGCAAACGTGCAATTACACTGTATTCAGCACAAATTGGGCTACCATAATATGTGAGCAACATGTATGTACATGCTTGTATTTTTGAGAGAAAAATGTGTATGCACGGTTTTTGAAAAAACTAAAACATTTGTTTTAAAATTAAGGCAAAACACACAATAGATGTGTTCACAAGACTTTTGACTCCTGTGTGTATTTGCTTAGAGTTTTTTCTTTAAACTGATGTGAGAATCATTGAGCCTACTCATTCACATAAAACAATATATTAATTTACAATTTGTAAGACAGTTTCTCTTCACAAAGCCAACATGCGAGGAGGCGTGATATCTAATGAATAATAATGAGAACACCTGAGATGACAAAATAACATAATAATTTGCATAATGAGCTGCATAATGAATGAGCTTCAGGTAGGCCTATGTGACAGAGCAACAGAGCAAAGGAAATATAGTTTTTTGTAGTTTATTTTATTTGGAATGTAGTCAACAAAGGCCTATTATATTTTAAATGATCAAAATATTTGACTGCACTGCAAAACATTATCTTCTTATTTGGTATTTTTTCTTGTTTCCAGTCCAAATATTTGAAATTCTTAAATCAAGATTAATTTACTAGATAAGTACAAATTTCTGGGGGGAAAATCAAAATGAAGTGAGTTTTTGCTTAGTTAATTAGTTAACTTTATTGTCCCCAAGGGGAAATTCTGCTTGGGCACGGTGCAGAGTTTTTTCATAAAGGTAGACCAGAAAACTTAAATCATAAATTATGGTTTAATAAATCATATATTGTTGTGGCAGATAATATAGATTGTTTTATTACAACAATTTATTAAAACACAACAATTAATGAGCTTAAAACCATGTTTTTACTCCAAACTTACTTTATATCACAAGTCAAATGTTTTAAATAACCTTATGTGATCTCATTTGGCTTTGGATCAAAAAATCAGACAGAAAATAAATAATTTTACAATATTCTGCATAATGATAAAAGCTCGAATAGCATTGCATTATAAATATAATCTATTATGAAAACACCCAACATGGTATAAATAACACAGATAAGCCATATATTGTCGCAATTGTGTGTTTGTTATCTTCAAACGTGTCTATCTGCATGTTGAAGGGATTTCTGGAAGCTGTTAATGTCAATTGCTGCGTCCCAATTCGCCTACTTATACTACATCTTAAAAGTATGTACTCTTTTTGTGAAGAAAAAGTACATACTTTTGAGTGTGTAGCAGAAGAATATGCAAGCTTTGGGACATACTACTTCGTCATCTTTAACGGACTCTGTCGCTTAGTTACATGCATCCCGTCACTGTTTAAACTGCCCTGTCAATCATCGTCATGGTTCAAATCCTCCACATTCAATTTAATTTCCTACAGTATCGGAGATAAATGTAGTAGCATGTTGATCTGCCATTCATGGGTCTTTAATGCAGAGACTCCCCTCATGTGTTTGCAGTTTAAATATAATGATGCATTTAAAAGTTAATGGCCAAACGTATCATTACAAAAGTTTTCAATGCTGCTGCAGGTGAAATATAATGTGGATAATATTGAATAAATATATTTTCGTCAGGTTAAAAACTGATAATTGCTCACTCAAACCCCTTTATCTAACCCTCTCAACTTAACCGTCAGACTCGCATAACCGTCATGTTTGTAGTTTTTTAACACTTTTTTTGTTTGTTTATTTGTTCTAATTGAATCCTCGTCCATTTCGCAATGGGTTGTGGGCAATATCAGCCGTTAGAGTGCGCATCGATCTGCACTTCGAATTCTGACCGGAAATAGTAGACCAGCCGGGAATCTTTGGAATACTTTTTTCAACATACTACGATTTGGGACATACTAATTATTTTTTCGAATACTATTTAGTACGGATAGTATGCGAATTAGGACGCAGCTAATGTCACATGGTACTGTATCTTCATGCGTGGTATATATGGACTACATGTGCACGGAGCGCTCTCCGGCTGCCAGTATGAACTGAAAACACAACACATCAGAGTATCGAGCACTCATAATGATTACATCTGCGATTGAATAAATAACACTTCTCTGTATAGAAATTTGACACAGACATATGAGAATCTATCAATATTTCTCCTCATCTGCACACTTTTGAACTAAAAGCCCTGAGGGATGTTGTTTTGTCGTGAGTCTTCATGACGAGAATAGAGGAGTGTTTTATTAATGAGATCAGCTGACACTCGTATTACAATCTTTAGAAGGTACCGACGCGGTTTTCATATTCATAACTCCTGACACATATTAACAAATTACGGTCACTATATGACTTTGAGAATAAAACAGAGGTCAAAAATGGAAGCTTGAGTCTTAGATCTTTTAAATGATATATATAGTTTGTCAAGGTAATTACTTACATCTGACAGTAATTTTGAGCTAATTTAAACAAAGAAACCTTCAGTGCGTCCTCGCGCAGGTTTTTGAACAGTTGAACATGGAGAATTATTCCAGGATTATTAAACGTGTCTCAAAACGATGTAGTTGTAGTAGGAATGCAGTACTTGATGTGTTTGTTTGAGCTGATGTGTGGGTGTCGCCTCCGGAGCCTCAGTATTTGAATCTCAACAGAATGCGCGCTCCATGGGCGTGGTCGCATTAGTGTATAATGAGCCGCTGAGGAACGACTAACCTCTCTCTGCTTTCAAACAGATTACATAAATAGAATATTTGTTTTTGATTTGGTTTACATTGTTTAAAACCTGACATTTCAACGTTTCTGTAGACATATGTCTCATGTTTGTGAGACAAGTATTCATTAAGCTAGAGGTCATTTTCTGAAGACTATCTGAATGAATGTCTTTGACAGAGAGGCTACAGATCGCGCGTCATGTTTGATTTCTTTATTTTGCAAAAAGCACATCAATTTGTTTTTATTGTGACTGTACTAAAAAAAAATAGAAACTTCACAGATTATAATGATGTATAACACTGACCTGAATGATAAAAAACGACAGAGATATTTGAGTCTCTTTGGCACTGATAAGAAAAAAAGCGAGCAGATCGCGTCGGCGCGACCGCCGACTCGAGAGGGTTAAGCAAGCAGGGCAACCACCCATTAGAGCATTACAATAATCTAGCCTTGAGGTCATGAACGCATTAACTAACTGTTCAGCATTTTGCATTGAAAGCATGTGCCGTAATTTAGATATATTTTTAAGATGGTAGAATGCAGTTTTACAGATGCTAGAAACTTGGCTTTCAAATGAAAGATTGATATCAAAGAGCCACCCAAGATCCTAAATGACTACGAGGACTTGACAGAGCAGCCATAAAGTGTTAGACAGTATTCTAGGTTACTACTTGTGGAGTTGTTTTGTCCAATAATTAAAAATCAGCTTTTTCTGAATTAAGTTGCAGGAAATTACTAGTCATCCAATTTTTTATATCAGCTATGTATTCCGTTAATCTTGTTAATTGGTAAGTTTCATCAGGGTGTGAAGAAATATAGAGCTGAGTATTGTCAGCATAACAATGAAAACTAACGCCATGCTTCCTAATGATATCTCCCAGTGGTAGCATGTACAGGGTGAAGAGCAACGGTCCTAGCACTGAGCCTTGCGGGACTCCATACTGAACTTGTGATCAGTGCTTCATTTACTGCTACAAACTGATAACGGTCAGATAAGTATGATTTAAACCATGCCAATGCAATTGCACTAATGCCATCATCATTTTCAAGTCTATTCAAAAGAATGTTGTGGTCGATATTATCGAATGCAGCGCTAAGATCGAGTGACACTAATAGAAAGATCGGATGATGAGAGTAAATCATTTGTAACTCTGATGAGAGCAGTTTCAGTACTATGATACTGTCTAAATCCTGACTGCACTTACTAAATAAAAATGAGTTCACTGCACTCAAACATTACCGAATGTTGTGTGGACACAATGACTGAAACAGAACTCAAAATGAATGAGTTTGAATGAGAACATTTCTAGTTCCCAGCATGATAATTGGATAATAATTGTATTGTTAAGTGATTAAATAAGTGATAATTGCGAATTGGTGGTGACCAATGAGCAGAATCACTGAAGGAAATAGAAACACAAGAACTACAACTGACTACAGCCACAGCTTTAGATGAAATCAACTCAAGATAAAATAAGACATTAAATCTCTGAAGATCTCAGCAGAGGAGGATTAAACAACTCCACAAAGAGCATTACCAGCTTCACACATTACTAACCAGACTAACTTTATTTGTCATTTCTGTTATTGATGTATATTGAATATACATATAAATATATATGTATGTATATTGAAAATAATAGTTTTGTTTGAATTCACCATGATGGTGTTCAGTGTTTGCTTTTGTTGGGATCTTGACCCTTTGTAAACACAGTCAAAGAAGCCAGAGCAAGTCTTACTCTGGCTTCTTTGACTGTGTTTACAAAGCATATTTGTTATGGTAAGAAAAGCCAAAAGAAAATATGATCAGCTGGTGTTGGTTGCAGATCACTGACCTCATTCAGAGTCTAATGCTCTGGTTATAGAGGTTTTGTGTTGTTATATTTTTGTATTATTCATAATAGAACCCATGTGATTTTACAGCACAAAATCCAGGATGGTTGTGTAATCGAACAATATGCAGGATTGAAATAAATAAAATTAATGCACGAAAGATTTTAATCTACAACTATACTTAGACACACACAGACATCAAGAATCAGAGTATGAATCTCAACAATGGTGACAATAAAAAAAAATATTCAGATAAAGATCAACTTTGAACATAAAACAAGCTACAAAAACATCACAAACACAGCAAAAGTAAAAGCAAATAGTAAGAATCAAAGAAAATCAATCACAATTCAGATGCATAATGTATTCATGCCGCAATGCATGCTGGGACCCATGAGGGAGTTTTGATCGGTGGTACCCAGCATGCACTGCAGCATGAAGCTTTTCATTGATTGTCACCATTGTTGAGATGCTTACGCAGATTCTTGATGTCTGTGTGTGTCTAAGTAATGCCATAGATTAAAACCTTTTGAGCACTACATGGTTTTGAAATCTTACATATTATTCAATTACCACAACAGTGCTGGATTTTGTGCTGTTTAATCATGTAGCCATTATTATTAATAATACAAAAATTAACAACACAATACTGCTATATCCAGAGCATAAGACTCTGAGTGAGATCAGTGACTTAAGCCACTACATGATGATTATACCAAAATCATTGTATAGCCAACATCACCTAATCACATTTTCTCTTGGCATTCCTTACCATAACAAATGTGCTTTCTAAACACACATTTAAAGCAACCAGAGAAAAAAACTAATGCTAAAGATTAAAGGGTCAAGAGCCCAACTAAAGCAAACACTCATCACCATCATGGTGACTTGAATTAAACTATTATTTTCATTAAAACAGAAATAAAGTCAGTCTGGTTAGTAATGTGTGAAACTGGTAGTGCTGTTTGTGGAGTTGTTTAATCCTCCTCTGCTGAGATCTTCAGAGATGTAATGTCTTCTTTTATCTTCTGTTATTTCATCTAAAGCTGTGGCTTAAGTCAGTTGTAGTTCTTGTGTTTCTCTTTCCTTCTGTGATTCTGCTCATTATCATCAGGTGATCACAATTAATGCCCAATCATCACTTAATTAATCACTTAATTACTCAACTGCAACATATATTAAGAATCATTTAAAAAAATTATATTAGTGAACTCAACTGAAATGAGCTTCGAGTACTCATAACTGTTGGTTTTTAAACTCAAATTATTTGAGGTAATAAGTTTCCTCAAATGTAATGAGTTTGCTTAAGTTTGTGTGTGCTATTGTGAGCTAGCAGTAACTAGCAAGCTCTCTGAGTTCATTTAAAGTTTGTAATTTCTGTTGTTTTACTCATTATAGTGAAGTTTTAGCTGTAAAAAGTATTTGAAGGCAGTGTAAAGTTTAATTGGATATTAAGAAGTATCCTTGGTTTAGTGGACTCAATTAAAATAAGTTCAGAGTACTCATAACTACAGTTTTTCTTTACTTCAATTAAGTTTGTTAAACTCAATTTAATTGAGGTAATCAGTTTCCTCAAATTAAATGAGTTTGCTTAACTTGTTGGGTTTTACAGTGTGGAAATCCTCACAGATACAATTTCTTTCTAAAAAGGAGCATAATTGTGAGGACACTGCATTTTCTATTATTTTTGACAGAAAGGGTAGATTTGAAAGGGCTGGATTTCAAACAAAAATTATGGAGAAGGATATGCTGCTCTGTTTAGTGTTCTTGGAACAGTATCATTCTTCTTTGACTACTGTACAATACATTACAATTGCTTTTTTGCTACCTACTGGAATCTTCTGTCTCCGCATACACCTTGCACATATGCTGTTGTGCATTTTGTGTCTGCGTGGACACAAAAATTGGACAGGCTGTACGCAAGCATCCGTGGACCCTCCAAATGATGAACATTATGTCTCACGGACCGTCAAGGAACACAAGCGGCAGAAGTATACCTTGGGCTTATAATTAATTCATAATATGTTCAGCTTCTGCCATTAGAATTAGAATCAGAAAGAGCTTTGTGCGTGTGTTTCTATCATTCACTTCTTGTCTGGTCACCGTTTTATATATCCGTTGTGTTTGTAAAGTGTATACCTGCTTGTTCTTCAGTAAATCTTCCTTTGAGTTCTACATTCACCTGTCCTTGCCTTCTTGCCTGAGCAGTTTGTAACAATTTGGACTGGAAACAAGAAAAAATACTAAATAAGAAGAGCATTTTTTGCAGTGTAGTCAAATCTTTTGATCATTTAAAGGGCACCTATTATGCAAAATCCACTTTTACATGATGTTTGAACATAAATGTGTGTTGACAGTGTGTGTAAACAACCACCCTATAACAATAAAAATACACCCAGTATTTTTTTTTAATCCCCAAAAATTATAAGCAGTGTTTCAGAACAAGCTGTTCTCAGATTCTCTGCAGTGTGACATCACACTGCAAAGGCCCGCCCGCAAGGTTTGACTGACACTGCCATTTTAACATAGACCCACCCTGTGCGACCTTTAGGCAATCTGTCATGCACAGGAGAGATGTATATGCTATGCCCTCTTCTAAAGACCAGGCGGGGATATGCAGCTTATTTACATTTAAAGCGGTACACACCAAAACAGCCCTTTTTATAGACAGGCCTCAAAATGACATTTTCAACACGTTATAATAAATGATCTGTGGGGTATTTTGTGCTGAAACTTCACAGACAAATTTTGTGGACACCCAAGACCAATATGACATCTTGTAAAAAGGGGCATAATAGGTGCCCTTTAAAATATAATAGGCCTTTGTTGACTACATTCTAAATAAACTACAAATATATATATATATATATTTCCTTTGTCCTGTTGCTCCCTCTCAGTCGCATGCCTGAAGCTCATTCATTATGCAGGTCATTATGCAGCCCATTATGTGTTATTTTGTTATCTCAGGTGTGATACCCAGCATTGTTCATTAACGTTCACGCCTCCTCGCATACTGCCTTTGTAAAGAAATAATGTCTTACAAAATGTAAATTAATATATTGTTTTATGTGAATGATTCTCACATCAGTTTGAAGCAAAATATCAACAACACACATTAATGAAAAGTATTGTGGACACATATCTATTGTGTTTTGAGGCCTTAATAAAAATAAAAAAAAGAGTTTGTTTTTTCAAAAACCACGCATAAACATTATTCTCTCAAAAATACAAGCATGTACATACATGTTGCCTAGATATTAGCCCAGTTTGTGCTGAATACAGTGTAATTACACTTTTTCCATGAATATGTTTATAAGCAACTGAAAAAAGGACAAATGTCAGAGCATGTAAAAACTTCTAAAGGGCCCCAAAACAGCTCAGACTTCTAGGGGTTAATGGCATTCTGCGTTGATATTTTTAATTAACTCACAAGTAAATGTATATACTGTATTTCTAACTGTTTAACTGATTTAATTTAAAGGTGTATCTTAATTTTTCAGTGTATAATTTTTCAGTGTTAAAATACTTATATCCCAGCTGAATATGTAGAAACAACTATAAATAAGTCATTTGTTCTTCATGTTGGTTCCCCTGAAAAGTTGCTCTCTGGTGCTATCAAAAATTATTATTTTTTTTTTTTGAGCATCTAACATGTCTGCTTTTGTTCAACTAAAGGAGTGACTTTGCGACTGGACTATCTTTTTGTATGACCAATGGCAGATGGAGGAAGTGTTTGGGAATTATATTTGCACTATAGGCTAGTGCCTCACTCTTTGAAGAACTGTCAAGTTTATAATGTTTCTTATGTTTATATTAAGGCCTTTCAGGTGTCTTCCTTGGAGAAGCTGGATCAAACTCTAGCTTCTTGTCTGATACAGAAAATGCCGACAGGAGGTTTCAAAGGCCTGCAGTGTGATCAGTCTCCTGCTGGGGGTAAGGGATTCTCTAGTTTTGTTTGCCTCTTTTAGCCCATTTTATGTCTCACCCACCGCTTGCAGATAGCCATTTCTAGATCAGCACAAAAAGGCTAACGCTACCAGCACTCTATTTTACAGTCTGTTATAGGCATGAATAAATGATGGAGGGAAGTCGCCTCAGCCCACAGAAGTGCATTACTGTGCACTTGTTCCTTCGACATGTGCCTCCCTGCCCACATAAATACAGCATGACCCAGATCCGCTGCAGTTTAACACAGAGCAATTGGCAATGCTATTATGTGCACAAAATATTGTCAGCAAACCAATGCACAATAAAAGCTAAACTCAATAACTAAAGCTAAGTATCTAAGAAATAAGTAACTTAATCTGCAACCTTATTAGGATTATGGCGCTGCATAGCCGCAGACCAGTCAGGGGGCCCATGCTGACCCCTGTCCACTGCAGAAAGCTCCAACAGTGGACACGTGAGCATCAGAACAGGACCACGTAAAGAATTGCTGCACTGTAAAACCAAATAAGTTCAAATAAATCATTTCATTTGAGGACACCAATTATCTCAAACCATTTAAGTTTATAAAAAACAATAGTTATGAGTAATCAGCACTTATTTTAATCAAGAAAAAAGATTTTTCTTAATATACAATTGAACTTTACACTGCATTCAAATACTTGAAATAGCTGAACCTTCCCTATATTGAGTAAAACAGCTGAAATTACAAACTTTAAATGAACTCAGAGTGCTTGCAGTTACTGCTAGCTCACAATAGCACACAAAAAGTCAAATCTAGTAAATTAAGCTAACTCATTAACTTTGAGGACACTGATTACCTTAATTCTTTTAATTTTAGAAAACAATAGCTATGAGTACTTTGAACTTATTTCAATTGAGTTCACTAAAATAAGACACTCATTGCAATCAAAAAATTAAGTGATGAATTAAGTAATGATTGAGCATTAGTGATGAACACCTGATGATAATGAGCAGAATCATAGAAGGAAAGAGAAACACAAGAACTACAACTGACTTAAGCCACAGCTTTAGATGAAATAACAGAAGATAAAAGAAGACATTAAATCTCTGAAGATCTCAGCAGAGGAGGATTAAACAACTCCACAAACAGCACTACCAGCTTCACACATTACTTACCAGACTGACTTTATTTCTGTTATTTCTGTTTTAATGAAAATAATAGTTTAATTGAAGTCACCATGATGGAGATGAGTGTTTGCTTTAGTTGGGCTCTTGACCCTTAAATCTTTAACATTAGTTTGTTCTCTGGCTGCTTTAACGGTGTGTTTAGAAAGCTAATTTGTTGAGGTAAGGAATGCCAAGAGAAAATGTGATTAGGTGATGTTGGCTATACAATGATGTTGGTATAATCGTCATGTAGTGGCTTAAGTCACTGATCTCACTCAGAGTCTCATGCTCTGATTATAGAAGTATTGTGTTGTTAATTTTCAATTAACACTGTTGTGTAAGGGATATTCAGGTCAAATAACTCTTGGGGAATTGATTTACAATTAAAAGAACCGAATCACCTATATGAATAATTCAGAATTAATATTTAACACCTCATCAACTATTCGTCCAGCGACACGTCGATATTAGAGTTATCTTATCCATTCTGGTCAGAATATTACTTCCTGGCCATCAGAAATAATATAATTAATTTTATGTTCATTGATATGAGTCATATCAATGAACATATGAGCACGGTAACGTACGATCGACAGTTTAATGGAACAACTTATGAGCATGAAGCACAAGACACACGTTTAGATGAAAAATTAATACAAGACTTTATTGAGCTTACTGAGCTATTCTAAGACATACCCCAACCTTCTAGCTTTAGCAGCTATTTCTTAAACCACGACCTGAGAGAATCAAGTAATTAAACCCTTAGTGTGTCTGCTCGACACAATTTCCATCAGCTCGGCCAGAAATGAAAGTTGTACCTGCATTGTCTGACTGCTCTTTGAAGCGCGGGCTGTTTTCGTAAGGAAGGGCTGCGGCGCTGATTGGCTGGCGGGCGGTCGTTGCTTTTGCAGGCTCGGCGATCTGGTTGTTGAGGGTGGCTCTGCCGGGAGGAGCTTGTCTCGGGTTCCGGGTTGCGCTGAGTAAGGCTTCGTCGTTGCTGCGCAACAGGCTTCCTCTGCGTCTCGTGGCTGTTGTATGCGCTCACTGAAGTTTGTTAGGCGAGGTTCAAACGCAGTCGTGGAGTTTGGAAAGAGCTTTGGTGGCTCTTAGTGCTGGTGAAACGTGCAGGCAAGAAGATGATGAAGCCAGCACGAGTCAGCTGCAGCGTTGTTACTGCAAACAGTGGCTAGACGCACAAAACAATGTCTCAGCAAAGAGGGAACGTATCAACTGTTGATCCCTGTCTTAACAGATCCATTTGGTCTGCCCCTGGAGGTGTTCCAGCCAATCAGATATTGTTGTGGGCAGGTCTCCCGCCCAGTGCTCCCGTTCTCGTATATTATTAGCGTTTTGCCTCATGTGATAAGTGATAGCAGATTCCGCTGGCTTCTGACGAGCATTTCAAACGCATCATTTTCAAATTGCAAATATGGTACATTATACAGAACTGTGCTTTGGACAGAAATATGGGTCATCATTTAACTATTTCATACATACCAAACAGCACGTGTTTCCCATATATGGAGGGCATGATGATAGTGATTATGATGGGGTAACTGTCTAGTTATATAACACTCCGCAGATCCTATGAGACATACATAATACATTGATACACGTTGTCAGGAGATTTCTTAGTGATTTCCCCGGTACAAAAACATATATTTGAAAAGGAGAATCATGCAAAAACCGGTGGCACTGAAATAGTTTGACCCTGGACAAAGTCATTGTGCGTGGTTCATATAGTTCAGTTCCTAGTCGGTTACATAGAAGTCTTTGTATCTGGATAACAAAGAGGGTCTTTGAGAAATGGTCATTGTCAAAGGAGGACGAGTGTGTTTTAACCCATGTTTTTGGGATCTCCTGAATGCTTGCTAATGGCCCATTCAGGAACCGTTTCAGGAAGTCCCTGAAGTCTGATGTGTCTGTGAATCGAGGCCTGTTCAATAGATAATCCTAAAGTCCCCCTTTCGGTCGGCGATGTTCCATGCAAGGCCATTGGTGAGCACTGGAGAAACAGGCAGAGAGAGAGAGAGAGAGAGAGACAGACAGGCATACATGCAAACACAACACAACACTCCATTACTAGCCGAGTTCTTGTTTCTCAAGCAGGGATATTGTGGGCATAGGGGGCGATTGGTTCGTAACTATGGTGGGGCTTGGCACTTTTCCGAGGTTCCCTTAGTTCTCGAGGGTGCGACGCGCAGGTGAGGGCGTAATCTCGAGAAGGTCGACGGAGTTTTCAGGTTTGGGTCGCTCACAGTCACGGTCACGCCTGAAAATTCGTGGTACGTTGCCGGGGCATTTGTTCATTGCGTCTTGTACTGCATTCATCCTCCGGTGGAGGAGGAAGGCCAAGGTGAGGGTTATTAGGTAACTCACGACTGTGGAGACGCACAGTGCCGTGTCAGCGGCCGACCATGACTGAATTATGGGAGAGCCGGGAGGCGGGAGGCGAGCGACTGCCTCTAGGGCTTTGTCGATTGGAGCCAAGTCAATCAATTGAGTTCCCTCCTCCTTGATCCTCTGTTCCAACTTGGGATCAAGAGTGAGGGTATGTTGTTTGAAAAATTGTGGTATTTCAAGCTCCGCCTCATCGGATAAGTGGTATAGGGCTAAGTCATCGATGTGGAGGATCGCACCTTTGGGCACGTCGATCCACATTGTGTGATTGAGCAGCGCAATTCGCATGACGGTGTCGTGCTGGTCATACGTTAGTGTGGCTGTTTGCGCGGGTGTGCTAACCAACCATCGGTTACCGATGATTTCGGCTTGCGTATTCTTTACTTGAAATCGGGGGGTGGCATCAGCAGGACAACGCGCGTCAGTTTGCATGGGCCCCAGGCCACAGATTCCCTCCGCGTTTTCGCGAATGAACGGCTTACTCGGGCACAGGTAATGTATATCTTTTGTTAGCGTGCACATTCTCAGGTTTGGGGTGAGGTACAACTGTTCGTTGTTACCGTGATATGCAACAAACTCGAGTGTGTATTTTGACATGGGTGTCTCCCCGCCAAAATCCTACGTTCACTACGTCTTTTAGCCTATAGATGTTGTTTGACTCTATGATGGGTAGACTGATTAGGAAAGCTAAGTCACCCATCTCCGGGTCGACAGCCAATGGAATGGCGCTACCGAGTGAATAGGCGAGGTGGGCCTGAATTGGGCTGGGAGGACCGTTAATAGCAGAAGCCAGGATGTCTTGGACGAGACTGAAGGGTATTAAGTACAGTGGGATCCTACCCATAGCTAAGCTGTCAATAGAGGAACTGATTTCACGCAACATATCGGACATTAGTGCGGTTACAAGTTGAATCTGAGCGAGATCATTATCTATTATCGAGGAGAGCTTATTGATCGACTGGATGGTTCGGTTCAGAAAACTGCTGTGGGTGTTCACAAGTGTGATAGTGCCCTTCAGAGATTTACCCACTGCCTGCAAAGCGTAGCTTTGGGCATGGAGCTGTTCTCGTAATTGGGGCATCTCTGCCTGAATTTCACCCACGTTGCGCCTCATGGTCTCCAGGCTTACTGCATTGAATGAGCTCATGCCGATGTTAAAAAGAGTTCCCACGGCCCCCAATAAAGTGCCCAAAAATCGTTTGAAGCACCGGTTGTACCCGCTTAACTCAGCTTGGGTTACAGTCATTTGTTGCAGCTGGCGTAGCATGTGTGCCACATCTGCCACCGCATGAGAGAGGGCTTCCGGTGTCCAACGGGTTCCTGCCCAGGTAGTTTGGGGGTTGTTGCCGGCGTAATGTGTCCGAAGAACATCGCAAGGCTCAAGTCGAACGCACACCTTTTGGGTGTGGATTTTGCAGTTCGTTATTAACAGCCCTGGCTGTTCACGTAGGACGATGGCCGACGCTGGTCCGGCTGACTCGACGTCGGGTTGGGGTGTTACCCCAACTGCGCAGATAAACAGGATGGCGATTCCGACCAGCATCCTGATAACAGAGAGAAAAGGTAGATGATTAGCGGTGAGTCAGACGTTTGGCTACCGGGTAGGTTGCGAGAGTGTCATGACGCTAACTCATGGAACTCGGCAATCCGTGTTCTAGTACAATGGAGGCATGGGGTCAATCCCACTGGTTAGCCCTAACCTCAATTCTCTGTTGGTTTAAAGTTGTTTTAGTTAAGAATGATGGAAAGTGAAAAAGAAAAGTGAAAGAAGGTGAGTGTCGTGATGCCGCCTGTAGGGTGAGAAAGTTGTTAGTGGTTACATCTCAATAGTGTGGGTTCATCCCGCCTGGATACTCTTGTTATCACATACGGGGTTCGGGAAAACTATTTAATGTTTCTAAATGTGGTGCAGTGTGTAGTGAAATTGATCTGTGTCAGTCACTTTTGGTCTCCCCCTTTTTCTTATTGGTTGGAGCCCACGTGTCTCTTTATCTGGTTTCAGTGGACCCAACGTAGGACTGGCTCCTTGCTCTTTTTGCTCATCTTGATTCGATAGGCGACAGGTGAGAGCTTGTCTACGATTTCATGGGGCCCGTTCCAGTGAGGCAGGAACTTTTTCGACAGGCGGTGGGGAGTTGATTGTCATGACTGCACAAAGCTGTAATACCACACTTTGTCTCCAAAGTCAAATTCTTGGTGGTATGCCTTTTGGTCGTAGTAGGCTTTGCGTCCTTCTGCACTTTTCTTTAGTTGTTGTTGTGCGAAGGCGAACGTGGCCCTTAGGTGGCGGTGCAACTCTTCCAGGTATTGGTGGGTGGTGTAGGCTGTGACGAGGCTCATGTCACCCGGCTGATAGAGCAGGTGGAGTGGCAGTGTCATTTGCCGTCCTGTCATCAGCTCAAAGGGAGGCACCCCTGTGGATCTGTGAGGAGTTGCTCTGATAGCCATCAACACCAGAGGGAGCTTGATGTCCCAATCCTTTTGGTTGGCAGCCACGTATTTCTTCAGCATGCTGGCCACGGTCCAGTTAGAACGCTCTACTTGGCTCTACTTGGAGGAGATTGGATGGTGGCTGATGTGTAGCTTGGCCTGTACACCCAGGAGTTTCCAGACCTCCTGCATGATTTCGGCAGTGAAGTGCGTTCTGCGATCGGAGTTGACTTTTAGTGGCAGTCCAAATCTCTGTGGTTTGGGTTTGCCGGTTGGAATTGGCAACACACCAGGCATCTTTTAACGTACCTTGCTGCATGCCGGGCCAGTATGCCACTTGTTTCAGTGTTTCGTGGGTGGCTTTGGCGCCATGGTGTCCGGCATATGGTGCATTGTGAGCATGCGTGAGCATCACCCCCCCCCCCCCCCCCCCTTGGACAATGAGGGACCACAAGTGTAGGCGCAGTGAGTCCGTCAGGGGCATATACCAGGATACCATCTTTAAGATGCAGCATGTGCAAGAGTGCATGGAGACGCTTGAGGTCGGAGGATCCAGAAAGGTCAGAGGCAGGTATGGGGTACGCCTGTGGGTCAGACAGGTGGTTAGAAATAGTTCGGATTGCGTCATCCGATGTTTGGAGAGATTTGTTGTCATCATATGAAATTTGAGGTGAAATTGCGACTTGGGAGGAGGTTTTGCTCGGCGGTGGCGTGCTGGTGGCGGGTGATGACAGACACAGATGGGTTGGGTGGGAGGGGTTCAAAAGACCAAGGGTCACCATGCAGTGCGCCTGCTTTGGCAAGTGCATTGGTTTGGTCGTTGTAGTCTTTGTCTTGCCCTGGTCACTGCGAGTGGCCGCGGACCTTCTTCCAATAGACGAGCATGTCGTGTTTTGTGACGATGTCGTCGCATGCTTGGAAGAGATTAGTATGCTTGACTGGTTTGTTGTTGGATGTTTTGAACCCGTTTTGTTTCCATCCATGCAGGTGGCATGTGAAACTTAGTCGAGCATAATTTGAGTCAGTAGGAGATGAGCAGTTCATTGATGTTGTGAGTTGCAGCACCTTGGAGGGTGATGAGGATGGCTGCTATTTCTGCATATTGAGACGAGTGAGGGCCCAGGTGGAACCGTTGTGGTGGGCAGGGGTTGTCGTTGAGCCAGACCACACCTGCTCCCGCCTTGAGGTTGCCTTGGTGGTTGTAGGAGCAGCCGGCAACGTATGCTGTGGGCATTCCTTGACACACATTCTCGTCAAAGTATCTGTGATTTGTCTGTGCTGGTTGTGGGGGTTCTTTAGGTTCGGGTGTTTCCCGTGAGACGTCGTTGGAACAGTTTTGGCAGGCTGCCAGTCCATTGCCCAGTGATGATTTGTGATTTTGGGCATAGCGTGCTTCGACGTCACGATCTTGGAGTGTCATTAGCCAGGTGGCTATGCGTGCGTTGTTAACCACGCCATCTCTGATTCGTTGGCTGTTGAGGAAGGTTACCGGTTGGTGGCACATTTCAATGATGATCTTTTGTGCACCAATGTAGTTAGAGAAGTGTTGAATGGCCCATACTGTGCAGAGCAAGGCCTTTTCGCAGTCTGAGTAGTTGCGCTCTGGTGGAAGCAGCATTTTGCTTGCATAGGCGACCACTCGTTTGTCTCTGTTGTGGAGTTGGTACAGACCAGCACTGAGACATTGGCTAGAAAATCCAGCTTCCATGTAGAATTCTTTCTTTGGGTCAGGATAGGCCAGACATGGGGCTGAGCAGAGGCGTTGTTTCAGCTCTTTCGTGGCTTGGTCTTGAGCTTCAGACCACACGAATGGTTGTTCCTTCTTGAGGAGTGAGGTGAGTGGACGTGCAATGTCAGAGTAGTTTTCAATGAATTGCCGTGAGTAATTACATACGCCCAGGAAGCTGCGCAATTCTGACACATTAGTGGGCGTCTTTATGTTCTGAATTGCTTGGGTGCGGCTTGATTGTGGCTCGATACCTTGAGGTCTGATGCACAGGCCCACATAGTTGACTTTGGCTTTGCACCATTGTCCTTTGTAAAGGGCGATCTTAGCACCGGCATTTTTCAGTTGACTCAGGACATGGTCGATTTCTTTTAGATGGTCAGTGACATTGGTACTCTTCATGAGAACATCGTCCACATAGATGAGGTTGCCTCTAGTTCGTGCACCGG
This sequence comes from Gobio gobio, assembly GCF_949357685.1. Classification (NCBI taxonomy): domain Eukaryota; kingdom Metazoa; phylum Chordata; class Actinopteri; order Cypriniformes; family Gobionidae; genus Gobio; species Gobio gobio. Next base: position 26,246,643 of record NC_137098.1, read on the forward strand.
GGCATGCTTTGTTGAGGAAGATGTTGAACTCTGCTGGTGAGTTGGCATATCCGAAGGGACACCGTGTGAAGGTGTACTGTCGGTCCCCGAAAGTGAATGCCCGTTTGTGTTGGTCCTCTGGGTGCACAGGAATCGTCCAGAATCCTGAAGCGACATCCAGAGTTGAAAGGATTGTGGCGCCTTTAATTTTTGGAAGTTCTTGGTCCAGTTGCGTCATGGGCCATCGTGACAGGGGAACTTGTTGGTTCAACTTGCGATAGTCTATGGTGGGCTATTTCAGGACCGGCCAGATTGGACTTGAATAGGTACTGTTGCAAGGACGAATTACTCCCTTTTCCAGCATTGAGTCAATGATTTCCTGCACTGGCTCGTACGATGCAATTGGGATCTTATATATCCGTACAAAGGTGGGTGGCGCACTTGGGTGTGTCGGTATGCGTACCGTGTGGATGTCAGTGAGGCCACAGTCCAATGAGTCTTTTGCGAAGGAGTCTTTGTACTTTTGCAGGACTTTGCGAAGTCCCTGTCGGTCGGCATCACTGTGGAGGGCGTCCGCCTCATTAAGAATTTGTTGGAGTTGGGCATTGAACCCTGCGTATGGCTCTTCCGCCGTAGGGTCATTGGAGGGGCCATTGATTGTGTTGATCAATGGTTCGTTAGGTTCGGTCATAGGGTGTGTTGCGATGGTGTACACAGAGAGATGGTAGTCATTAGTGAGTTCTGACCTGCAGACATCTTCTCGTGACACTGGCAGAATGGAAATGATAGCAATGGTTTTGAGGGGTGCTGTGAAAGCTTTGTGTTCGATGTTCTCTTCTGGTAGTAGCTGGGCTGGTATGGGGCCTATGACAGGTACCGTGAGCTCAAACTCGTGGAACATTTGGCTGATGAGCCATCCCAGGTGACTTGCTCTGGGGACTTTGATGTCGTTGGCCGTACAGTTGTTGAACAGCACATACACAGCACGAGATGACACTTCCATGAGGGGTGTGGCTTCCCGGGTTAGTCCCAGTTCTGAGCAGTTCAGGGAAGGTTGGAAGAAGCCTAGGGCGTGGTTGAGACTTTGACCTGATTGCATGTTCAGGTGGATGCTGACACTCTTGGTGTAATGTGTAGGCAGGTATTATGGCCTCAAGTTCGTTGGTCATGGCACATACTTCTGGTATTGTCTGACCTGATTGGAGGTTTGTGAGGTTGACTGAGGTGCTCAGTTGTCGAGACAGGGGAGCCCATATGACTTCGTTCACAGTGTCGACGTAGGCGTTGAGTCTTATTATGATGTCCGCTCCAATGTAGATGTCAGGGACAACCAGGAAGTAGTGACTCAAGTGTCTGTCGTTCCAGTGCATGTCTAAAGAGCAGACCGTCTTGGAGGTGATCATGGTCGATGAGCAAGGACTTAGAGGGAAGCGACAATGCTTGGGGGCATGTGGCAGTTCAGGTTTGTCTTGTTTCAGCGCTCTGAAGAGTTTCAGGCTGATGGCTGATTTTTCTGCCCATAAGGCTAGGACAATGTCAGGTACTACCACGCCTTGAATGTCTATAGTCGTCATCAGTTAAGGGCCTTGTGAGTCTGGGTCTGTGGCTTTGAATGCGCACAGAAGAGGTGTTTGGCCCTTGCCATGTGGCACCAAGCTTGGGGCTGGTCTTTGCTTTGGACTTGAAGTCTTGCTTGACGAGCTGGACCTGGTGTCTGTGACTTGACATTGTGCCTCTGGGGAGCATCGTGATTGGAAGGGAAGAGGCTCTCGAACTTGGGCCCATATCTTTAGGTGTTTAAAGTCTATTAAAGGCTCAAAATGATTCAGCAGGTCTTTGCCGATGAGGAGGGGATGTGTGTCCAGTGGGGAGATGTACACTGGGTGTATCAGGCTAATTGGTCCGACGGTCAGGTGGATTGGGGCCACCTGCTCCAATCGCAGTCCAGTGTGGGAATAGGCTTGAATGTTGAGTGCACACTTTTGAAGTCTGAGTGTCCCACTGGATCGTTTAGTTCTCTCTTGAATTTCCTCTAACAGCTGAGCAGACATGAGTGTGATGTCTGCTCCCGTGTCCACTAGCGCCTCTAGCTGGACATGGTGTTCTAGCGTGATGGAGAGGTAGAACTTCTTTGCCACCCCCTTTTCGATGAGTTCTCCCAGAAGTTGAGGAACTGGAGTTTGTGTTGAGAAAGGTAGAGTGTTGTGGCATGTTTGCTGTTGTTCGCAGGACTGAAAGACAACCAAGATGGCGCTTTCTGGTACTTAAGTGTTTTCATCCTCCTCTGGTTGTTGGAGGTTTCCGAGTGGAGCGGCGACAGGTGTTGGGTCAGGTTCTGACTCCATCACGAGACATTCAGGTTGGCTCTCTTGTTTTCCTGACGATGCTTCATAAGCGTGCTTGAGTTCCTCTTTGATTGAGTCAGACTCTTCCTTTTCATCGTCGAGCCGTTGATTCAGATGGCGGATCTCGTTGAGTGCCCCTTCAAGATTTGATTTTCAAGGGCCCTTATGCGGCCTTTCTTGTCTGCGAAGTTGGCTTTGGCTTTTCCCAGTAGTTCCTCTGCATACTGTAGCTTGTTGGCCAGTTCATCTTGTACAGTCTTTGATTGTTCTAATTCTTTGGTTGTGTTCGCTACTGTTTCTTGGAGCTTTCTAATCTCTTCTTGGGTGTTCTGCTCCGTCTCGTCGGACTCTCTCCGTTGGTCCTGTGCTTCCAGTTCTAACTGGTCTATGCGTCGTTTCGCATGGGTTAGCTCCTTTTGGAGGTTGGTTTCTTTCTTGCCACTCCGTTTGAGTTTGGCTATCAGCGTGTGGCACAGGGAGCCAGTGATCTTTGCTAGCTCTTTGTAGTTGTAGCTGTGGGTTGGATCTTGTGCTATGGTTTCTGACATGTTGGCATCCAGTTGCTCTTGTGTGTGTTGCCATAGACTGTTGGCAGCCTGGGGTAGGAGGCTGTCTGTCACTGCACTCAACCATTTTTCTAAGTCTTCCCAGTGACTTATGGGATCAGGAGTGCGGGGCATGTTAGCACAGAGCGAGGAGACCTGGAAAAGAGACTGACACAGATTGTTAAGGGTGTGTAAGCTAAGTGTGTGTTGGGCAGTTACGTGTTGCTTGCTGGAACAGGGGGGTCTCTCGTGGCGTGTGGTGCTAACTTGTAGTCTCTGTGGGAGAAAGATAGTGCATGCAACTTGGAGGACCCAGATGAGGAGGGCGAGAAAAAGAGAGAGAAAGAGAACAAGACAAAACAGAGTAATGCTCACAGCAGATAGAATTCCGAATTTGTAAAACAAAATTTGTGTTGTGTTTTTGTAAGTGGTTGCCAATGAAAAGGGGAAGAGAGGTGTTCTTTCCTCCAAAGGGAAGGATGTGATATCAGATTTGTAAATGGCAAAGATGGAGATACTTCAAAGAAGATCAAATGGAAAAGTAATCAATTGAGTATGTTTTTTTTTTTTTAATAACTGACTACAATGTCTTCAGTCACACTATTACTGTTGCTATATAACTCCCCTGACAGGATGAAAATGTTAACATCAGTAATCGTGTTTTCTTTTCTCTTATAGGATTGCCACCATAACCCTGTTAACGCGTTTCTTTCTTTCTTTCTTCTTTTTTTTTTTTTTTGAGAGCGTTACGTGAATGGCAGTCGCTTGTTATTCCTCTTATCAATTCCTTTGACTTAGGATGGGTAGGACGCCAACCTTAGAGGGGAAATGGATTGCCCGCCTGTTTAAGAAACCTGAAATTGGAAACTTTCAATTAAGGATTTTTGTAATCATTGGTTGATTCTCACAGGTTCAGTTCCAGAAATAGCTTGGGTAGAAGAGAGAGTGGGAGACAAAGATGGAGTTGGAAGAGAGAGTGGGAGAAGGGAGACTGACTCAGCGACAGGTGGATCTAGTCGACCAATCGTTCTGCTACTGTTATGCTTGTCCACTATGCTCATCTGTGAGCGGAAACTGCTGTCATTTGGTGAATACCTAAATAAAGCAATATCAAAAATGGAATTGTTTCCACTTTATCATTAAACTCGCAGAGAGTTTATCTGTATATTTATCCACAAATAAATATATCTAAGAATTGGTCCTTCCCCTGAAGATGGAAGTTTTGGTGGCTAAGCAAAAAGGGAAATAATGCTGGCAATATGAAGTCTTCTCAATCATAAACGAAAAATCAAATGTAAAATAAAAGAGCAATTTAAAAAAATGGAAAATTAAAGAAAAATTTACGAAAATAGAAAATCAATGTCGCAACTGCTTGTCCACTGTACCTGAGCGCGAGTGGAGATTGTTGTTACTGGGTGGGTACCCAAACACAGCAATGTCAAAAAGGGAATTGTTTCCACTTTATTATTAAACTCGCAAAGTGTTTGTCTGTATGTTCATTCCTGAATAAACATACAGGCAAAGTTGCTGCTTTCTAGGAAGTTAGGCGGGATAATGGATGAGCAGAAGGGAACTTGATACTAGCGCTGTGGAGTTTTCACAATCACTGGAAAAATTAAATGGATAAAGTAAAATCAAAACAATTAATAGGGAAATTAAAATCCCTAAGAGGAATTAACTATTATCAAACGTTCACCTGATCATCATCCCTTTATCCAAAACAAACAAACAATGGTACTCATCGTCATTTATTCAAAAGAAATGGAAATCACAGTGGAAACACAGCGATAATAGTATTTAGCATTCAAAGTAGGCACGCAGGGCGACTAACAAATGCATGAGGGGGAAATAATCAAATCATCAAATAAAATAAAATGAAATAGAATCAGATAAATAAAACAACACAAAGCAGTACACGAGGTACAGTAAGGTAATAAAATAAACTGATTGGTAAACAATAATAACAAAACAAAAACAAAATTGAAATAAAAAATTTAAAAAATAAATGACTGATTTAATTGATAACTGGTTCACTTAACCTTTTTCAAGGTCAAGGTTTCCTATTAAACAATTGGGGAGAAGAAATATTGCCAATATATCACCGTGAGTAAAAGCAACAAATGGTTACCATTAGATTTAAACTTCAATAGTTATTTGTGAGTTGGTCACAGATTAAATACTTTGAGTCAGTATTCCTTTAATGAGAAGGGAAAGATGGATGAGAGAGGAAGACAGGTTGGAAATGTAGAAGGGATAAGGTGTTTAGCACTGCTCAAAAAACACACTGCATTGGCTTCGGCGAGCCCCAACGCTGTACTGCGCTCACCTTCCAACTTGTGAGGCCAATGCTTCCGCTAGCTTCGGGTTTGTTTACAACATGGCGCGCATGCGCACTAAACACAGAACAAATCACCCCGGAAGTCCTTGAGACTTCCCGTGTCACGGCTGTCGCTATGGCGACCAGCAACACACACCGGTTCGGCTACACGTGACTTTACTGTCTGTAAACAACTTCAACACGTTTGCATGAAACAACGGCACGTTTCTTTCTTGCACAAACAATGGGTCAGCTCACTCGTAGTTTTACGATGTGACTCTCCCCAGTCTCAGCTCGTTGCGAGTGAGACAATTTCTTCTTGAAATTTTTAGATTCAATTTTATTGTCATTACACAAGTACAAGTACAAGGCAACGAAATGCAGTTTAGGTCTAACCAGAAGTGCAATAGCAGCAAGTGCAGGATATACAATGGTTGCGTAAGTGCAGGACATAAAAATGTTTCTGAATATATATAAATATGTATAAGTAGAGAGATGGTTATTACTATAAGCAGAACTGAATTTACAGATGAATATATACAGTGAATAAATATACAGATGGCTATTACTATAAACAGAATTTACAGGTGAATATGTACTAGAATATAATATACAGATGGCTATTACTATAAACAGAATTTACAGGTGAATATGTACTATGAATATAATATACAGATGGCTATTACTATAAATAGAATTTACAGGTGACTATGTACTATGAATAAATATACAGACGGTTATTACTTGAACAGAATTTTACAGTTAGAGGTATACAATAATATGTTAGGCTAATATGAGGAATATAGCAGTGGATTAAGTTGGTACAATAAATTATGGACAGAGCTATCCGAAAGAAAGTGTAAAAGTGCAGTGGAAAGTGGTTGCATATTACAGTTAGAAGTACGGTGCAAAATGCAAATGTAAACATTGTTACTGTAAATACAGTCGGCAGTGCAAATGAGCATAATCCAGTTACGGTATGGTGGTGCAGAATGCATAAGTAAACAGTTGTTACTGTAATAAACAGTCGGTAGTGCAAATAACAAAGTGAAGGCAGATGTGAGGTAGGAGAGTTCGCAGTTTATGAGGGAAGTGGATCAACGGGGGTTTGAGTTCAGTAAAGAGACAGCTCTGGGGAAAAAAACTGTTCTTAAGTCTGCTGGTCCTGGTCCGGAGGATCCTGAAACGCCTGCCGGAGGGCAGGAGAGAAAACAGTCTGTGGGCTGGGTGAGAGGAGTCCTTGAGGATGCTGCGAGCTCGATGCAGGCAGCGTTTCCTCTGTATGTGTTCGATGGCAGGCAGTGGAGTCCCTGTGATGCGCTGGGCAGTTTTCACCACCCGCTGCAGTGCCTTGCGCTCCGCAACAGAGCAGCTCCCATACCATACTGCTACACAGTTGGTCAGGATGCTTTCTATTGCGCAGCGGTAGAAGTTCACCAGGATAGCCGAGGAGAGCTGATTCTTCCTCAGTGTCCTCAGGAAGAAGAGGCGCTGGTGAGCCTTCTTGACCAGGCTGGAGGTGTTGGTCGTCCACGACATGTCCGCCGAGATGTGGGTCCCCAGGAACTTGAAACTGGAGACACGTTCAACAGCCATTCCATTGATGTGGATGGTGTCGTGTGTGCCTCTTGACTCCTTCCTGAAGTCCACGATGAGCTCCTTCGTTTTGGTGGTGTTGAGGAGCAGGTTATTATCAGCGCACCATGTGGCCAGGTGCTGGATCTCCTCCCTGTAGGCAGTCTCATCGTTGTTGCTGATGAGCCCGATCACCGTAGTGTCGTCCGCAAACTTGACGATGGAATTAGTTCCATACACAGGCTTGCAGTCGGAGGTGAAGAGGGAGTAGAGAAACGGACTTAGCACACAGCCCTGTGGTACACCAATGTTGAGTGTGATGGACGTGGAGCAGGTGGATCCTGATCGAACATTCTGGGGTCTGTCAGTTAGGAAGTCCAAAATCCAGTTATACATTGAAGTGTTGATGCCCAGGTCTCCAAGTTTGGCAATTAACTTGGATGGGATGACAGTGTTGAATGCGGAGCTGAAGTCAACAAACAGCATGCGTGCATAAGTGTTTTTACTGTCCAGATGGGTGAGCACAGAGTGCAGTGCCATGGAAACGGCATCCTCTGTGCTCCTATTGCTGCTGTAGGCAAACTGGTGTGAGTCCAATGTGGATGGTATAGAGTCTTTTAGGTGTTCCAGGACCAGCCGCTCAAAGCACTTCATGACGATGGGTGTGAGTGCTACAGGGCGGTAGTCATTAGGGCACCTCGGGCTGGAGTGTTTCGGCACTGGCACAATGGAAGTGCGTTTAAAGCATGATGGTACAGCTGCTTGGGCGAGAGACAGGTTGAAAATGTCTGTAAAAACCCCAGCGAGCTGCTCCGCACATGCCCTGAGCACACGTCCAGGGATGTTGTCTGGTCCAGCAGCCTTGTGTGCGCTGATCCGGCTCAGTGCCTTGCAGACATCTGTGGAGGAGAGTGTGATTGGTGGGTGGTCAGCTGAGGGTTTGAGCTTGGTGGCAGTTTCTCTGTTGTCTCTTTCAAAACGAGCATAAAAGTAATTTAGCTCATTCAGGAAGTTGACATCAGTGGCTGCGGGGGTGGAGTGGGGGGGTTTGTAGTCACTGATGGCCTGGATGCCCTGCCACATGCGTCGAGGGTCAGAGTTGGAAAAGTGACCCTCAATCTTAAGCTTGTAGCAGTGCTTGGCCTTTTTGATGCCCCTCTTCAGGTTTGCCCTGGATGCCACAGACCGACCCTGTAGGCTTGTGCAGATGCACTGCAATCAATACAATAACGTTGAACAACAGTAATTTTTTGGCTGGAAAAATAATGCATTTAATTTGTAATGCCATGGTTTACCCACCTATAGGTGCCTGTATGGCTCTTTAATAAATATATATTCTAGTTGCTCAAAAAAGTATTGCAGATCATAACTGTTTTCTTATTTTTAGGTTTTGCATTTTAATATTTAGACATGATCAAACACTAGATTTCTTTAAATGTGAAATTTTAAAACGTTAATAACTTGCATCCTAATATTTTAATGATACTTACAGAAGCACACACAAGTGAATATTAATGAATGCAAGCAAATATAATTTAACCCAAGAAAAGCTTAAAATAGTGCTAAAAAGGCAAACTACCTTATATGTACACTATGGATTGATACTGAATCAAGATCGAAATCGATATTTGTGCCAATCATCAACCCCAAATACATTTTCTAGTGTTTCTGTGCCCACAATTCAGCTGTATTCCAGAATTTTTCTTCTTGCTTTCTATTTGTCACGCTTATAAACAAGAGAAACTGGTGTGAGGACTCAAGTGCAGATAAATGAAGATTTATTAACAAAATAAAACATAAACACAAAACAAAAACCCACAATGGGGCAAAACACATAATCAGAAAACACATATAAACTCAAAACATACCAATGCGGTGAAAACAGGAATCACGGGGAAACAGGAGACATAGACAATACAACGTACCGACAAAGACTGTGAACACATGGGAACTATATAAAGGGGAAGAAATCAGGAGGGAACAGGTGGGAGAAATCAAACACTAATCAGATAACAAGGGGGAGGGATCAGACAGGGACACGAGAATACAAAACACCACATGTGCTACACGAGACAGGACAGGCATGTGACATTACCCCCTCCTTAAGGAGTGGCTACCAAACGCTCCACTAGGGACGGGAGGGACAGACCAGGGAGGGACGGGAGGGACAGACCAGGGAGGAACGGGAGGGACAGACCTACACTCAAAAAAATATTTTGGTCTAAATATAAGTTTTATGTATTTGAATTACATTACAATTTTCCATCCATTTGGACTACATAGTTTTAACATAAACAAACAAATAAACTTAATGTGATTCATATTTGTCAGTCAAACGTAAATGAAATAGGTAAGTTTTATGTAATGGTACACAGAAAAATGCCCATGATAAATTAACACAGCCTAGTGCACACTACTAAGATAAAGTACCATTGAAGCAGTGTTCAAGTTAATGAGATAATTGAGTGATGATTGAGAATTAATGATGAACATCTGATGATAATGAGCAGACTCACTGACGGAAAGAGAAACACAAGAACTACAACTGACTTCAGCCACAGCCTTAGATGAAATCAACTGAAGATAAAATAAGACATTAAATCTCTGAAGATATCAGTAGATGAGGATTAAACAACTTCACAAACAGCATTATCAGCTTCACGCATTACTAACCAGACTGACTTTATTTCTGTAATTTCTGTTTTAATGAAAATAATAGTTTCATAGTATGGAAGTCACCATACTGGAGATCAGTGTCTGCTTTAGTTGGGCTCTTGACCCTTAATTTTTTTAGCTTTAGTTTTTCTCTGGCTCCTTTAACTGTGTGTTTATAAAGCACATTTGTTATTTCAAGAGAATCCAAGAGAAAATATTATCAGGTGATGTTGGCTATTTGTTTTGGCCTGAATCACTGCTCTAATTTAGAGGCTAATTTGCTGGTTATAGACGTAATGTTTTAATAATTGTGTTGTATTCATAGTATTAGCCATGTGATTATGCAGCACAAGATACAGGACGGTTGTGTTAATTGAATAATATCCAGATAAAAAAAAAAAGTGCACAAAAGGTTTTAATCTACGGCATTACTTAGACACACACAGACATCATGAATCAGCATTTGAATCTCTACAATGGTGACAATCAAAAAAAATTAAGATAAACAGATCAACTATCAAAGAAAATTTGTCAATTCAGATGCATAATTTATTCATGCCGCAATGCATTCTGGGACTCATGGGGGGGCGGGGTGATTGGTGGTAACATGCACTGCAGCTTGAAGATTTTAATGGATTGTCACCATTGTTGAGATTCATACATTGATTCTTGATGTCTGTGTATATCTAAGCAATGCCATAGATTTAAATCCTGCATATTATTCGAATACCACAACGGTGCTGTAGAATCAAATGGCAACTATTATGAATAAAACAAAACTATTAACACAGTACCACAATAACCAGAGTATTAGACTCCGAATGAGATCAGTGATTTAGCCACACGATGTCATTAACAATATATAAATAGCCAACATCACCAGATATTCTCTTGGATTCCCTTTCCATAACAAATGTGCTTTATAAACACACAGTTAAAGGAGCTAGAGAAAAAAGTTAAAGAGTTAAGAGCCCAACTAAAGCAGACACTGATCTCCAGCATGGTGACTTCAAACAAAACTATAAACAGAAAATTACAGAAATAAAGTCAGTCTGGTTAATAATGCGTGAGGCTGGTAATGCTGTTTGTGGAGTTGTTTAATCCTCTTCTGCCAAGATCTTCAGATTTAATGTCTTCTTTTATCTTCAGTTGATTTCATCTAAGGCTGTGGCTGAAGTCAGTTGTAGTTCTTGTGTTTCTCTTTCCGTCAGTGATTCTGCTCATTATTATCAGGTGTTCATCATTAATTCTCAATCATCACTCAATTATCTCATTAACTTGAACACTGCTTCAATGGTACTTTATCTCAGTAGTGTGCACTAGGCTGTGTTAATTTATCATGGGCATTTTTCTGTGTACCATTACATAAAACTTACCTATTTCATTTACGTTTGACTGACAAATATGAATCACATTAAGTTTATTTGTTTGTTTATGTTAAAACTATGTAGTCCAAATGGATGGAAAATTGTAATGTAATTCAAATACATAAAACTTATATTTAGACCAAAATATTTTTTTGAGTGTATAGACCAGGGAGGGACTGGAGGGACAGACCAGGGAGGGATGGGAGGGACAGGGGAAACAAAGAGTTCAGGCGGCCAGGGCGGCCCGCAGAATTCAGGCAGCCAGGGCGCGAAGGGCGCCAGGGCGGCGCGGGCAGAGCAGGGCGCAGGGGCGGCATGGGCAGAGCAGGGCGCCAGGGTGGCGCGGGCAGAGCAGAACGCCTTGGCGTCGCGGGCAGAGTGCCTGGGCGGCTCGGGCAGAGCAGGACGCCAGGCCGGCACGGGAAGATCAGGACGCCAGGACGGCGCGTCAGAGCAGGGCATCTGGGCGGTTCAGGCAGAGCAGGACGCCTCGTCGGTACGGGCAGAGCAGGGTGACAGGGCGGCGCAGTCAGAGCAGGGCATCTGGGGGGCGCAGGCAGAGCAGGAACCACCGAAACAGTCGCGGAGGGAACCATCCTTCTCCTCCTCCGCTTCGAGACCACCAGAACAGGGTCCACCGGAACACGATCCACCGGGACTAGGACCACCGGAACACGATCCACTGGAACTGGGTTCACCGGAACTGGGACCACCGGAACAGGCATGGAGGGAGCCTTTCTCCTCCTCCTCCGTTTCGGAACCACCGAGCTCGGGACCACCGGAACTGGGACCACCAGAACACGGACCACCAGAACTGGGACCAGCGGAACACGATCCACCGGAACAGGGACCACCGGAACAGGGACCACCGGAACACGATCCACCGGAACAGGGACAACCGGAACTCTCGTGACCATGATCATTGGAGGACTGGGCTCCAGACGGTCGACAAACTCCCAGAACCCAATACTTCCCATTCTCCTAATCTCCTCTGGACTGAGGGGCATATCCAGACAGAGGTTGAAGACCTCTGCTTTCTCCACCTCATTGAAGACCAGATGATGCACCTCAATAAGGAATTGGCATGCAAACTCTCTTACATCCGCCCCCTGCTGACGGATGTATTTTGAGTTTACCTGCCGCATCACCTGTAGCCGTCTGCTAAACTCCATGGCGAAGACGGGAAACAAAAAACTCCTCCTGCTGAGTCCTCTAATGGTCGGTACGTTCTGTCACGCTCATAAACAAGAGAAACTGGTGCGAGGACTCAAGTGCAGATAAATGAAGATTTATTAACAAAATAAAACATAAACACAAAACAAAAACCCACAATGGGGCAAAACACATAATCAGAAAACACATATAAACTCAAAACATACCAATGCGGGGAAAACAGGAATCATGGGGAAACAGGAGACATAGACAATACAACGTACCGACAAAGACAGTGAACACATGGGAACTATATAAAGGGGAAGAAATCAGGAGGAAACAGGTGGGAGAAATCAAACACTAATCAGATAACAAGGGGGAGGGATCAGACAGGGACACGAGAATACAAAACACCACATGTGCTACACGAGACAGGACAGGCATGTGACGATAGGCTTGTTCGACTTCATACAGCGATTCACAGACCGATCGGCGGCTGACTTGAAGCAGTGCATGGCGGTTAGAAATTTTGTCCGACTTGAGACAGTGCCGACGCCGACATGACAGCGATCACGTGTGTTTCGTGTTTATTCTAAAACCTTCAGCTCCACTAATGCGCACAAATCTGTTTTTTATAACAGTAAAACCTCCTTTCATGTAGTCTCGATGTTATATTGTCATGTTTATCAAAATAAAACTGATAAAAACGTAGACCCCAATTCATTGATAGTGTAGGCTTATATTTTGAACTTTATTCTTGTACAAACATACGCTGTATTAAGCAGTGCATAAAGTATTACAATAATGTCTCTGAAACCTCTGTGCATTGCCAAATATTGCATTTATTTCACTTCAGCTGTGATAAAGTATGCAAACACAGCGCAAGCGTCACTACGAGATGCAGAAAGTGTCCGACTTCACGTCTCTGTTTGCAACACAAAAATAAGAGGTCTACTCAAAAAATACAATTTACTGCGCTTGTTTTGTTTAGCTTGCTCTTCAACTCCTCTAATCCCTTTTCATTTTAGATGCCCGCACATTGCATGTTGTTTGTTTTTAAGACACTTACTCATTTGGTTGAAGTGATGAATTATTAAGACCATAAAGTAAGGTAACCTTTGCCATTGTGTTTGATTAATGAAAGTCAGCTTATTTAAATGGACCTCCTTTAATAAAATCTATACTGTAAAACTTGGAAATGTATTCCTCAGAAATTACTTTCTTTGGTATAACCTAAAATAGTCAGTTTGACTAAGTAAATAAAGCCAGTCAAATTAAATGTTACAACATGAAGCACATTTTTTAGGTTACCTGACAAAACTGCGTTGATTTTGTCCCCCCAGAGTGTAGCTCAGACGATATTCCTACTCTCCTGCATTTTGCTGCCCAGCATGGATTGCGAGATCTGGCCAGTGCTCTGCTGCAGTGTCCTGGATCCCTGCAGGCCCTAAAGGTCTCCAGCAGTCATGGATATACACCACTAGATCTTGCTCATGTACATGGACACAACGAGCTCTACATCTTTCTACAGGAGTCATTGGTGAGTGAAACCGCTGAAACATAGTTATTACAAAAGATCTGCATTGTTTTACCTACAGGGGTCATGTCTGCAGATTCACAGGAAATGTATTCTGCATTATAAAGTATTAGTCATTAGTCAAGCAGAGAAAACTGGCTTGTACAATTAGAAGCACCACCAATGAAGCAACAAGATAGTTCGGCCATTTAATACACAGCCACGAAGTAAAGATGCCAAGATTATACTTTATAACAAGAGCCAACACTCTTAACCCTCAAGTTCAGTAAGCTTTATTTTACTGCTTTTTGTTTGGGGTCCCATGCAGAGACTCCAATGAGGTATGTGTAAAAATAATAATAGTAATTTCAAAATTAACATCTAATTTCTCCATCAAATTCTTTTGACTTGAAACTTGAAGATTTATCACAAAGCATAAATGCACTTTTCAAAAAAGCCATGGTTATCCAATATAGTAACATGGTTTCTGTTGGTTGGGGTTAGTTCGACCACAGCAAAACACATTTGACCCCCCCCCCCCCCCCCATAATAGTATAGCGGTTCAACTTTATATTAGGTGTCCTTAACTACAATGTACTTATTGTGTTAATATTTTATTCCAAAACACTTTTGCTGATACTGATATTGAGGTGGGATACGGGTAAAGTTAGAGACAGGTGTGGTGGTATGAGTAGGTGTAAGGTAGGGGTTGGGTGTAAAGGATGGACCAACAGTGTAATTACAGTGTAATTACATAAATTAATTACAGATGTAATTACATGAAGTACGATGTAAGTACAATGTAAAAATATGTATGTACACAATTAGTGCATTGTATCAAATGATTAATTTTGTACATAGTAGTTAAGGCCAACTAATATAAAGAGGGTCCATTATAGCAAGTCACCAATTCTGCTGTGTAGAAGCTGTAGCAAGATTGTGTCATTATTCACCTAAATTCAGTTAAAGTCCCTGTAAAGTCAAAACTAAACATGTGTTCTGAGTTCCTCACACCACAGATAAATGTGTTATTAACCACCCAGCCAAATTTGAATCATAAAAAAATCCGGGAAGTACATAAAATAGCTTATCAAAAACCTGAAAAAATGATCAGCATTCTCTGCTCTCAAACGCTGGGGGTGTGTCCGCTGTCGGCGCCGAAACCACGCCCACTCGCGGGAAAGCGGCAGTAGCACACAAGACAACACTCACTGATCACGAGCGTCTATGATCACGACGCACCAGATGTCGGCGGGACGGGAGGATGACGGCCGGGGCGGGGGATAGTCGGTTCTGCAGCGGATTATCAGTGAATCCCAGTTGTCTCCGGTGAAAGTTTGTAAAACGATCCGGTGTAAAGTCACTGCAGAGGTAGGTGTCGGTGATGATCCTCAGCTCTCCATCAAGGTTGCTGTTCACAAAATTAATCCACCTTTTCATCGTTTTTGTTTTGTAAGCTGTTATGTAAGTTGTTGACTATAGTAACTAACAGTACTAACAGTAACTCGCGATCGAACTGATGCCAATGTGCTCTAGTTATGATCGTGTTAGGGGAGGAGCCAGAATTCATCTTCCAGAATCTGGCAGTACTTTTTGGGAGTTCATTTTAGTCCATCCTGAAGTCCGTTTTGCAGAGATGGACTAAAAATGAACTCCCAAAACGTACTGCCAGACTCTGGAAGATGAATTCTTCAAACAGTGGTACTAGAGGATGTGGTGCTGGTCCTTCAAGAGTCACTCTCAACCTATCTGTCCATAAAGCCTATAAAAAAACCTTCTTCATGTATTTTACAACACTTCAGCTTGTGATTCTTATCTAGTGGGGGTCATTTTTTAGGATTCTTTACCTAACTGAAGTCTCTGAGATCCTGACACCTTGCACTTGTGGAGACTCCAGGTAGGTTGCAGCTCTGGAAAATGGTGGCGCTGGAGACTAAAGGGTTCCTGATGGTTTCACCCTTAATTCTTCACCTTAATTCTTAATTCTTTTGCAGTTAACAGGTGTCTTTTCTCCGCCACATGTTTTTGTCTGACCCTGCTGACCCAACGAGCATTTCACTGTCCAATGGTCATGCCTTAACTGCAATGTCTAGTATTGCATTAGTATTGCATCCTTCTCATGGGCATTTAATACTTTTTGACTTTTCAGTCTGAGTTAAATCTCTTTTTTGGCTCAATTTATCTGTAAAAGAAAACATGCCTAATAATTCTGCACACCTGAATATAAGGTGATTTTCATTTCCAGCCTTCATGAACAATTATATATCACTTATACATTATTAAATACTAAATCAATAGTAGTTATTAGGATTACTGTGGTTTGGAATTGGTCAAATGTGCCTGGAAAAAAAATATGATCAGAAAATCAACGTGCCTAATAATTCTGCACTCCCTGTATATCAGCAGATAGTCTATTTTCGTAATTTCGTCAAAAAGCTAGGACTGTATTCTAGGTTATTGCATGGGTTTTTGGTCCAATAATTAAAATGTTTTTTTTTTCTTTTTTTTCTGAATGTACCAGTAGAATATTAATTATCATTCATCCAATTTTTTATATCAACGCATTCTGTTAGTTTTTTGAATTGGTATGCTTTGATAGGCCTTGAAGAAATATAGAGCTGAGTACATCATCAGCGTAACTATGAAAACTAACAGCATGTTTCCTAGTTCTTCCATACTTCCAAGGGTAGCATGTACAGGGTGATAAGCAATGGTCCTAGTACAAAGCCTTGTGATACTCTATACTGAATTTGTGATCGATATGATACCTTTTAATTTACTGCTATATATTAATAGTGGTCAGATAAGTACATTTTGAACCATGCCAATTAAATTCCTCTAATGCCGACATAATTTTAAGTCTGTCCAAAATAATTTTGTGGTCGATAATATCAAGGCAGCACTAATGTTTAGTAACACTAATAGAAAGATGCAACCACGATCAGATAAAAGGAAATCATTTGTAACTCTGATGAAAGCAGTCTCAGTACTATGATCCTGGATCCATAACAAATACCATTTCTCTCCAAGTAAAAACATTGTGAGCAGGGCTTGACATTAATTTTTTTTTCTTGCCAGCCACTGTGCACTCAAAAAAAAAATTATGTCTAAACATAAGATTTATGTATTTTAATTGCATATAAATTTTCCATGCATTTGGATTACATAATTTTAACATAAACAAATTAATAAACTTAATGTGATTCGTATATGTAAGTCATGCATAAATGTAACAGGTAAGATTTATGTAATTGTATTGATAAACTGAATGTAATTCATATATACCATTTATATGTGAATGAAACAGGTACGATTTATGTAAAAGTGCACAGAAAAACGCCCATGTTAAATTAACACTTCCTAGTGTTCGTGTGTGCTCACTACTGGGTTAAAGTACCGTTGAAGCAGTGTTAAAGTTAATGAGAGAATTGAGTGATGATTGAGAATTAATGATGAACACCTGATGATAATGAGCAGAATCACTGAAGGAAATAGAAACACAAGAACTACAACTGACTTCAGCCACAGCCTTAGATGAAATCAACTGAAGATAAAAGAAGACATTAAATCTCTGAAGATATCAGTAGATGAGGATTAAACAACTTCACAAACAGCATTATCAGCTTCACGCATTGCTAACCAGACTGACTTTATTTCTGTAATTTCGGTTTTAATGAAAATAATAGTTTCGTTGGAAGTCACCATACTGGAGATCAGTGTCTGCTTTAGTTGGGCTCTTGACCCTTAATTGTTTAACTTTAGTTTTTCTCTGCCTCTTTTAACTGTGTATAAAGCACATTTGTTATTTCAAGGGAATCCAAGAGAAAATATTATCAGGTGATGTTGGCCATTTATTTTGGCCTGAATCACTGCTCTAATTTAGAGGCTAATTTGCTGGTTATAGAGGTAATGTGTTATTAATTGTATTGTATTCATAATATTAGCCATGTGATTCTACAGCACAAGATACAGAACGGTTGTGTTAATTGAATAATACCCAGATTCAGAAAAAAAAGTGCCCAAAAGGTTTTAATCTACAGCATTACTTAGACACACACAGACATCATGAATCAGCGTATGAATCTCTACAATGGTGACAATCAAAAAAAATTCAGATAAACAGATCAACTTTGAACATAAAACAAGCAACTAAAATGTCACAACAAAAACAGCAAAAGAAAAAGCAATTGGTAAGTATCAAAGAAAATTTGTCACAATTCAGATGCATAATTTATTCATGCCGCAATGCATGCTGGGACACATGGGGGGGGGGGTGATTGGTGGTACCCAACATGCACTGCAGCTTGAAGCTTTTAATTGATTGTCACCATTGTTGAGATTCATACATTGATTCTTGATGTCTTTGTATATCTAAGCAATGCCATAGATTTAAATCCTGCATATTATTCGATTACCACAACGGTGCTGTAACATCACATGGCAACTATTAACACAGTACCACAATAACCAGAGGATTAGACTCCGAATGAGATCAGTGATATAGCCACACAACGTCATTAACAATATATAAATAGCCAACATCACCAGAAAGATAATCTCTTGGATTCCCTTGCCATAACATATGTGCTTTATAAACACACAGTTAAAGGAGCCAGAGAAAAACTAAAGTTAAAGACTTAAGGATCAAGAACCCAACTAAAGCAGACACTGATCTCCAGCATGGTGACTTCAAACAAAACTATAAACAGAAATGACAGAAATAAAGTCAGTCTGGTTAGTAATGCGTGAAGCTGGTAATGCTGTTTGTGGAATTGTTTAATCCTCATCTGCTGAGATCTTCAGATTTAATGTCTTCTTTTATCTTCAGTTGATTTCATCTAAGGCTGTGGCTGAAGTCAGTTGCAGTTCTTGTGTTTATCTTTCCGTCAGTGATTCTGCTAATTATTATCAAGTGTTCATAATTAATGCTCAATCATCACTCAATTATCTCATTAACTTTAACACTGCTTCAATTGTAATTTAACCCCGTAGTGAGCACACACATGAACACTACGAAGGGTTAAGATTAACGGGTGTTTTTCTGTGCACTTTCACATAAATCTTAGCTGTTTCATTTACGTAAAACTGGCATATATGAATCACATTCAGTTTATCAATACAATTACATAAATCTTACCTGTTACATTTATGCATGACTTACATATATGAATCACATTAAGTTTATTAATTTGTTTATGTTAAAATTATGTAATCCAAATGCATGGAAAATTTATATGCAATTAAAATACATAAATCTTATGTTTAGACATACATTTTTTTTTGAGTGTGGCTAGTGGTTTTCACTGGCCACAACTTTGACATTGGAAAAAAAACTTTATAGATTAATTAAATATTTGGTTACATTAGTTCCCTTTGTTTGTCACATGTATATATACCCTGTGTTCTCAGCCAGCTTGACAGTTTTGGGGACATATCCTTTAACAAACAACAATGATGAATTATTAATATTAAGAAGAGGATCTACAACTTCCGGAATAATTTCTTTCAATAGCTTAATAGGTATAGGGTCTAACATACATGCTGTTGGTTTTAATTATTTTTATTATAAGTTAAGACAATTCTTCCTTCCCTACAGCAGAAAATTAATGGAATTTTTCAGGTGGCTATATTGCACGAATGAGATACTGTAGCACACGGTCGCGTGGTTATAATTTTCTCTCTGATATTATCAATATTGCAAGTAAAGAAAATCATAAAAAACATTACTGCTGTGCTGCTGAACTAGAACCCTGCACAGACCTCTCATCTGGGCCCGAGTCTGACTGGAGTCAGTGTTTTTGTTTTGTTTGTATGATTATTATTAATTTTTTTTGTACAAATTTACACTTTTGCAGCCGTTAAAATAGTCCAGTTTAGTTTTTAATGTCAAAGTAGGTATATTTTGTTTCGTACCTTTATTAAGTTAATTTAGAAAAATGTTTGGAGCATTTATTTGTTTGTTAAATTAAAGTTTTCGTTTTTTAAAGTGAGAGTGAGTTAACCACATGTTTGATGAATTTAGTCTTTCAAATCAACACTTGATCTGTTTTGCCTGTAATAAAATCCATAGATATAAAACACTTCAAGCATATCACAATGTTAGTTTAAACGTTTACTATCACTAGGGCTGTGGCCGGTAAACGTGACAACCGCACCACTGCGGTGGTAGAGCGGTGGTTGAGTAGCACCGGCGGTGGTGGTCGGCCAAAACGTTTTTGTTGTTGTTGTTGTTGTTTTTTTCCCAAACATCTTTTTTACGTGAAAATTATGACACGTGTGAAGCACAGCTTTATTTACAAAATAAATAATAGGTTCACAATTAAATGTTACATCGCAGCCATGGAAACAGATAAATGCCGAACGATAGCGGTAGGCTTTGTGAGGTGAGCCAAATTTAAACTTTGCCTGCGTTTTGCGATCTGGTCACCCGATTTTCCACGAATTTAACAATAGGCTTGCTCTTTTTTATTCTACTGGGCATGGAATCTCTTATTTATTTTCACAAATCTTCATTTACGTCTCTCAGAGGGGATTAAATGTTTCTTCCTTTTGTTTGCTTTTAATTAGGAGTATATTTGCATCATTTACTGTGGTAAAGTAGAAAACGGTGCAGGACAGATACATTTTATTTCAAATTCTATTTAACACAATTTGTGCTTGTTATTAGACTTAAGGTGCGTCAAGTTTATGTGTATAGTGCATTTCATACATGCCAGAGATTATTAGTTTCGCTTTCTCTCGTAGTGCATAATCAAACAAAGCCTACCCAGATAGCAACATTGTGTCAGCCCAAATCTGGCCCACATCTGGCACTTGTGGCATACTGATCTGGCCCACATGCTGCGTGGAATGACAGCCCTTGAGTGGACCACTCCTGTTTGCCAGATCTGGGCCACAAGCAGGCCAGAGCAATGCCACATGTCAGCCAAGAGCAAAGAAATAATCCAGAACTGGACCTTATCTGAGCCACAAAATATTTGTAGATTAAATGTGGAGTCATCTCAGCCTTAATAAACCTGTTAACAAGCAGAATCACTGAAGAGAGAAGAGAACAGAACAAGAGACGAGCAGAAAGACAAGAACTACAACTGACTTCAGCCACAGCCATAGATGAAATCAACTGAAGATAAAAGAAGACATTAAATCTCTGAAGATCTCAGCAGAGGAGGATTAAACAACTCCACAAACAGCATTACCAGCTTCACACATTACTAACCAGACTGACTTTATTTCTGTTATACGTCTACAGAAGCTCTTATTGAGAATTAACTGAAGTTTAACTCTAATGTGTTTCATCACCATAACAGAGATCAGTGTTTCCATTAGTTGGGCTCTTTACTCTTAATAAGTGTCTTCCTCTTTGGGCTTCTGCGAATGTGTGTTGGTAAAACACATTTGAAATAGTAAAAGAAGCTAAAGAGAAGTGACATTCTGTGATTATGATTACCTGATGATGTTTTTTTTTAATGACATTTTAAATATGAAATTGCCTGGTGTTATTTTGTATAAAGAGAGTGTGTTGTGTTAATTGCACTACAAACCCTGTGTACAGAAGCATGAGATTCTGGAGTATTATAATAATCAGTTATTAGATTTTAACAAAGCACAAAAAGTTAACCTGACATTATACAGAGACACACAGATATCAAGAATCGGCATATGAATCGCATCAATGGTGACAAACAAAATAATAGGAAAATTCTGCTGCATAATATATTTATGCTGCAATGCATGCTGGGAGTTATGTACTATGCTGGTACCCAGCATGCATTGCAACATGGCATTTTTGATTGTCTCCATTGTTGAGAATCATGTGCTGATTGTTGATGTCTGTGTGTGTCTCCCTGTCATCATAGACGAAATTTTTATTTTTATTCATGTTTGTTAAAATCTTCTAACTGATTGTTAAAATACTAGTGATGGGAAGTTTGATTTTTTTCTGCGAACCGGTTCTTTCGGACAGTTCGTGTCAATGAACTGGATCAAAAAACTGGTTCACCAGTTCTTTTGCGCTCAAACGTAATTACGTCAAGTCTATTGCGGGCTGGGTAAACAAACACTTTACACATTAAAATATATAAAGTCAGCAATCATAACATCAGTCAGATAAAATATCATCGTAATCTGATAAGTTTATTACAATTAAGTTTTACATCTAAAGTATCCAAACGCATGCAGTGATGCAAACGATCTTTACAGTTATAAAATCAATAAATCAGTCTTCATCAGTGCAGAAACCATGATCCACTTACTATTTTTTTGTAATTAAATAAATACAGTTCGCCAGATTTTCCCCTCATTCATGTCCTCGGAGTCGTTTCACAGACACGCGCTCATCAGCTGTTGTTTGTTGGGTTCAGAGAGACGCACCGTGCAGTCAGTCAGTCGTTCGACGCATGCTCAGTATCATCAGCTCATCGGTTCTCAAATCGGACGTGTCCGAAATAAACAGTTCTCGGTTCAGTGTACTGGTGATCCGAAAACCGCTTCAACCGGTTGCAACCGATTCTTGACTCGAGAATGAGAACGGAATTGAGATTCGAGAACCGCCAGAGCGATTCAAAAGGAGTCGCTTGCTTCGCCTTCGCTGTAGTTTGATTAGGCTACGTCATGTTTATCTTTATATCACCTTGTTTACAAATTAAATACAATGGAGTCCTAACAAAGTTAGGCAGATTGTTTTTCTGAATTCAAACCCTTATAAGAGACGGTCAAGCTGCATATGGTAACTTAACCTCTGTTTAAAACTGCCTTTGCACTTTGTTTTTGCTATTATTATTAAAAAAATTGATAAAGCACAATAACTTTTTTCATTTAACAGGCAATACCTGTTAAATATAGTGTGTAATACAATTACAGTGTGTAAGTGCACTTTTCCAGCAATTGTTCTTTTTAAAATGTGTGTATTATTTGAACACTTTAATATTTTTTTATTAAAACATTGTTTTTTTAATACTAACCCAATTTGTGAATGTGTCCTCATTAACTATAATTACACATACACATTAATCTTTTAAATAAATAAATACTTCAATCACAAATTGTCAATCACATGCTCATACAGTGATAAGACAGTAATGACTTTGAAATTGAAGAAAACATATTTCTACTATGTTTTATATTATAACATGTCTCGATGTTCAACAAAACTTGCTTTTCGTTCTCTTGAAATATCACACGCATGCTCATCAGTATCAGTTCATCGGTTTTCAAATCGGACATGTCCGAAATAAACAGTTCTCGGTTAGTGTACTGGTGATCCGAAAACCGCTGCAACCGATTCTTGACTCGAGAACGAGAACTGCGACAGACCGGTCTACTTACGTTCTCGATTCAGTGTACTGGTGATCGAAGAACCACTGCAACCAGTTGCAACCGATTGTTGACTCGAGAACGAGAACTGTGACAGGCCGTGTGGACTACGCTCGTTTGCATGCTCCGTATCATCAGCTTCTGCTCGCTGACATGCTCGTCATCATCAGTTCTCTCTTACAGTAGGTTAAGTGTATTGTTGGAGTAACTGAATAACTCCATGATGTTGGTTTATTTCGAGTCAAAGGGTCAGTCAGACACGTCAAAAAGTGATTAACTTTATAAATTTGTGGATTAGTGCTTACTAGAGATGCGAACTGTTTAGAACGATTCAGTCCGATTTGGTGAACTGGTTCGACCGGTTCACTAAAAAGAACAGGTTCAAAAGAACGATTTGTTCGCGAATCAGACATCACTATAAAATACTGCAAGATCTGATGCCTTAGCAACACGGGGTTTGTAATGAAAATGTATTAATAACACAATTGTTAGAACCAAATGACATCATTGATTTCATGACGATTTTAAAACTATCACCAGGTATATTCACCTGATGTCACTTCTCTTTAGCTTCCTTTACTACTTCAAATGTGTTTTATCAACACACATTCGCAGAAGCCAAAAGAAGAAGCCTCTTAATAAGAGTAAAGAGACCAACTAATGAAAACACTAATCACTGTCATGGTGACTTCCGATGAAACACATTAGAGTTAAACTACTGTTAATTCTCAATAAGAGCATCTGTAGTCGTATAACAGAAATAAAGTCAGTCTGGTTAGTAATGTGTGAAGCTGGTAATGCTGTTTGTGGAGTTGTTTAATCCTCCTCTGATGAGATCTTCAGAGATTTAATGTCTTCTTTTATCTTCAGTGATTCTGCTTGTTAACAGGTTTATTAAGGCTGAGATGACTCCACATTTAATCTACAAAGATTTTGAGGTTCAGATAAGGTCCAGTTCTGGTTTATTTCTTTGCACTTGGCTGACATGTGGCATTGCTCTGGCCTGCTTGTGGCCCAGATATGGCAAACAGGAGTGGTCCACTCAAAGGCCGTCATTCCACGCGGCATGTGGGCCAGATCAGTATGCCACAAGTGCCAGATGTGGGCCAGATTAGAGGTCTTCACGGGTCCAAAAATTCATACCCGAACCCGAAGAGACCCGTAATGTGCTTAACGGAACCGACCCGGACCCGTCTATTATTTCAAAAGCTGGACCCGGACCCGTGAAGATCCGAGAAATGCCAAAAACGTAGTACCCGGAACCGACCTGGACCCGTCTATTATTTAAAAGCTGGAACCGAACCCGGCGTGAAGACACAGACCCGACTGGACCCGTTTGTCACATATTCCACAATAACTGATATTAACAAGTCAATAAACAAGTTATGAAAAATATTACTTTGTCTTACCTAGCCGTCGTCTCCCTTCCTTGTAACGTTACTTGTGATTCATTACATCCTTGCCAAAAAGTTAAATCCATGTTATTCCTCTCTTGTTATTCCAAGCATGCTTAATTCACTCATCATTTCAGCTTTAAAAGTCCACTTTATGTCACGGTGACGGATGACAAATGCGTCTTTGCAGATTTGCATTTCGACTCGAGTTAACTCGCATAATAACTTTGGCTGTTTGCCTTTTTGAACTATAATAACGATTGCTCGTTCGGTGGCCGCTGACGTCCGCATTATTTATTTGCTATAATCTCTGTGAGCCGAGCCTGACCACCAAAACTTTAAGAAATAAGACGGTTAATTCATATTATTATTAAAGTCAATCACAGCGGAAGCTCGGGTTGCCATAGAAATGACACGGGCTTGATACTGCACATGCGCGGTGGCTGGAGCAACCTGAAATATGAGCTTTTTTACGCAATTTGAGCATCATAGAAAACATTTGTGACAGTTCAACTGAGATTTTGTTGCTGATTTTAAATATATTATTTAAATATAATTTCAAATCAAACTTCAACAGTGCGTCACACGTAGACAGCACTTACTTTTTTCTCATGTTTGTCCACAATATGCATGAAGGATGCCCGGACAGAAGAGGTGCCCGTGGTCTTTATATTCGTTGTTTTTTAGCTTTTTTCACACATCACTCATGAAGGTAACCATTATTATTACCGTGCGCTTGCAGAGAGAGCGAGAGAGCGAGAGAGAGAGCGAGAGAGAGAGCGAGAGAGAGAGAGAGAGAGAGAGAGAGAGAGAGAGAGAGAGAGAGAGAGCGCGAGCGCGAGCGCGTGAGGCGAGCGAGCAAGAGAGAGAGAGATCGCTCGTGTTTTTCTTCTTTCTTTTTTTTAAACCTTATTTCCCGGCTCACACTTTTCTTATCCTAATTTTACAGTTGCAAGTTACAAAAAACACACAGGCAGTGCTGACTGACTCTGATCACGGGCAGGTGTTCTCCGAGTCCGGATCGACTCGGGTATTGCACACAATGTTAAACAGACCCGGGACCCGTAGTAATAGATTGGGACCCGACCCGGACCCGGCTGATCATTTAAAATATAGACCCGAACCCGTACGGGTCCCGGGTCGGGTCCCGGGTCCACGGGTCTCGGGGGCTCCGTGAAGACCTCTAGGCCAGATCTGGGCAGACACAATGTTGCTATCTGGGTAGTTCTTGACCCTGTGGAAAATAATTTTGTTCTTCACACTTTTACTTCAAGTGTCAGTTTTGGAATATCAGGGGAAAACATGAAGATATTAGAAAAGCGATGTCCCACATCCCTTTCAGCGCAAAGCGGTCTGACGCACCTCTGTTACTGATATTTATTTAAATGTTTTACAGGCTGTAGTATGTTGTTTCACTGACGGAAGTAGGCTACTAAAATAAACACGCACGCTTAAATGGATGTTAAAAATGTTATAAGTGATAATTGCGTATTGATGGTGACACCTTATGATGGTAATGAGCAGAATCACTGAAGGAAAGAGGAACACAAGAAATACAACCGACTTCAGCCACAGCTTTAGATTAAATCAACAGAAGGATAAAAGAAGACATTAAATCTCTGTAGATCTCTGCAGAGGAGGATTAAACAACTCCACAAACAGCATTACCAGCCTCACACATTACTAACCAGACTAACTTTATTTCTGTCATTTCTGTTATATTGAAAATAATAGTTTTGTTTGAATTCACCATGATGGTGTTCAGTGTTTGCTTTTGTTGGGATCTTGACCCTTGACCAAACATGTTTCGCTCTGGCTGCTTTAACTGTGTTTGCGAAGCACATTTGTTATAGTAAGAAAAGCCAAGCGAAATCGTGATCAGCTGGTATTGGTTGTTTTATGCTGAGTATAATATCGTCATGTAGTGATTGAATCACTGATCTTGCTCAGAGTCTCCTGCTCTGTTTATAGATATTTTTTTTATTAATTTTTCTTAATTATTAATAATAAAATCTATGTGAATCTACAGCACAAGATTCAGATTCGTTGTGGTAATCGATAGAGGTGGGCAGATCGATACTAATATCGATACCAACGTTTGTATCGGTATTGATTGATACCAGCGTGAAAATATCGATACTTAAGTTTCAGTTTCTCTCGTTTTGCGACCTGGCCGTGTTTGTCAAAATGCTGCTGCTGTCGCAGAGCAAGCTCTCAAGAGTGCTGCTCGTGCTCGACACTGCTCTCCTTCACCTCTCCTGTGTTGTACCGTCACGTGACTCACCACTAGCGCTACCACCAGCAGACAGGCGCGCGCATTTCTAACAGCAGTCAGTCAGAGGCGGAGAATGGCAGCAGAGAGAAAGAGGAGCGTTGTATGTAAAACTTTGTGACTTTGTTTATTTAAGAAAAAAAATCCTGAAAAGAAGTGCACTAAAGAGGAGAAACATTTTTTGTTAACATGCTACTTGAAAAGAAAATTTGTTTTTACATGTTTTATATTTGTGAAGTAATCATTTTGTAACTTTGTTTATTTAAATAAAACAGAAGTAACCAAAAGTTGTTTCTGAACAAAAGCTTTTGTAGTACTGATTAATAACCCAAAATGCAAATCACAAAAAAAAATTAAAAGTCATGAAAATTCATTTAGATTTAGATTGAAGACGCATTCACCTTAAATATTAAAAAGTATCGATATTGGTATCGGTATCAGCGATACTGGCCCTGTATTTACTTGGTATTGGATCAATACCAAATCTAGCGGTATCGCACACCTCTAGTAATCGAACAATATGCAAGATTTCAATGATTAAAATGAATGCACTAAAGGTTTTTAACTACAACAGTCTTCGGACACACACAGACATCAAGAATCAGAGTATGAATCTCAACTATGGTGACAATAAAAATATTCAGATAAACAGATCAACTTTGAACATAAAACAAGCTACAAAAACATCACAACAAACACAGCAAAAGTAAAAGCAAATAGTAAGAATCAAAGAAAATTAGTCACAATTCAGATGCATAATTTATTCATGCCGCAATGCATGCTGGGACCCATGAGGGAGTTTTGATTGGTGGTACCCAGTATGCACTGAAGCATGAAGCTTTTCATTGATTGTCACCATTGTTGAGATTCATACACAGATTCTTGATGTCTGTGTGTGTCTAAGACATGCCATAGATTAAAACCTTTCGAGCACTATTTAATTATTTAAAATCTTGCTTTTTACCACAATAGTGCTAGATCTCGTGCTGTTGAATTATTTAGCCACCATTATGAATAATACAAAAATTAATAACCCAATACCACTATAATCGGAGCATAAGACTCCATGTGAACTTAAAGTCACTGCATGATGATTATACCAACATCAATGTATAGGCAACATCCCCTAATCACATTTTTACTTGGCATTCCTTACCACAACAAATGTACTTTCTAAGCACACAGTTCAAGCAGCCAGAGAAAATACTAATATTTAAGGGTCAAGAGCCCAACTAAAGCAAACACTCATCTCCATCATCAATTAAACTATTATTTTCAATATAACAGAAATGACAGAAATAAAGTCAGGCTGGTTAGTAATGTGTGAGGCTGGTAATGCGGTTTGTGGAGTTGTTTAATCCTCCTCTGCTGAGATCTTCAGAGATGTAATGTCTTATTTATCTTCTGTTATTTCATCTAAAGCTGTCTTAAGTCAGTTGTGGTTCTTGTGTTTCTCTTTCCTTCTGTGATTCTGCTAATTATCATAAGGTGTTCATCACTAATGCTCAATCATCACTTAATTAATCACTTAATTTCTTGATTGCAATGAGTGTCTTATTTTAGTGAACTCAATTGAAATAAGTTCAAAGTACTCATAACTATTTGTTTTCTAAAATTAAAAGAATTAAGGTAATCTGTGTCCTCAAATTTAATGAGTTCGCTTAACTTACTAGATTTGACTTTGTGTGTGCTATTGTGAGCTAGCAGTAACTGCAAGCACTCTGGGTTCATTTAAAGCTTGTAATTTCAGCTGTTTTACTCAATATAGGGAAATTTCAGCTATATAAAGTATTTGAATGCAGTGTAAAGTTGAATTGTATATTAAGAAATATAATTTTTTAGTGGACTTGATTAAAATGAGTGCAGAGTACTCATAACTATTGTTTTTTATAAACTTAAATGGTTTGAGGTAATCGGTGTCCTCAAATTAAATGAGTTAGCTGAACTTGTTGGGTTTTACAGTGTAATATCGGATCGGTGCACCCCTAGTTAGAAGCATACTTTCTTGTTTGCATGACACATGTGGACTTAATAAATCCTTATATTGAGCAAAATAAGCAAGCTGAAATTTAGTACAATCTTTATCTTTTATTTCAAATACATACAAATGTCATTTATGTCTTTTTGTGAAGTGCGCATATGCGTGCATGCTCTAGTACATAAGAACAAGCCTATTTGAATCTGGAAATAAAGCAAAATAACTGAGAAAAATAAGAATTAGTCACCGCCATGTCCATAATTTATAGCAAAAATGTAACATGAATTCGATCTCAAAATAATTCATTAAAAGCAGTTATTAATCCACCACCTGTGTGACATCATTAACCAACGTGGTTGAACCACAGATTTGCGGCAATACAGTTTCAGGAAACAGTCGTGACTAGCTTGTTGATTTCTTCAACGATGCAACATATTATGGTAGTTAAGCAGTGAGTTACATCGTTGTACGGGAAACACACCCCAGGTTATTTATTGTGGCTTGTGGAATGTTGGTCCACTCCTCTTCAATGGCTGCAAGACGTTGCTGAATATTGGCAGGAACTGGAACACGCTGACGTATACGCTGGTCCAGAGCATCCCAAACATGCTCAATGGGTGACATGTCCGGTGAGTATGCTGGCCATGCAAGAACTGGGATGTTTTCAGCTTCCAGGAATTGTGTACAGATCCTTGCAACATGGGGCTGTGCATTATCATGCTGCAAAATGAGGTGATGGTCGTGGATGAATGGCACAACAATGGGCCTCAGTATCTCGTCACTGTATCTCTGTAAATTCAAAATGCCATCAATAAAATGCACCTGTGTTCATTGTCCATAACGGCAGTCAGGTCGAGACCCCATGCGACGAGCATGCAAATGAGCTTCCCTGAGACGGTTTCTGATAGTTTGTGCAGAAATTCTTTGGTTATGCATAACGATTGTTGCAGCATCTGTCCGGGTGGCTGGTCTCAGACGATCTTGGAGATGAAGATGCTGGATGTGGAGGTCCTGGGCTGTTGTGGTTGCACGTGGTCTGCGGTTGTTAGGCCGTTTGGATGTACAGCCAAATTCTCTGAAACTCCTTTGGAGACGGTTTATGGTAGAGAAATTAACATTCAATTCACAGGCAACAGCTCTGGTGGACATTCCTGCAGTCAGCATGCCAATTGCACGCTTCCTCAAAACTTGCGACTTACATCTGTGGCATTGTGCTGTGTGATGGTTGTTGTAAATTATCATTTTTTCATGAAAGTGAAGTCTTGTCAAGATGAAATTTTCAGTTCTCAGAAGATTCTTAGATTTTTGGAAGTATCTCATACTGCTCATACTATTGTAACCATGCCACTGTTTTCAAGCCAAAGTTAAAATGATTGTGAAATGACAAATCAAACACGAGATCATTAACATACACAAGAGCATGTGGCAATGTTATTACAAGATAGAAGACTCCTGAAATATTATATTATTTACTGTTTTTTCTCTTTCCATTCCACTTTACCATTCAAGTTAACCACATATTAGTGAATATATAAGTACAGAAGATTTAGATTTCCCTTCGCTAATGGTGTTTTTTCCCCCCAGCGTTATGCTAATAGGCAGAATGCTTGGCTATGTTTAACCATCTATTTATGACTAAGATGAAAGCAAGAAGGATTGTGTTGCATGGAGCGTTTAATTTCTAATGACAGACAGTCCTCATTCAGTATGTATCCAAATGTGTATCTAGGAATCCATTAGCTGAACCGAGAGGAAGCCTTTTTTCTGCTGGGCCCTCTTAATACATAATCCCATTAAAATGTACAATACAACAATCTGTTACACAGCACGTATACAGGAAAATCCACCATGACTGCCATATTATTGAGATTAACAGTGTCTAAAGCACAGTGATGTTTCTAAATCCCTTCTCATTCATTAATAGGTGTTAAACTCAAAATCCTAGTGACAACTGATGGAAACAATAATGAAGAAATTTAGTTTGTGCTGCTGTAGAAGATGCCTAGTGTAGCAATAGAAACATATGTATGTCACAGATGGCTGTTTCATGGTGGGATGATTCATTCAATATCCAGTTCTGACAGTTAACTTCTGTTAAAATTCTGGTTACTTCTGGTTAAACATACACTCTAAAAAATATTTTGGTCTAAATATAAGTTTTATGTATTTGAATTACATTACAATTTTCCATCCATTTGGACTACATAGTTTTAACATAAACAAACAAATAAACTTAATGTGATTCATATTTTTCAGTCAAACGTAAATGAAATAGGTAAGTTTTATGTAATGGTACACAGAAAAATGCCCATGATAAATTAACACAGCCTAGTGCACACTACTAAGATAAAGTACCATTGAAGCAGTGTTCAAGTTAATGAGATAATTGAGTGATGATTGAGAATTAATGATGAACATCTGATGATAATGAGCAGACTCACTGACGGAAAGAGAAACACAAGAACTACAACTGACTTCAGCCACAGCCTTAGATGAAATCAACTGAAGATAAAATAAGACATTAAATCTCTGAAGATATCAGTAGATGAGGATTAAACAACTTCACAAACAGCATTATCAGCTTCACGCATTACTAACCAGACTGACTTTATTTCTGTAATTTCTGTTTTAATGAAAATAATAGTTTCATAGTATGGAAGTCACCATACTGGAGATCAGTGTCTGCTTTAGTTGGGCTCTTGACCCTTAATTTTTTTAGCTTTAGTTTTTCTCTGGCTCCTTTAACTGTGTGTTTATAAAGCACATTTGTTATTTCAAGAGAATCCAAGAGAAAATATTATCAGGTGATTATCAGCTGAATCACTGCTCTAATTTAGAGGCTAATTTGCTGGTTGTAGACGTAATGTTTTAATAATTGTGTTGTATTCATAGTATTAGCCATGTGACTATGCAGCACAAGATACAGGACGGTTGTGTTAATTGAATAATATCCAGATAAAAAAAAAAAAAAGTGCACAAAAGGTTTTAATCTACGGCATTACTTAGACACACACAGACATCATGAATCAGCATTTGAATCTCTACAATGGTGACAATCAAAACAAATTAAGATAAACAGATCAACTTTGAACATAAAACAAGCAACTAAAATGTCACGACAAAAACAGCAAAAGTAAAAGCAATTAGTAAGTATCAAAGAAAATTTGTCAATTCAGATGCATAATTTATTCATGCCGCAATGCATGCTGGGACTCATGGGGGGGGGGGGGTTGATTGGTGGTAACATGCACTGCAGCTTGAAGATTTTAATTGATTGTCACCATTGTTGAGATTCATACATTGATTCTTGATGTCTGTGTATATCTAAGCAATGCCATAGATTTAAATCCTGCACATTATTCGAATACCACAACGGTGCTGTAACTTGTGCTGCAGAATCAAATGGCAACTATAATGAATAAAACAAAACTATTAACACAGTACCACAATAACCAGAGTATTAGACTCCGAATGAGATCAGTGATTTAGCCACACGATGTCATTAACAATATATAAATAGCCAACATCACCAGATATTCTCTTGGATTCCCTTTCCATAACAAATGTGCTTTATAAACACACAGTTAAAGGAGCTAGAGAAAAAAGTTAAAGAGTTAAGAGCCCAACTAAAGCAGACACTGATCTCCAGCATGGTGACTGGTTAATAATGCGTGAAGCTGGTAATGCTGTTTGTGGAGTTGTTTAATCCTCTTCTGCCAAGATCTTCAGATTTAATGTCTTCTTTTATCTTCAGTTGATTTCATCTAAGGCTGTGGCTGAAGTCAGTTGTAGTTCTTGTGTTTCTCTTTCCGTCAGTGATTCTGCTCATTATTATCAGGTGTTCATCATTAATTCTCAATCATCACTCAATTATCTCATTAACTTGAACACTGCTTCAATGGTACTTTATCTCAGTAGTGTGCACTGGGTTTGTTAATTTATCATGGGCATTTTTCTGTGTACCATTACATAAAACTTACCTATTTTATTTACGTTTGAATGACAAATATGAATCACATTAAGTTTATTTGTTTGTTTATGTTAAAACTATGTAGTCCAAATGGATGGAAAATTGTAATGTAATTCAAATACATAAAACTTATATTTAGACCAAAATATTTTTTTGAGTGTAAATGCAGTTCTCAAGCTGTTCTAAACTGCATATTTGTAACATTCTTACTGAAACTTTTGAACAGTAGGGTTTTTTATTATTATTAATAATAATAATAATAATTGTATTCAGCAATGATGCATTTGACTAAAAGTGACATCACAAGTCTCCACAAAATATTAAGTGACACAATAAGAAATATAAGATATAGTAATATATATCTCCAAATTGACTTTTTATATAATGAGTGTCATGATTCCGGCCTGTGTCACCGTCTTGTTTAATTAACTCTTATTTTGAAATTCCCCATTGTTCCTGGGTTTTGTATTCCTGTGTTTAGTTCATGTATCCTTTTGTTTTTATTGCCTACCTTGTTACGCTCATTTGGTACCATAGTTATTAATATCCTTCACCTGTCCC
The DNA here is from genome assembly GCF_949357685.1 of Gobio gobio. NCBI lineage: Eukaryota > Metazoa > Chordata > Actinopteri > Cypriniformes > Gobionidae > Gobio > Gobio gobio. The sequence goes on from NC_137098.1 coordinate 26,279,581, forward strand.
TGGTTAGCCTTCTGTTTGAGTTGTGTTTTGCTGGTTGTTGTTCCTGCACTCAAAAAAAAAATAAAAAATTTATGCCTAAACATAAGCTTTATGTATTTGAGTTGCATATCAATTTTCCATGCATTTGGATTACATAATTTTAACATAAACAAATTTATAAACTTAATGTGATTCATATATGTAAGTCATACATAAATGTAACAGGTAAGATTTATGTAATTGTATTGATAAACTGAATGTGATTCATATATGCCAGTTATATGTGAATGAAACAGGTGAGATTTATGTAATAGCACACAGAAAAATGCCCATGTTAAATTAACACTTCCTAGTGTTCATGTGTAAGCTCACTACTGGGTTAAAGTACCATTGAAGCAGTGTTAAAGATAATGAGATAAGTGAGTGATGATTGAGCATTAATGATGAACACTTGATGATAATGAGCAGAATCACTGAAGGAAAGAGAAACACAAGAACTACAACTGACTTCAGCCACAGCCTTAAGCTTGGAACATACTCTGCAAGAACAAAGAAATTTGTTCGTTTTCTCGAGGTGGCAAGAACAAGAACAAAGTTTGTTCTGGCCAGGACATTACATACTTCACGAGAAAATCAGGTGCCGAACATCTCCGTTTCTCTGCATTAACCCCGCCCACTTTAAAAATCTGACCAATCACACAATAGCTCTCGGACACTCACAAGAAAAAAGTTCTGCTGAGACGTTGTGTCGAGAATGAGCTGCGAGAACTCCCAAACCAGGGCTCCGAGAACAAAATTACGTAATTTTGTTCTCGCAGCCCTGGGAGCGAGAACTTTTTTCTCTGTTCTTGCTGAGTATGTTGCAGCCTTTAGATGAAATCAACTGAAAATAAAAGAAGACATTAAATCTCTGAAGATCTCAGCAGATGAGGATTAAACAACTCCACAAACAGCATTACCAGCTTCATGCATTACTAACCAGACTGACTTTATTTTTGTAATTTCTGTTTTAATGAAAATAATAGTTTCTTTGGAAATCACCATGCTGGAGATCAGTGTTTGCTTTAGTTGGGCTCTTGATGCTTAATTTTTTATCTTTAGTTTTTCATTGGCTCTTATAACTGTGTGTTTATAAAGCACATTTGTTATGTCAAGAGAAAATGTTATCAGGTGATGTTGGCTATTTGTAGTGATCAGAATCACTGATCTCATTCAGAGTCTCATTCTCTGGTTATAAAGGTAATGTGTTATTAGTTTTGTAGTATTCATAATAATAGCCATGTGATTCTATAATGTGTTATTAGTTTTGTCCTATTCATAATAATAGCCATGTGATTCTATAGCGCAAGAAACAGGATGATTGTGATAATCAAATAATCTGCAGATTAAAAAAATAGTGCACAAAAGGTTCTAATCTACAGCATTACATTTATGCATTCAGCAGACACTTTTATCCAAATTGACTTACATTGCATTCAAGGTACACATTTTACATTTTGTCAATTCTTGCTTTCCCTGGGAATTGATCCCATGACCTTGGCGTTGCTAGCGCCATGCTCTACTGTTTGAGCTATAGGAAAGCTAAGATACAGTACTGAGACACACACAGAGATCATGAATCAGTATTTGAATCTCTACAATGGTGACAATAAAAAAATTCAGATAAAACAGAACATAAAATAAGCAACATAAAATAAGCAACTAAAATGTCACAACAAAAACAGCAAAAGTAAAAGCAATAAGTAAGTATCAAAGAAAATTTGTCATAATTCAGATGCATAATTTATTAATGCCGCAATGCATGCTGGGACATATGGGGGGGGGGGTTGATTGGTGGTTCCCAACACGCACTGCAGCATGAAGCTTTTCATTGATTGTCACCATTGTTGAGATTCATACATTGAATCTTGATGTCTGTGTGTATCTAAAGAATACTGTAGATTTAAATCCTGCATATATTATATAACCAGAGGATTAGACTCTGAATGAGATCAGTGATTCAGTCACATGATGATGTCATCATCAAGATATTAATAGTCAACATCACCTGATAATATATTCTCTTGGATTCCCTTGCCATAACAAATGTGGTTTATACACAGTTAAAAAGTCACGGGTCAAGAGCCCAACTAAAGCAAACACTAATCTCCAGCATGGTGACTTCAAATTAAATTATTATTTTCATTAAAACATAAATGACAGAAATATAGTCAGTCTGGTTAGTAATGCGTGAAGCTGGTAATGCTGTTTCTGGAGTTGTTTAATTCTCATCTGCTGAGATCTTCAGAGATGTAATGTCTTCTTTTATCTTCAGTTGATTTTATATAAGGCTGTGCCTGAAGTCAGTTGTAGTTCTTGAGTTCTCAATCATCACTCAATTATCTCATTAACTTTAACACTGCTTCAATGGTACTTTAGGGAGCACACACATGAACACTAGGAAGTGTTAATTTAACATGGGCATTTTTCTGTGCACTTTTACATAAATCTTTTTTTTTTTTTAGTGTGTATGTGTGTGTTCTAAATTCCCTTGTGTGGATTATAGTTCTTTTCTGGGACTGGATTATCTGTGTTTCTGCTTTTCTTTTCTCTTTTTTTTATGAACAGTGCTTGCATTTGGATTCTTGTACCTCCTCGCTCCTGCCATTGCGCTAGAATGAGAATACATCAATTTAATTTAATCTTGGCAATAGAATAACAGATTTGTTGTAGAAATGTGATGGACCACCGTGACAAACCAGGGCATTTCTTTCAAATCTCATCTCCCTTTATTATTGTCCTCTTGAATTATTCAAACAATAAAACCTATTACTATGCATATTTCATGAATGTATCAATAGAGGTTAATCATGTAGGAGAAAACAAAAAAAAATATTCTAGAGGGTTGATTGCTAATTTGCCATGAAGGTTTGTACCAGAGTAATGTCAAAGAGAAATGGCTTCTCCCTGACTTTCCCGTTAGCCTTTATCCATCTAATTAAACTTGTTTTGTCTTTGCAAACGGCACAGCATTGAGATAGAAAGCTTATTAAAAAGTGTTTCTGCTTTAACTGAGTTCTGGTTTTTGGCAGTTGCATCATCTCTATACCCTTGCCCTCTCTTTCTATCCTCATCGGTGTTCTGCCTAGATTTTTTTAAAACATGCCCTATGATACATGGACAGCTAATTAATTTATTTGTGTAAAACCTTGAATGTGGTTAAATTAATTTCACAAACATTGGGAATTTAGACTCCAATACCTTGCTTGCACAGATTGGCCTCTATAGTACAGCTTTCAATTGTCAACAAAGAAACAAGAGCTAGCTGAGTGAGTGTGTAGACAGTGTGTTATATACTGTTCAGAGATGAGCAATTAGTGATGTATTCCACTTGCGAAAACAAGCTTTTAATCATGCTGTCTTCATAGTAAAGAGTAAGACTTCAAAGTAGGTTTATTGCAGGATTCAGTCAATCATGGCGTTTGTTGGTCATTTTTTGGCAACAAAATTTCTTTCCTTCTCTAGCAATAGAACCCATTATCAATGTTGATATAAATTCACTTGAAATCATGTGTAAAAGTAGCAAAAGTCTACTAGATCTTTTTGGTCTACTGAAGGATCTGATCTGATCCGATCTGGCCTTTTCTGATTAGGTGGCAAAAAAGCAAGGAAAAAATGAAAATAATAAACTGCAACTAAACATATAGGGCCAGATTTACTAAACAGGGCAAATTAGCATGAGACTGCAATCCCATAATGCGCAGATGGGCGTAAAAAGTTATGCGGGTGATCTACTGACAATATGCAAATTAAAGAACACTGACACAGACAGCTCATTTCCATAATGACCAACGCAATCTGCTAAGAGTATCGTAAATTAGTGAAGGGTTGCAAACAAGCAAAGCCGATGGTAATCAGGTGCTGGTAATATACAAACAAACAGGCACAGAAAACTAAGGGGCTGTTTACATGACACTGACTACTGAAAACTTTTTATGAGTTCTAGCCGTTCATTGTAATTACCGTCAATATATTAATGCATTATCAGTCGTCTTTACATTTAATGTAATATAATTAGTCATTTGCAGCTATTGATATTCAGACTATTTATCAACTTAAGCCGGACAAGTGTTAATATAAAAAAATATTTTTTTATAATGAACATAATAAATGCATTAATCAAGATTTATCTCAGAATGTGGTTTGTTAAATAGTAGAGGTGGGCAGATCGATACTAATATCGATAATATCGATACCAACGTTGGTATCGGTATTGATTGATACCAACGTGAAAATATCGATACTTAAGTTTCAGTTTCTCTCGTTTTGCGACCTGGCCGTGTTTGTCAAAATGCTGCTGCTGTCACAGAGCAGAGGAAGCTCTCAAGAGTGCTGCTCGTGCTCGACACTGCTCTCCTCCCCCTCTCCTGTGTTGTACCATCACGTGACTCACCACTAGCGCTACCACCAGCAGTCAGGCGCGCGCGCCGCTCAGCCGCGCATTTCTAACAGCCGTCAGTCAGAGGCGGAGAATGGCAGCAGAGAGAAAGAGGAGCGTTGTATGTAAAACTTTGTGACTTTGTTTATTTAAGAAAAAAATCCTGAAAAGTGCACTAAAGAGGAGAAAAAATTTTTGTTAACATGCTACTTGAAAAGAGAATTTGTTTTTACATTTTTTGTATTTGTGAAGTAATCATTTTGTAACTTTGTTTATTTAAATAAAACAGAAGTAACCAAAAGTTGTTTCTGAACAAAAGCTTTTGTAGTACTGATTAATAACCCAAAATGCAAATCACAAAAACAAATTAAAAGTCATGAAAATTCATTTAGATTTAGGTTGAAGACGCATCCACCTTAATTATTAAAAAGTATCGATATTGGTATCGGTATCGGCGATACTGGCCCTGTATTTACTTGGTATCGGATCGATACCAAATCTAGCGGTATCGCACACCTCTATTAAATAGCTCAAGACGAAGCTAAAAGTATACTTATGTGGTTGGTTTAGCTCTGATGGGGTTGCCGCCGTCTCCATTTCTTCTCGAGCTTGGTGACTTTGTGCCCTTGATTTTCATTGGCTCGTCGGAATATATGGCTGTACTGTAATGTACTGTATTCAGTAGCAACATGTCATACACAATATGTGCTCTATAATCTACTCAAAATAGCAAACATGTTTTGATACCCTCCGACTGGATGGAAGAGTCTGTGCCGAGCATACACTATGTGATTTTCTGTGAAGTCTGTCTACTCCGACTGCCCAAAATCTGCAGCCTGGCACAGACTTAGGCAACTGTTGACGACTCGACCAGACTGCAAATCAGTGCAAAAATCTGAGCAAAAGTTTGTGTTTTGAGCCTTTAGTCAGCATCATGCAGTAGAAGGAAGGAGTTTGAGAAGGTATCCTCAGGTCACAGTGACCCTTGTCAGTTGTAGTGGGCAAATAATTTCCTATTCTTTTGACGGCTAAATATGCTGTATTGCAGCCTTGTAGCCATTAACGATAATGGTGAGTACTTTGCATTATTAATAAATAATAAAGCCTCTCCAAGTTTCCCTGTTCAAACATACAGTATACATTCATAATGACATAGTCTAAAGCAAATCAAAGAGACCCATTTAAAAAGGTCAGCGTGCTCCGGTTCTATTATGAGCAAACTAAATTTTTGACCAGTCACGGAAAGTAGGGACACAAGTCGGCAGCACAACTTTCGAGCAAAATGAGGAAGAAGCATTTTTTTTTTCAAAATTGGTGATTTTCGCTTTTTTGCTGAATCTGTTAGTTGAGATCACGAAGAAGCCTCTCCTTGTTTGAGATAGCAGTATTGGTATATTTAAAAGCATACACTTTGAGGTTGAAATCGGCTTGTTTTTCTGAGATTCTAGCATGCAGCAGAGGCATGTTTCTTTTGTTATTGCCCCCGCAATAACATGTGTGGGTAACAATGTGTGGGTTTTGTTGTGAAAACCTGGCAATCCTGGTGGCTGGCCGCACACAGATCTCTGCTGGCAGTGCTAAAGCAATAACGAGCAGCTGATACAAAGTGCAATTTGCAAACCTCCCAGATGATAGAAAGTCTGAAGCAGTAAAGAAGCAACACGATCATCTTTCCCTTGTGCAGAAAGAGAGGGCTGTGTACAACGACATGACTGAAAATAAACATACATACAGGTCCTTGAAAGTGCTTGAATTTATTTTGTGCAAGAAGTTTTCTGGAAGAAATTCCATATTATTCTCTCCAGTCCGATAATGTGTTATTTCGCCAACACTTCGTGGACTATGCTTGATTTACATTTGTTACTTGCATTTACGCGTTACGTTAAGTGTTTCCCGCAAGAGGTACTTTGTGTTGTACGTTGCCATGATGTTCACGCGCGCATACGGTACCTCAGCGTTTCACAGACACACCGTGAAATATTGCAAAAATAGACTGGTTACATGAGCCTAAGCACTTTTCAAAAAAATCCATGCAAAAGTTAATATCAGATCATTTTAGATTACAGTATAGGATGTACCGAATATTCTTCAGTTTTATGCAAAACAGAAATATGACAAATAGAATATCAGACCTCTGTCATATGGCCAAAAATAAATGCAAAAAAAAAAGCTGGACCCGTAAAGTCTTTGAAAGGTTCTTGAATTTGAAGTTAACCAAGCTGTGGGAACGCTGTATTAACAACTATCCAAACTGTTTTAGACCTAAAAGAGTCTTTGTACACTCTCAAAAAAAAAGAGTACAAAAGTGTACCTTTTAAGGTACAAGTGTCCGTCACTGGGGTGGTACCTTTAAGGGTACATTTTTGTACCTCTAAGTCAGGGGTAGGCAAGTTCAGACCTAGAGAGCTGATGTCCTGGAGAGTTTAGCTCCAACCCTACTAAGCCACCACAGTATAAAACTCATGGCTCCCAGCATGCAATTCAGCATTAAGTATGTCACCATTGTTGAGATTCATATGCTGATTCTTGATATCTGTGCGTCTAAACTTTTTTCTCCCTAGAATGTTTTTAAAAATCAAAATTCAGATTGCCTGATCTGTGGCGAGAGAGTATTGTTGGTGAATATTATTTATTGATATTTTTAGTCAATAATGAGTTTAGTCAACCATTTATCTTCATGACAATTTTTGTTTATGGCTTCTTTTGATTTGAACAGATTTTGTGTTTAGTTAACACTGTAACAAAAACCACAAACTCGCATACAAATCTAAGAGTCAAACTGCCCAAATAAAGAAAACGTTCATCACCACAATGGTGACCAAATATTTTCAATAAAACCAACATCTAAACCTTTGTTCTGTCAGGTCCACTAAAGTCAAAAAACACAATGGACAAACATTTAGTACAATTTTTTAATTGCATATTTTGTAAAGATTTAGATTTGGCGGTATGGCTGTGTTCTAAACTCCCCATCCTTTCATGAGCTCCATGAAAAGCCAAGACAGGGAACAGCAGCAGATTCTGGGGACGACCTCCCATTTAACTGGGAGGGCAGAGCAAATCCCCCAACAGACCATACCAGGCAATCCTCCCTGGCTCTTCCAGCTGATTGAAGAGACAGCAGAGGATATGAAGATGAGAAAATTTTATCTATGTGAAGCTAGCACGAGGAATGTAGCTACAGTTAAGGCCCGGGTATACTTCCCTTACCGCGCCCGGACGCGTCACGCGTCCCTGTCCGCTGTTTTACCGCCACGCCCTGTCCGCTCGTCTTTCAAAGTATACTACACCACGGATGCACGCGGATGATCGCGTTCGACGCATGCGCAGTACATTTTTTTCTATGCTCTTCCAGACATCGGAGGGCAGCTCTGAGTCCTGTCATCAACGGGACATTCGCTGGGCATGATCGGAGAATAACTGTAGTGCATCCACCATTGCAACATAGTTTGGAAGAAACACTGAAGAATCAAAAATTCTCTCTTTTTTTACAAGCGTGTTGTTTTTAAACTGGTCTTTGCACACTCTTCTTCGACGGCTGAACACTGTGCTCAATATTGTGTGTATTGCCACCTAGTGTACTCTCCTGTACTGCTGGCGCATGCGCTGTTGCACGCGGACCAAGCCCTCCGAATGATGAAAATTACGCCATGCGGGCGGTGCACGAACGCGGACGGCCGAAGTATACCCGGGCCTTTAATGATACGAGTAAATAAATAGTAAATAGGCGATATGGCTCTGTTCTTAATTCCCCTTCGTTATCATGGTGAGCTCCATGAAATCAAAAACAGGGAACAGCAGCAGCTTCTAGGGGCAATCCTCCTATTTAATAGACTGGAGAGTAGCGCAAATCCCCCCAACAGACCATACCGGGCAATACTCCCTGGCTCTTCCTTCTAATCGAAGAGCCACGGAGGATCCAAAAAAAAATAAAAAAATAAAAAAATACAAAAGCGTTCCGAGAAGGTTGTCTAACTGATTTTAATTCTAAGATCTAATCGATCTATGTGAAGCTAGCATGATGAATGTAACCAGCTAATAATATAAGTAATTTATATTTATATATGGAGCAGCACTCATAGGTTTCTAATGGATGGCTCACGCATCGGGCCAAATATAACGATCATAAGCGGCTAAAGACAAATCGCCTCATGGCCTTCAATGTAGAGACAGGAGTGGAGGAAGCTGCAGTTGTAGCAGCCTCTATGCACAGAGAATGAGCTGTATAATGCTCTGAGGGAAGCTTGCGGTAGGCATAGCAGGCGGAGACAGGAAGCAAACCAGACTCTGGGCACAAGCTTTCCCTCCTCCAAGGCAAATAATGGATCCTGTTGAACAGCTTGTGGATGGCTCCTCAGGTAAGCTAACATAGATGACAAAGCAGAGTCAGATTCAAAGATAAAAACGCCGTTCATCCCCTTATCCTATCAGTTTAGTGTGTTTAGGATTATGCTGAAGTGCTAGGAATAAATTGATACAAAAGAAATGTGAGGTCATGTGACCGCGAGTAAAACGTATTAGCAATATATCAGGTTTAAACTACCGCTTTAATAATATCAAATTCCCATAGTGCCTATAGCTTTGAGGAAAAGCTTATTATTTAGGGTGAGTCTAAGTGTGAAAGAGTAATCAGTGCAAGTTGATACACCGGAAAAATAGTGTTGTGGTAATCTTAATCAAATCTACTCTAAAGTTAGTTATAACTTTAAGAACAAGTGTGTTTCCAATAGCACCTACAGTTTTAAAACAAGCACGTTTCCAAACTCTACTATAGCTTACGATATCGCTTTAAGACAAGCCCATTTCCAACATCTATAGCTTGAGAAAACTTAGTTTTCCAGTAGCTATATAGCTTTAAGACAAGCATGTTCCAATATACTTATAGTTTTACCAAGCATGTTCCCAATATCCCTATAGCTATAACAACAAGCACTTCCAATATTACAGCTTTAAGAACACGCATATTATCCAATATTAACTATAGCTTTAAGAACAAGCATTTCCAATATAAATGATAGCTTTAAGAACAAGCATTTCCAATATTAATTATAGCTTTAAGAACAAGCACTTCCAATATTAATTATAGCCTTAATAAGAAGCACTTCCAATTTTAATTATAGCTTTAAGAACAAGCACTTCCGATATTAACTATAGCTTTAAGAACAAGTATTTCCAATATTAATTATAGCTTTAATAACAAGCACTTCCGATATTAACTATAGCTTTAAGAACGAGCATTCCCATTATTAATTATAGCTTTAATAACAAGCACTTCCGATATTAACTATAGCTTTAAGAACGAGCATTTCCAATATTAATTATAGCTTTAATGACGAGCACTTCTGATATTAACTATAGCTTTAAGAACAAGCTTTTCCAATATTAATTATAGCTTCAAGAACAAGCACTTCCGATGTTAACTATAGCTTTAAGACAAGCATTCCCAATATTAATTATAGCTTTAAAAACAAGAATTCCCAATATTAATTATAGCTTTAATAACAGGCACTTCCTATATTAATTATAGCTTTAATAACAAGCATTCCTAATATTAACTATAGCTTTAATAACAGGCACTTCCGATATTAATTATAGCTTTAATAACGAGCATTCCCAATATTAATTATAGCTTTAATAACAGGCACTTCCGATGTTAACTATAACTTTAAGACAAGCATTCCCAATATTAATTATAGCTTTAAGAACGAGCATTCCCAATATTAATTATAGCTTTAATACAAGCATTCCCAATATTAACTATAGCTTTAAGAACAAGCATTTCCAATATTAATTATAGCTTTTAAGAATGAGCACTTCGAAAATTAATATAGCTTTAAGACAAGCACTCTCGATATGAATTCTAGCCTCAATAACTAGCACTTCCAATATTAATTATAGCTTTAAGGACAAGCACTCCCGATATGAATTATAGCTTTACAAATGAGCACTTCCAATATTATATTAATTATAGCTTTAAGAATGAGCACTTCCGATATTAATTATAGCTTTGAGAACAAGCACTTCTGATATTAAGTATAGCTTTAATAACAGCATATCCAACATTAATTATAGCTTTAAGAACAAGCATTTCCAATATTAACTATAGCTTTAAAGGTCCCATGGCATGAAATTTTCATTTTATGAGGTTTTTCAACATTAATATGAGTTCCCCTAGCCTGAATATTGTCCCCAAGTGGATAGAAATGTTGATCGGTGTAAATCCGAGTTCTGGCTGTCTTTCTCTGCCTTTGAGAAAATGACAGGCCAGACTAGCCAATCCTGAAGTCTCCTGGTTTGACGTCCAAGCAGGAACGGTTACCTCCCTTTCCTCCGCCCAGAGAATCTGGCACACCCATGCAAGCGCTCGAGAGATCATGGGTTGTGAACGAGTGAATGCTGGCAGTTTCTCAGTGTTTGGATGTACAAATGAAAACAGAAGTCTTTTTTCAGTTCCTTCTGATCTGTGATCAGTGATTTCTTATGTGTAGCTAATTATTTATTATTCTTGCACACACTGCGGCTTCTCTCTCTCCCGACAGAACGGTGTTTTCGTGTTTTCTATCTTGTGAGTCAGTGTTTTTGTACGTCCTCGTCGCGTCTATCTGTTCTAAAATGTGCATACAGTCGTTTCTGCTCAACATCGCCAAAGCCACATCTTTAGAGATAAAGCTCACACACGCCGAAGCTCGGGCTGACCGGTCAGCCTTCAACATCACCGACCCCCAGTACTGCATCTGGCCCACAGCGGAGGCACCAAACGCGGCGCGAGATTAAGCAGAAGGGGGGTAAGCGTGTGGGTATCCGGGCTAGGCAGCTTTCCCCACAATAAACTGGATTACATTCAATTAATGCTGTTGTGTCTTTGTTTGCGCTGTGTACTCAATGTGCGTCACTGACGCCTTTCATATGATAGGAACATATGTAAAAATAATGTTATTATCAACACTTACTCGTAACTCGTTCATCTCGACAGCTGTAATGGTACTTTGCATGTGTTACAAAGTTGGTAATAATGATGAAGAAGGACTCGGTGTGACTGGGACTCGTGTTTATTTAGAACTCTGAGATACAAACACAATAAACTCGCGCTGACAGACAGCGCTCTCATAACTCAGTAGTTACTATAAATAACTTTGTTAGCAATCGCTCCGTCTCCGTGATGTCCGGTTCGCGAACGAATCACTCTTTTGAGCCGGTTCTTTTTAGTGAACCGAATCAGTTCACCAAATCGGACTGAATCGTTCTAAACGGTTCGCGTCTCCAGACTTTTTACGGAAGTCTCACAGCAGACACGCCTCTTGAAACAGGGCATTCAGCCACAGGGCAAACATCAGTATTGAAAAAATGCCTTTTATTTCTAAATTATGACATTTTATGATGTAAAAATCATACTAACAATATAAGTACACCTCAGGAAACATTATAAAATAATAGAAAAATGCCATGCCATGGGACCTTTAAGAATGAGCACTTCCAATATTATAGCTTTAAGAACGAGTGCGTTCCCGATTTCAACTATAGCTTAAGACAATATTTCTAATAGCAACTTTAGCTTTAAGAATGAGCACTTTCAATATTATAGCTTTAAGACAAGCGCTTCCGATATTAGTTATAGCTTTAAGACAAGCACTTCCGATATTAGCTATAGCTTTAATAACAAGCATTTCCAATATAAGTATAGCTTTAAGGCAAGCACTTCAATATTAGATATAGCTTTAAGAACGAGCACTTCCAATATTAATAATAGCTTTAAGACAAATGCGTTCCCAATCTCAACTATTGCTTAGACAAAATTTCCCATAGCAACTTTAGCTTAAAATGAGTTACAATTTACAAATACCAACTATAGAGACAAGAACAATATCCATAAGCCTAGCATTTAACTGAAAACGACTAAGCTTAAGCAATGCAGATACCATTGTCAATTACGTTGCCAATGACCTGATAGTTTTAACAGAGTTAAAAATAAACTTAGCTTCGTGAAGACAGATGAATGAGTGTGAAATTGCCAGCTGAGACATAGGCTTGATATACTTAATTTGTGGAGTGCAGATTTCTCTGAAATTGTTCTTGAGTCAGTCACATAACATATTAGTATACCTTCAGAGAGTCCATGAAAATAATGCAGCGATGCAAACTCCAAATTAGACAGTTTGTGAACCATGCGACGAAAACGCAAGTTTACGTTTACAACCTGAATGAATGTGAGGTGAACCGTGTGGGGGCGAATTGCTCTTGCTATATTTCGTACCAATTCCTTGTGATATGATTCTGTTTTGTTTGCCGAATTCCTCATTTAATTAGCTCCTGACAAATCTTGTTTTAAAGCAAAACATGCATTTGAGCAGTGAGTGATTTTAACTAATAAATACCTCTCTGACGGCCACCTCTCAGGAGCACGTTCATGACGATCGGCCGCCACCCATCGCTGCTAAACACGCTGCAATGGAGCACGTATCCCAGAGCCCGAGACACAAAACCCAGTGAAACGTTTGCCAAATGATAAAATAACAGGCTCAGCAAGTAGGGTTTCTTTCGTTGAGGAAATAGCTTGTAACGTTAGACTTGAACCGCCATACTCGGGTAAGCTGGGAAAAATAAATAAATAAATCATTCGTACGAGACAGCAGTTAGTCTAGTAATAAGCTGACGAAAGTATCCAACACATGGTCATAATTGTTACTGCTCCCATAGTTATGAAATAGTACATGTCCTGGTTAGCCTGGATGCCAGCCGAACTTAGCCCCGCCCACAACATTTTTACTCGGGCAGTTCGGTCTGGACTTGATCGGTAGAGAAGTAATTATACCCGAACAGAAACTGTTCGGAACAATGAAATTGTCAGGGCAGGCTTTAGACGATGATGGACAGATGATAAACAGTAATCATCCACGTCATCAAAGGCGCTTGGGTTGAATTCGTTCTAATCCTAAACAGAGAACTTGTTCGTATATGCATTCACCTTTACTATTTCTCTCAGAAATGATGATCGTGTTGGTAAGTACTCTGTGTATCCTTAAATTTTTTTTTTACAACACCGGCAAAGATCGTTTACACTCATCTTCTTCTTCTAACGTTAGGCTACTTATTCCAGCGTGCGTGCAGACTAGTGTTGTTTTCGTCAACGAAAAGTATGACTAAAATATCGTCGTCAACGAACCTTTATAACGTGACGAAAACGAGACGAGACGCAACGTAAATGCTGGTCATGTGACGATGACGAATAAAAACGAGACTAAATGTGGTTCACAAAATAAAAACTATGCTAAAATGTCTCTTCGTTTTCGTTGACGAAAATGAGACGAGACGAAAAGTCGCGTTTTTATTATTATTTTGCAGTATTTCTGTGCGTCTCATTCAGGGGCTGCATCAGGGCGCACTGCGCAGACGCAGGTGACATCACTCTCTTCAAGCCCCACTCGCGCGGCGTTTTAGAAGATGCAGCTCTGGTGAGTGAACGAGACCGATGGGCGGCAGTCGGGGTTCTTAAGCACTATTCGGACGGTAATTGTTTGTCCAGCGGTCGTAAGGTGTCTTTATCATTTACAGGGGCTAGTCAGTGATTTTATTGTCGACTTAATCCAGAATATCAGTGTTTTTCTCCCACCACCCGTGTAAAAATCTCCGGCCGAATGACCTAAATTACTGTTTGACAAACACCAAGGTCGTGTGGTGCCGTCTGAATCCACATCTCTGAGTTTTCAATAATATATAACTTCAGAATTCACGGTTTAGCCTATATCCTTTTTGGCCACTGCAGAGCACCGTGCGGCTGTGCTTCGCTGTTATTTGGATGCATTTTAAAGATCTAGTCTTGTATTACTGAAATGCTGGCAAGTATTTACAAGAGCAAGATATTTAATCACCGCTCAAAAAAAAAGAAAGAAAGAAAAGCACGTAAACATTTGAAATGTGCCGTTATAACGGCAGTAATTATATATGTTAAAATAACCGCAGCATTATGATTACCTCATAAGCGAATAAGAGGCTGTATTCACTTATTTCCGCTCTCATTTCTATGTGGAATAAAATTACATCCTTTATTTTGAGATAAAATACTAGACAGAAAAAACATTTTAACTATAATGTGGGTCTAATTATAAACAGATTTAAAGAATTAAATAATAATCTGGATATTATTTTCCTATTATTAAATTAAATATGCATTTATTCTTATTAAGACATTTGGAAAAACTTTTATTACATTGAAGTGGAAAATAAAACGGGTGTTGTGGAAAAACATGGGGAGAAATTTGGCCACAAAAATCACAGGAAAAAACACCACGAACCTTAATAGACATCTCAATGTTTTTATTTATTTTATTTAAATGTATGTGTGTGTACTTCTAACATGTTTAGTTGTTAAAATAAATATGTTGTAACTTCAAATCAGAGCGTCTTCCGTGTCTGGAATGGATGTATTCTTGAGTCATAAGGTAACAATAATATAATAAGATAACATTGTTTGAAATGGGTTTGGCTAAAAGAAGATTTTGGTTTTGTCTATAATACGTACTTATACTATATTGACTGGGTTAAATACAATTTTCATTGACTAAAACTTGACTAAAATGTCATCAGTTATCGTCGACTAAAACTAGACGAAAATAGTCATAGATAATTCTGACTAAAATAAGACTAAAATGCTCAGACTTTTAGTCGACTAAAACTTGACTAGACTAAAAAGAGTATGACTATGAGTAAAACTAATAAAAACTAAAATGACAGCTTGACACAAAGACTAGACTAAAACTAAAATTAAAACAGGCCGCCAAAAACAACACTAGTGCAGACAGGGTTGCAAAGTTTTTACAACAAAACCCGCCCAATTGCTAACGTTCCTCAAAACTAGCCAAAAACAAGCCCAATAGCTTTCCAGGGGGGGTTCTCCGGGAAAAAAAGGCATTTGGGGGGTAAAATATGTGTTATTTTGGCAGGGCTGGCAGCTAAAAATCGCATTCCTGGGTCTGTATATCACATAATTGGGGTCGCTTCAATCCGCGGACTTGGCAACACAGTGCAGTTGAGTTCTGTTGACATTTGACAACTAACGTTATGCGTCGCTCCGTTGCTCTGATTGGTTGTAGGTCTATCCAATTGAGGTCTTTCCTGGTTCGGTTGAAACACGCTCCATAATCACAGCCCAACGGAGCAGTATCAGACTCATATTCTGACTAGAATTGAGTATGACGACGTCAGGCTATGTCCTGGTATAATTCTGCTGAAAATGCAGCTGCAGCTCACGTTCGTCTTACGCAAGTATGTAAATATTGAATACATATTTGCCAAAATAATGCTCACATTGCGTGATTGAATCATTAGCCAACACATAGCCTACTTATCTCACTCAAAACGAACATAGAATTGCAGTAGCTCCATTTGATACATGAATACAAAGTAAAAGGCAATTGCACTTTAAAAAGCCTTGTGTATGGTTTGGTGATTTGATAAAGCAGACTGCACAAAATGCATAGATGATAAAGCATAGGAAAACCATAAATTCTTATCCTGATTGCAAAGCAGCGTGCAGCAGAAGCGTCCAAGCAGGCAGATTGAAGTGAAGCTATGCTTAAGTAAGGCGCCCTGTTTGAGAGAAGCCAATTGAGAGCATAGGATCAGCTGAAACAGATCAGCTGAAAGAGGGGCGGAGTTAGAATGTCCCAATCAGCTGATAGCGGAGCTTGACTACGTGGCCTGCCAGAACTAACGCTGGCGCTTGATTTAGTTCTCAATAAGAGCTTCTATAGATATCTTTCAGGGTTGGAGTCAAACTCTGCAGGACAGCGACTCACTAGGACCGAACTTGCCTGCCAATGGTTTAATTGTACCCTAAGGACCAATTGTGTACCTTTGAAGGTACAGTTATACGTTTTGTTCTTCAAGGAACAAAATTGTACCTCCACTGTACCTTTTTTTCTGAGAGTGTAGGCCTATGTTACCCTTAAATGTCAGAGAAAAGAACAAAATATAGAAAAATATAGAATAAATATAAAAAATATATAGAATTCTATATTTTTTTCTTATAGAAAATTGTACTTTGCATATTATACTATAAAAACACATAATTATAGTTGATTTTAGTTTATCATAGTTGATCATAACTAGAGATGAAATGGCATGAAAATTTCATGATTATAGTGACCAAAATTATCACGGTTATCACAGAATCCTGTTCAAAAAGTCCTAATGCTACACAATGCATCCCGTTGGGTCTGTCGTTGCTATGCAACCATGCAGCTTTATAGGGGGAGCTTTACAGGTGGTATGGCTTATCTAAATGAGATGTAAATGAGCCCTATTGTCACTCCCAGCAGGTGAGAACAGGTGATAACTGCAAAATGTTTAAAGGTCATTTTCTCCCTATTAAGGTTTTTTGAGTGCCTACTTTCAAATGGCCACAACTTCTCCAAATATTATCAGATTTCCATGTGTTAAAGATAATTGGAAAGCTTGGAGACTACACTTTCAGAATGTGAATAACTCAAAATGCCCCAGAACCGACTTGTGTCCCTACTTTCTGTGACTGGTCACATTTGCTATGCGATCTGATTTCAACTTATGCTCGTAAACATCTCATTGCCTCTGTGAACATATTCACATAGATGTCACTTCTCTTTAGCTTCCCTTGCTACTTCAAATGTGTTTTACCAACACACATTCGCAGATGTCTAAAGAGGAAAACACATAATAAGAGTAAAGAGCCCAACTAATGGAAACACTGATCCATTGTGACTTCAGATGAAACATATTAGAGTTAAACTTCTGTTAATTCTCAATAAGAGCTTCTGTAGTTGTATAACAGAAATAAAGTCATTCTGGTTAGTAATGTGTGAAGCTGGTAATGCTGTGTTTGGAGTTGTTTAATCCTCCTCTGCTGAGATCTTCAGAGATTTCTCACACAGAAATGGAATTTAAATATTCGTAAGTGAATAAAATTTAAAATATATACAGTATAACCCCTATCTGGAGTGGAAGAAAATGGAGAGTCAGGTTTGCTTTAAAAATGTGCATTTAAACATTACCCTTATAGACAAATCTTCCTGGACAGGAACACCAGGGCTATCTCTACCTTATATGGGATCAATCAATCAATCCTACCACCACAGGAAATCATACATTCTACCACCATATTAAAACATTGAGTTGTATAGAGCCAATGTCATGTTTTGTTCTATTATAGCGCCACCAAGAGGCACAATCCTACAATCTTTTGTATGTGTCATCAGAGTGAGCCCATACACGTGTGTCAATTTTTGGTGAAAATATCTCATTCAGTTTTGGAGTTATAGACATTTATATGAAAAAAACATGCAGAAAATGACTGACACCTAACGTTGATTGGATTTTACGACCCCATACTATCAATATTTTTACATTTGGGCATTTCAGATTGATTAGCGACCTATGTTTCCGATTTGATGGCGCTGGCTTTGTCTTGATCGGACTAGTGGTTTCGAAGATATCAGCTAACGTTTTTTAAGCGCTAAATTACCGCTCTGCACAAACCATACGCCGAAGCCTGGCAAGTCTGGTATCGTTGGACTCGGCAAGGATTCAGGAGACAAATAAAGTTAGTCCCATGAAAATAAGTCAACCCAACCCAAAGTTATAAGTGTTTGAAAAAGAAAATTCTCCACTAGGTGGCGCTGTTTCAAAACTTCTCAGGCTACTCAGGCTACTTCAAGACAGGCTGCATATCTCTCTTCAAATGTTCAGAGACTCTCTTACATCCTACCAGACTGCAGCCAAGTCTGCAAAAGCTGCATACTTCTCCAACCTAATTGAAGCTAATCACTCTAAACCGAAGGTTTTGTTTTCAATTATTCAATCTGTTACCAATCCTTCTGTGAACACCCTGCCTGTGGTTTCTGATGCTCTCTGTGAAAACTTCTTGAGATACTTTAGTGACAAGATTACGAACTTAAGACTTGATGTCTGTCCCACCTTAACGTTAGCCAATTCTCCAATCATGTCACCCGCCTCTGCATTTTTGGACGCTTTTGAACCCATCAATCTCCAGGAATTGAAGGAGGTGATTGACAATCTTAAACCCTCATTTTGTCCTAGTGAAATTATTCACCCCAAATTTTTAAAATTAATTATTGATTCGATTGGGCCTGGTCTGTTATCTCTTATTAATAAGTGTCTCCAAACGGGCTCCGTTCCTGCTGACCTTAAAGTCGCTACAGTTACTCTTCTGCTCAAGAAGCCTTCTCTGGACCCCACTGTCCTAAAATTTTTTCGCCCAATTTCTGTTTTGCCTTTTATTTCAAAAGTTTTAAAGAAAATTGTGCTGAATCAACTTCAACACTTTATGACTAGCAATTCTATTTATGAGGTTTTTCAGGCTTTAAGTCTGCCCACAGCACTGGGTCCGCCCTTCTGAGAGTTATAAATGACATCTACATCTCCACTGACTCTGGGGACTCTGTGGTTCTTATTCTTTTAGATTTATCAGCTGCTTTTGATACCATAGACCACTCCTTACTATTATCTAGACTAGAGTCTTGGGTAGGTCTGAAAGCAAATGCTCTGAAATGGTTTCATTCATACCTATCTGACAGAACATTTTTAGTGAAATTGGGGAACTTTTCATCTTCCGCCGCTCCTCTGACCTGTGGCCTTCCTCAAGGCTCTATTTTAGCTCCCTCTCTATTCTCTTTGTACATGCTGCCTTTGGGCTCTATTCTAAGAAAGCATGGTGTGTCCTTTCATTTCTATGCAGATGACACTCAAATCTATCTTCCAGTAAAGAAAAACAACTCCACTGCGATCACCTCTCTTCTCCAATGTTTAGAGGAGGTTAAATTATGGCTAGCCCAGAACTTCCTCTTCTTAAACGAGGACAAGACCGAGGTGATTGTATTCAGTCCAAATGAAAACTCTCAGTGTATAAGCCCTGAGCTAGAAAGTTTAACCGCTTTTAGATCGACACGGGTGACGAACTTGGGTATTATTTTTGACCAGCTTTTAAAATTTGACAGACATATCTCCTCTGTTGTTGGATCCAGTTTTTATCAGCTTCGTCTACTGTCAAAAATTAAAAACTTTCTCTCCCCAAAAACTCTCGAAATGGCTGTTCATTCGTTTGTTACGTCGCGTTTAGATTACTGCAATTCCCTATATTGCGGTATATCTAAATCTCAAATTGCGCGACTTCAGCTTGTCCAAAATGCTGCTGCCAGACTGCTTTCAAAGTGTCGTAAACATGATCACATCACTCCGATTCTTAGATCCCTTCAATGGTTGCCGATTTGTCAGAGAATAGACTTCAAAATTCTCCTCTTCGTGTGTAAATCCCTACATAACAAAGCTCCTGTCTATTTATTTGAACTCCTTCACTCCTATACTCCACCCAGAAGCCTCCGTTCTTGTGATCAGGCTTTGTTGGTCGTTCCACGCGCTAGACTAAAGCGTAGAGGTGAGCGTGCATTTGCGGTGGCAGGGCCACGACTTTGGAATACCCTGCCTTTAGAGATTAGGCTGGCCCCTTCCTTGTCTATTTTCAAGTCCCTGCTAAAAACTTTTTTATTTTCCTTAGTGTACTGATTACGGTGATATGTTAAACTTTTCTATAGGTGGTTTTTATATTTTTATGTGGTTTATTTATTTTTATTTTTCTGTATGTGTGATATTCTTGCTCTTCTGTAAAGCACTTTGGTCAGCCTGGGGCTATACAAATAAAACTGAACTTGAACTTGAACTTCAGGGCATTGTGCTGATGACCCATACCAAGTTTCATAACAATCCGTTCATGTGTTCATAAAATAAAGCATTTAGGCTCATAATTCAAAATGGCCGACAGCCAAAATGGCATATATGGTAAAATCGACTCCTGAATCTAACGAGACCGATTTTATGATTTTTGGACAAACGGTTCAAAAGTTATAAGCAAAAACAGCCATTTTTTGTATCTCTGGCCCAGTATGTGGCGCTGTGCCGAAACGCTGCATGTTGCCTCAGGTCATACTTGTGAAGACATGTACCAAGTTTGGTTTGAATATGATAAAGCTTTGCAGAGATATTGCCTTAAGTGTGTTTTCGCAAGCGTTATGTACAATTTGTTTGCGTGTTTATCAAAAACGATTTGACGGATGCACTTGAATTCCATGTTTTTTTGTCAGCATTGTCTGAAGGTGATCTGGTTCAATTTTCGGACAAATCGGATGAACCGTCTAGGACGAGTTCGCAAAAGTAGGTTTTTCGGAAAATTCAAAATGGCGGGAACATTTTAATGACGGAAAATGACATCATAGGACAAAATTTTGTGTCCCCAACTGAGAAAGCCAAGCCAAAGGCGACAGTGGCAAGGAACCAAAACTCCATCAGGTGGCATATTGGAGAAAAATAAACCTTGGGAGAAACCAGGCTCAGTCGGGGTGCCAGTTCTCCTCTGGCCATTTAACAAACAGTGTATGATTATTATTAGTCAGAGGTCATATTAGATCGAAATATCTGAAAGATCGGCATCATCATGCCAGAGACGGTTTATTGAGGATGACATGTCGATTAAACAATTATAAAATAGGAATATTCAAAAGATCGGAGTCATTACGCCGGAGACGGGATTATTGAGGATGCCTTGTCGATGAGGCAATTTAAGGGGGAGTCTAATTGTCACGGTCTCTGCAGACACTTCAGGGATGCGTTGGTCATGTCTGGGCGCAGGTCCACCATCTGATCTGGATACGGCCGGGATCCGGCTGACTGCAGTAAACCTCGGGATGGTTAGTAATGTGTGAAGCTGGTAATGCTGTTTGTGGAGTTGTTTAATCCTCCTCTGCTGAGATCTTCAGAGATTTAATGTCTTCTTTTATCTTCAGTTGATTTCATCTAAGCCTGTGGCTGAAGTCAGTTGTAGTTCTTGTCTTTCTGCTCGTCTCTTTTTCTGTTCTCTTCTCTCTTCAGTGATTCTGCTTGTTAACAGGTTTATTAAGGCTGAGATGACTCCACATTTAATCTACAAAGATTTTGCGGCTCAGATAAGGTCCAGTTCTTGTTTATTTCTTTGCTCTTGGCTGACATGTGGCATTGCTTTGGCCTGCTTGTGGCCCAGATCTGGCAAACAGGAGTGGTCCCCTCAAGGGCCGTCATTCCACGCAGCATGTGGGCCAGATCAGTATGCCACAACATTTTGTTGGCCCAAGATCTGGGCCAACAAAATGTTGCTATCTGGGTGGTCCTAGTAAGAACTCGAGCTGCTGCGTTTCGGACCAGCTGGAGTTTGTTTATTAAGCGAGCAGGGCAACCACCCAGTAGAGCATTACAATAATCTAGCCTTGATTTTTACATTCAAAAACATCATAATGAATAAGTAATATTTTCTACCCTGGTTTTGAGGCTCTCTCAAGACACACTCGGTTTTGATGGGCGTGCCGCACTGAAGACTTGGAAGTAAATGTCCACGGCTAGGATTGGATAAGATTTGCATATTTAATGAGCTTCACCTCCCCTCAGTACATGTGGGAATTGTTTTGAAAGCATGTGGAGAAACGTTCACAGGGCTTGCAAAATGTCTTTATCAAACAAACACAATGATTCATCTCTTATCCACCTGCGATTGATTGGAATGTTATTTTTTTATTATTTGGCTGGCCCGATCGGTGAATAACCGTGACCCGTACACACACACACACACACACACACACACACTACGCAATAAAAGAATGTTATTTCACTATTAAGATAGCCTGTCGGCAGGCCGGGCTTACATTTTGGTAGCCCGTCTGAAAAACACATAGGCCTGGGACGTTGGGTTTTGCAAGCCCTGGCCCATCAATAGATATCAAACGATCTGTAACAATGAAATACTATCACATATAACTATCCCATATAAGTGTGTACTATCACATATAAGATAAGTGTGTTGCTTCATTCATGTAATCTCATCCTGTCTGCAAATCCAGTCTCTTGTTTACAAACAAATCCGTGGTGAAATCCGGTTCTTCATTAAAAATAAAGTTCAAACACACTGTAAAACCTAACAGTTGTATGTACTAAATAAAAATGAGTTCACTGCACTCAAACATTACCGAATGTTGTGTGGACACAATGACTGAAACAGAACTCAAAATGAATGAGTTATAGAACATGTGTGTCCACAGAACATTCGGTAATACAGTGAGGAAAATAAGTATTTGAACACCCTGCTATTTTGCAAGTTCTCCCACTTAGAAATCATGGAGGGGTCTGAAATTGTCAACGTAGGTGCATGTCCACTGTGAGAGACATAATCTAAAAAAAAAAATCACAATGCATGATTTTTAACTATTTATTTATATGATACAGCTGCAAATAAGTATTTGAACACCTGAGAAAATCAATGTTAATATTTGGTACAGTAGCCTTTGTTTGCAATTACAGAGGTCAAACGTTTCCTGTAGTTTTTCACCAGGTTTGCACACACTGCAGGAGGGATTTTGGCCCACTCCTCCACACAGATCTTCTCTAGATCAGTCAGGTTTCTGGGCTGTCGCTGATAAACATGGAGTTTGAGCTCCCTCCAAAGATTCTCTATTGGGTTTAGGTCTGGAGACTGGCTAGGACACGCCAGAACCTTGATATGCTTCTTACAGAGCCACTCCTTGGTTTATCCTGGCTGTGTGCTTCGGGTCATTGTCATGTTGGAAGACCCAGCCTCGTCCCATCTTCAATGCTCTAACTGAGGGAAGGAGGGTGTTCCCCAAAATCTCGCAATACATGGCCCCGGTCACCCTCTCCTTAATACAGTGCAGTCGCCCTGTCCCATGTGCAGAAAAACACCCCCAAAGCATGGTGCTACCACCCCCATGCTTCACAGTAGGGATCGTGTTCTTGGGATGGTACTCATCATTCTTCTTCCTTTCAAACACGTTTAGTGGAATTATGACCAAAAAGTTCTATTTTGGTCTCATCTGACCACATGACTTTCTCTCATGACACCTCTAGATCATCCAAATCGTCATTGGCAAACTTAAGATGGGCCTGGACATGTGCTGGTTTAAGCAGGGGAAACTTCCGTGCCATGCATGATTTCAAACCATGACGTCTTAGTGTATTACCAACAGTAACCTTGGAAACAGTGGTCCCAACTCTTTTCAGGTCATTGACCAGCTCCTCCCGTGTAGTTCTGGGCTGATTTCTCATCTTTCTTAGGATTATTGAGACCCCACGAGGTGAGATCTTGCATGGAGCCCCAGTCCGTAGGAGATTGACAGTCATGTTTAGCTTCTTCCATTTTCTAATGATTGCTCCAACAGTGGACCTTTTTTCACCAAGCTGCTTGGCAATTTCCCCGTAGCCCTTTCCAGCCTTGTGGAGGTGTACAATTTTGTCTCTAGTGTCTTTGGACAGCTCTTTGGTCTTGGCTATGTTAGTAGTTGGATTCTTACTGATTGTATGGGGTGGACAGGTGTCTTTATGGAGCTAACGACCTCAAACAAATGACAATTTCAGACCCCTCCATGATTTCTAAGTGGGAGAACTTGCAAAATAGCAGGGTGTTCAAATACTTATTTTCCTCACTGTATTACCGAATGTTCTGTGGACACAATGACTGAAACAGAACTCAAACTGAATGAGTTATAGAACATTTCTAGTTCCCCACTGTAAAACCTAACAGTTGTATGTACTAAATAAAAATGAGCTCACTGCACTCAAACATTACAGAATGTTGTGTGGACACAATGACTGAAACAGAACTCAAAATGAATGAGTTATAGAACATTTCTAGTTCCCAGCATGATAATTGGATAATAATTGTATTGTTAAGTGATTAAATAAGTGATAATTGCGAATTGGTGGTGACACCTGATGATGGTAATGAGCAGAATCACTGAAGGAAATAGAAACACAAGAACTACAACTGACTACAGCCACAGCTTTAGATGAAATCAACTGAAGATAAAATAAGGCAATAAATCTCTGAAGATCTCAGCAGAGGAGGATTAAACAACTCCACAAACAGCCTCACACATTACTAACCAGACTAACTTTATTTCTGTAATTTCTGTCATTTTCGCACTGGAGGGAGTACTGAAAAAAATATTTGTCAGGTAACTGTGCATTTAAACATTACCCTTACAGACAAATCTTCCTGGACAGGAACACCGTCAGAGCGGATCTACACGGTCCTTCCTCTTACCACCAAGGCTATACAGATCTATCCGTCAGAGCAGATCTAAATGGATTGTCCTTGCGCTGGAGGGATTTGGATTTGTCGCTCCCCCGTCACTCAACCTCTTCCACCCAGACAGCCTTAACAAAATAAAAAATTATAAAAAAAGTATAATTAAAACTAAAAATAAAAACAGGGTTAAATTGAAACACATAATTAAAGTGCAAGCAGTTCGGACAAATCACAGAGCTCATTCAGTAAATGCATAAGATAAGGTGCAATCAGTCGGACGTACAGTGACACATTGCTCATTCAGTAAATGCACAGCTAAACAGATGTGTTTTGAGTCTGGATTTGAAAGTGGCTACTGTTGGAGCACATCTGATCTGTTCAGGAAGCTGGTTCCAGCTAAGGCTGGCATAATAGCTAAAAGCAGACTCTCCTTGCTTTGAGTGAACCCTTGGTATTTCTAATTGACTTGATCCTGATGATCTGAGTGATCTGTTGGGTTTGTAGTTAATCAGCATATCTGCAATGTATTTAGGTCCTTGGTCATTGAGTGATTTATATACAAGTAATAGTACTTTAAAATCATACTATTTAAAATGTTCTGGTTCTGCTCCGAATCCTGGCAGCAGCGTTCTGTATGAGCTGCAGCTGTCTAATGGTCTTTTTGGGAAGGCCAGTGAGAAGACCATTACAATAGTCCACCCTACTGGTGATAAAAGCATGAACGAGTTTCTCTAAGTCTTCCCTGGAAACAAAGCATCTAATTATTTATATATTTTTGAGATGATAGTAAGCTGATTTAGTTATTGCTTTGACATGACTACTGAAACTCAGGTCTGACTCAAAAATCACACCCAGATTCCTGACTTGATTTTTTGTTATTAGACCTTTAGCCGCAAGATATGCGTTCACCTTGAGAATTTCATCTTTGTTTCCAAATGTAGTGTTTTCAGTTTTGTCTTTGTTTAACTGAAGAAAGTTTTGGCACATCCAACTGTTAACTTCATCAATGCATTTACATAGAGAATCAATGGGGCTGTAGTCATTAGGTGATAGGGCTAAGTAGATCTGGGTGTCGACAGCATAACTGTGGTAAGCAATTTTGTTATTTTTCATTTATATGGCTGAGTGGCAGCATATACTGTACAGGTTGAATAGGAGTGGTGCAAGAATTGACCCTTGTGGGACTCCGCATGTCATGAATGTCCACTCAGACTTATGGTCACCTATACTCACATAACAACCTCTCCCTTCTAAGTGTGACCTGAACCATTTGAGGAGTGCTGAATAGGAGTGGTGCAAGAATTGACCCTTGTGGGACTCCACATGTCATGGATGTCCACTCAGACTTATGGTCACCTATACTCACATAATAACCTCTCCCTTCTAAGTATGACCTGAACCATTTGAGGACCATTCCAGAAAGCCCAACCCAATTTTCTAGCCTGTCAAGAAGTATGTTGTGGTCAACAGTGTCGAATGCAGCCCTGAGATCGAGTAGTACCAGAATTGATGTTTTGCCTGTATCTGTATTGAGGGGAATATCATTTATCATTTCATTTCAGCCACAGCCTTAGATGAAATCAACTGAAGATAGAATAAGACATTACATTTCTTAAGATCTCAGCAGAGGAGGATTAAACAACTCCACAAACAGCATTACCAGATTCACACATTACTAACCAGACTCGTCTCTTTTTCTGTTCTCTTCTCTTCTTCATAAGGTCTCAGATCTGGTTTATTTATTTGCTCTTGGCTGACATATGGCATTGCTCTGGCCTGCTTGTGGCCCAGATCTGGCAAACAGGAGTGGTCCACTCAAGGGCCGTCATTCCACGCAGCATATGGGCCAGATCAGTATGCCACAAGTGCCAGATGTGGGCCAAATCTGGGCCGACACAATGTTGCTATCTGGGTATAATGGACTACAAGTTTTGTCTTTCGCCACATGCGTTCAGATTTCCTGCATTGTCTTTTCATTAATTGCACTGCTGTTGAGTTTCTCCAAGGTGCTTTTTGTTTGCCACTCTTTTTTCTGACTTTCACAGGAGCAATATCATCAATTACACTCTTAACTTTTGAGTTAAAAGAGTCAAGGAGAAAATCAACAGAGTCTAAAGATATGCTTGGTGTCAGAGATATAGCACACTAGTGTTCTATTTTAAGCATCTCTTTTTGACAGAGACAGATCTAGTTTCAATGGCAGGAGAGATTGATATATCAAAGAAAATACAGAAATGATCAGACAGTACCACATCCTTAATAACTATCGATGAAATGTTTAGACCCTTACTGATAAGTAAATCTAGAGTGTGTCCACGATCATGTGTGGGTCCGTGTATATGTTGTGTTAAATCAAAAGTGTTAAGAACAGTCATGAGATTTTGTTGTACTGGATTCAGCATTGTCAATGTGAATGTTAAAATCCCCAGAAATAGCAAAGCAGTCATACTCAGATGAGATTGCTGATAACAGCTCTGTAAAGTCCTCAATAAAGGCTGGAGAATATTTTGGAGGCCTGTAAATAATGATAAGCAGGATGCGAGGAGCACCTTTAAGCAAAATGCCCAGATATTCTAGAGACAAATAGTCACCAAATGATACTTGCTTACATTGATAGACATCTTTAAATAGAGCAGCTAAACCTCCACCCCTACTGACTGCTCTGCAGACACTCATAAAAGTAAAGTTAGGAGGGGCTGTTTCATTGAGGACTGTTGCACTGCACCTGTCTTCTAGCCACGTTTCATTTAGAAGCAAAAAATCTAGGTTGTTTGTGGTTATTAAGTTGTTGACTAGAAATTATTTGTTTTTAAGTGAACAGATGTTTAAAAGTGCTAACTTAACAGTATTAATTTTACATTTTTCCCCCACAGTAATCTTAGTTTGACAAGTAACAGGCAGCAGATTAGATGGGTTTACCATACGTCCTGAGAAGGCCTTAGACTTTCTATCCCGTAACAGAACAGAAATAGAGAAAGAAACAGGCACACTGGGTTCCTGCTTGTTTTGTAAACATTTGATAGAGTTACTGTTATCAAAGCGAGGACCCAAAACACATCACTGAGAGCTGGTATCAGTTGTTTTTGGTGCAGATGGAGGAGGGTGTGTGCCCTGGCATTGTGACCGAAGAAATCTCACAGGAGGAGGGGCAGAACGAGCTGGGCCCACAGTCTTTGGTGGCTGTGGGGCTCGACGCTCTTTGGTTGATATCTGGGGGCTCGCAGCAATCGAGTGCGATTGTCTGGTTCCAGTATAAACAAAATCCATTTTCTCTGTGAAGCTCAGAAGCGGGGATGCTGTAGAGAGGAATAACATGTCTGGTGAGGGGGGCTGTTGCTCTGGTGTTACCGGAAGCTGCAATATGTTATCGTCCGGTTCATGGAGTGACTTAGACATTTCATCCAGCTTCATGTTCAGAGCAGACATAAGGCGTAAAAGTTCACCAGTCTGACCCCTGATGGTCCCCATTTTTACCAGTGCCTCCACAGTCTGGGCTGAGATGTTACTGTTTAGTGTCGATCTGTGTCACTTGGAGCAGTTCTAATCTGTCACAGTCTGTCTGTGGTGAGCTTTGAGGGCGGGGCTCCATGAGTGTGTCCGTGAGAAGTGGTTGTTGTGGCTGCGTGGTGTTATCATTGTCCTTGTGGGGTGTATCAACCGCATGTCCATTCAGATGCAGAAATGAAGTCCTGTGATCTTCCATACTCTGTACTGGTGTGTGTGTGCCATCCAGGTTGAGTGGGTTGGCACACACACAGCTGAAGGATGATGAAGCAAAAAATAAATATTGTCCTTTAGCACTCTTGCACTGAGTTTGTTTGGGTGGAGGCCATTTGATGTAAACAGTTGTCTCTGACTCCAGAAGAGATTAAAGTTGTCAATAAAGTTCACTCCCTTCATGTTGCAGGTTTTTTGCAGCCATGTATTAAGCCCAAGTAGACGTGAGAACCTATTTGTTCCTCTCGCTGGAAGTGGTCCACTGATGAACGGCTGAACTTTCAGTTTTCTAAGTGTTTCAAAAAGTTAATTGAAATCCCTCTTAAGGAGTTCTGACTGCTCTGAATATCGTTCTTCCCCACATGAATGATAAGTCGATTTGCAGTCTTATGTTTCATCAGAATGTTCTTAAGTTCCCTGTTTACATCAGAGACTGTTGCTTGTGGAAGGTAGCATGTAGTTGATTCCCTGTTGCTTATGTTTCTGACTGAGTCACCCACTATCAGAGTCCTGGGCTCGGCTGCCCTCTGAGCTGAGTGCCGCTGTCTGCTTGACCTTGAGCGCCTGTGAGCATCAGTGTTAGCTACGGGCTGATTCGATCTGTGTTCGGTCACATTCATCATGTTTGGGGATTCCTCACCCACATTCATTAATACTTCAAATCTGTTTTCAAGATGTATATTTGGTGGTAGGAAACTAGTGTTTGCAATCCTTGTGTCTGGGGTAGAGCATGCTACTGCGGCAATATGTGATGCTCGTGACAATCTGATGTCTCGAGTGCCTTTGGTTCTTGCTGAAACTTTACAGGTCAGAGGTCATAATAGATCGGAATATTCGAAGGATCGGAGGCAACACGCCGGAGATGGGTTTATTGAGGATGACATATCGATTTAAGTATTATTAAATTGTAATATTTTAACAATCGGAGTCATCACGCCGGAGACGGGTTTATTGAGGATGCCGTGTCAACGATGCAATTTCAGGGGAGTCTAATTGACACGGTCTCTGCAGACACTTCAGGGTCCTGCGTTGGTCATGTCTGGGCGCAGGTCCACCATCTGATCTGGATAAGGCCCGGATACGGCCCGGATACGGCTGACTGCAGTAAACCTCGGGATAAAACAGAGAGACTATCATTAGCGTAGATGCCATTCTTCTGATGGCAATCATTTAATTGAAAAAGTGTTTTATGTGTATGCCATAGTAAAGAGATGTGTTTTTAGTCTAGATTTAATCTGACAGAGTGTGTTTGCTTCCCGTACAATGTTAGGAAGACTATCCCAGAGTTTAGGTGCTAAATAGGAAAAGGATTGACCGCCTGCAGTTGATTTGGATATTCTCGGTATTATCAACTGGTAGACGTAGTAGTCGTAGTAGACGTGATGGAGTAGACGTGATGGAGAATAATATGTTAAGAGCTCGCTCAAATATTGGGGAGCTAAACCATTTAGTGCTTTGTAAGATTTTAAAATGTATGCAATGTTTAATAGGCAGCCAGTGCAGTGTTGACAGAACTGGGCTAATATGGTCATACTTCCTGGTTCTGCTAAGAACTCGAGCTGCTGCGTTTTGGACCAGCTGGAGTTTATTTATTAAGCAAGCAGGGCAACCACCCAGTAGAGCATTACAATAATCTAACCTTGAGGTCATGAACGCATGAACTAACTGTTCAGCATTTTGCATTGAGAGCATGTGCCGTAATTTAGATATATTTTTAAGATGGTAGAATGCAGTTTTACAGATGCTAGAAACGTGGCTTTCAAACGAAAGATTGGTATCAAAGAGCACACCCAGGTTCCTCACTGACGACGAGGACTTGACAGAGCAGCCATCAAGTGTTAGACAGTATTCTAGGTTACTACATGTGGAGCTTTTTTGTCCAATAATTAAAAATTCATTTTTTTCTGAATTGAGTTGCAGGAAATTACTGGTCATCCAATGTTTTATATCAGCTATGCATTCCGTTAATCTTGTGAATGGGTAAGTTTCTCCATGGCGTGAAGAAATATAGAGCTGAGTATCGTCAGCATAACAATGAAAACTAATGCCATGCTTCCTAATGATATCTCCCAGTGGTAGCATGTACAGGGTGAAGAACAGCAGTCCTAGCACTAAGCCCTGCGGTACTCCATACTGAACTTGTGATCGGTGTGACATCTCTTCATTTACTGCTACAAACTGATAACGGTCACATAGGTATGATTTAAACCATGACAAAGCAATTCCACTAATACCTACATAATTTTCGAGTCTATTCAAAAGAATAATGTGTTCGATAGTATCAAATGCAGCGCTAAGATCGAGTAACACTAATAGAGAGATACAGCCTTGATCGGATGATAAGAGAAAATCATTTGTAACTCTGATGAGAGCAGTCTCAGTACTATGATACGTTCTAAATCCTGACTGGAAATCCTCACATATATCATTTCTTTCTAAAAAGCAACATAATTGTGAAGACACTGCCTTTTCAAGTATTTTTGACAGAAAGGGTAGATTTGAGATTTGTCTATAATTGACTAATTCTGTAGGATCAAGTTGCGTTTTTTTAATAAGTTGTTTAATAATAGCCAACTTAAAAGTTTTCGGTACATATCCTAATGACAAAGATGAATTAATGATATTAAGAAGAGGATCTATGACCTCTGGTAGCATCTCTTTTAATAGCCTAGTCGGTATAGGGTCGAGCATACATATAGGGTCGAGAGTTGTTGATTTTGATGATTTAACGAGTTTAGCCAATTCTTCTTCTCCTATAGCAGTGAATGAGTGTAATTTTTCCTCAGTGACGCTACAATGCTCTGTCTGATGTGATACTGTAGTAGACGGCTGCATGGTTAATATTTTCTTCCTAATATTATCAATCTTACATGTAAAGAAGTTCATAAAGCCATTACTCCTGTGCTGTTTACAAACATCAGAAGTTGAAGCTTTATTTTTAGTTAATTTAGCCACTGTATCGAATAAATACCTAGGGTTGTGTTTGTTTTCTTCCAAGAGAGTCGAGAAATAAGCAGATCTTTCAGTTTTTACGGCCTTTCTATATGCGATCATGTGCTCTTTCCACGAATTACGAAAGACCACTAGTTTTGTTTTCTTCCAGCTGCGCTCCATTTTTCTGGCTGCTGTTTTACGGCGTTGGACTATTTTCTTTAATCTTCTTTAAGCGCAGGGGAGCAACTGTGTCTAAAGTACTGGATAAGAGAGAGTCAATAGTTTCTGTTGCAACATCGAGTTCTTCTAAGCTATCTGGGATGCTGAGGAGATGATACTGATGAGGACGATTTTTTTAAAAAGCAATCTTTAGTGGCGGCAGTGATTGTCCTGCCATTTTTGAAGCGAGGGGACGGCTTTACAGCCTTAGCTAAATTAAGTATACATGATACTAGGTAATGATCTGAGATGTCATCGCTCTGCTGCAGAATTTCAACCAATCAACATTTATTCCATGTGACAATATTAGGTCTAAAGTATGATTATGGCGATGAGTGGGTCCTGACACGTGTTGCCTAACTCCAATAGAGTTTAGAATGTCTTTAAATGCTAATCCCAATGCATCTTTTTCGTTGTCTACATGGATATTAAAATCACCAACAATTAGTACTTTATCTATGGCCAGTACTAACTCTGATAGAAAATCAGCAAATTCTTTGATAAAGTCTGTATTATGCCCTGGTGGCCTGTATACAGTAGCTAACACAAATGTTAAACGGGGTTTATCATGTACACTACATAAAGTTACATAAAGCACCAAAACTTCGAAGGAATTATATTTGAAACTAGACTTCTGAGTAATACTGAAGATATTATTATAAATTACAGCAACCCCTCCCCCTTTACCTTTCAGACACGGCTCATGTTTATAACAATAATCTTGGGGGGTGGACTCATTTAAAGTAATGTAGTCGTCAGGTTTTAGCCAGGTTTCTGTCAAACACAGCACATCTAAATTATTATCTGTAATGATATCATTAACAATAAGCACTTTTGGGGAAAGGGATCGAATATTCATTAACCCAAGCTTTATCAATTGTTCATCTGTATTATATATGTTGTTTATTTGTTTGACATCAATAACATTTTTACTGTTGAATGGTTTTGATTTTTTTTTGTATTTACTAATTCGGGGAACAGACACAGTCTCTATATGATAATATCTAGGTGAAAGTGTCTCTATGTGCTGGGATTTATCTGACTCCGGTGACGTGAGACAGCTAGCAGATGGTCGGTTTAGCCAGTTTGTCTAATTCCTGACCTGGGCCCTAGTGAGTCAAGGTTTAGCTCTAAGACTATGTGCCAAATTACTAGAGAGAAGAGCGGAACCACCCCAGGAGGGATGGATGCCATCCTTCTTCAACAGGTCAGGTCTGCCCCAAAAACTTTTCCAATTGTCTATGAACCCTGTTATTTTGCGGACACCACTTAGACAGCCAGCCATTGAGTGATGATAGTCTGTTAACTATCTCATCACTCCTTTTTACAGGGAGCGGTCCAGAACAATAAACATTAACAATAAACTACAACCCCAAATCAGAAAAAGTTGGGACAGTATGGAAAATGCAAATAAAAAAAAAGAAGTGATTTCTAAATTTACTTTGACTTGTATTTCATTGCAGACAAAATGAACATAAAATATTTCATGTTTTGTCTGGTCAACTTCATGTCATTTGTAAATATGCATCCTTTCCTGTCATTCAGACCTGCAAAACATTTCAAAAAAAGTTGGGACAGGAGCAATTTAGGGCTAGTAATGAGGTAAAATGGTTAAATAATGATGTGATTTGAAACAGGTGATGTCAACAGGTGATTGTAATTATGATTTGGTACAAAAGCAGCATCCAAGAAAGGTCTAATCCTTTAGGAGCAAAGATGGGCCGAGGATCGCCAGTTTGCCAACAAATACGTGAGAAAATTATTGAAATCTTTAAAAACAATGTTCCTCAAAGAAAGATAGGAAGAGATTTGGATATTTCACATTCAACAGTGCATAACATAATTAAAAGATTCAAGGAATCTGGATGAATTTCAGTGCGTAAAAGACAAGGGTGCAAGCCTAAGCTGAACAACCGTGATCTCCGATCCCTCAGGCGGCACTGCATCAAGAATCGTCATTCATCTATAAGCGATATCACCACATGGGCTCAGGACTACTTTGGCAAACCTTTGTCAAGTACCAAAATACGTAGTTACATCCACAAATGCCAGTTAAAACTGTACTGTGCCAAAAGGAAGCCCTATGTTAACAGTGTCCAGAAGCGCCGTCGACTTCTCTGGGCTCGGAGGCATCTGGGATGGACCATCACACAGTGGAAACGTGTACTGTGGTCAGATGAATCAGTATTTCAGGTATTTTTTGGGAGGAATGGATGCCGTGTGCTCCGGACCAAAGAAGAAAAGGATCATCCAGACTGTTACCAGCAACAAGTCCAAAAGCCAGGGTCTGTCATGGTATGGGGTTGTGTCAGTGCCCTTGGCAAAGGTAACTTGCACTTCTGTGAAGGCACCATTAATGCTGAAAAGTACATAGAGATTTTGGAGCATAATATGCTGCCTTCAAGAAGACATATTTTCCATTGACGTCCATACATATTTCAACAAGACATTGCAAAACCACATTCTGCACACATTACAAAGTCCTGGCTGCGGAGGAAGAGGGTACGGGTACTTGACTGGCCTGCCTGCAGTCCCGACCTGTCTCCAATAGAGAATGTGTGGCGCATTTTGAAGCGCAAAATGCGACAACGAAGACCCCGTACTGTTGCCCACCTTAAGACTTATTTGCAGGAAGAATGGGACAAAATTACACCTGAAACACTTCATCACTTGGTGTCTTCAGTCCCTAAACGTCTTTTAAGTGTTGTGAAAAGGAATGGCAACATTACAAAGTGGTAAATGCTTTACTGTCCCAACTTTTTTTGAAATGTGTTGCAGGTCTGAATGACAGGAAAGGATGCATATTTACAAATGACATGAAGTTGACCAGACAAAACATGAAATATTTTGTGTTCATATTGTCTGCAATGAAATACAAGTCAAAGTAAATTTAGAAATCACTTCTTTTTTTTTTTTTTTTGCATTTTCCATACTGTCCCAACTTTTTCTGATTTGGGGTTGTAAGTCAGTTGTAGTTCTTGTGTTTCTCTTTACTTCTGTGATTCTGCTCATTATCATCAGGTGTTCATAAGTAATGCCCAATCGTCACTTAATTAATCACTTAATTACTCAACTGCAACATATATTAAGAATCGTTTAAAAAATTTATATTAGTGAACTCAACTGAACAAGCTTAGAGTACTCATAACTGTTGGTTTTTAAACTCAAATTATTTGAGGTAATAAGTTTCAGAAAAATTAAGTTTGTTAAACTCAAATTAATTGAGGTAATCAGTTTCCTCAAATTAAATGAGTTAGTTACAGTAATGTTACTTAAAACTAAAGTTACTTAAAACTAAACGTACCTCTGAATTTCTGTGCTTTGTCTCCAGTAACATGTATTCCAGCTTCTTTTAATTTTTGAAGAAGATCCTCCGTCGACAGCATCAGAAGTGAGACAGCCATGATGTTGAATAACCGTCATGCAATCTCAACTTCTTTGAGTGCATGCACTGCGCAGGCTACAATCCCATTGGACGACACAAATTTAAAGAAGGCTTGAACTTTGAGGCAATGTAAAAGTACCTATATAGGCCTAATGTTAAATAAACATTAAATAATTTCGTCTACATTGTGCGTTTGCTAAGAAAGATAAGAACATGTATTTGTTTAATTCTAAATTAATAGAAAAACTTAAAACAGATTTTATATTAGTTTATAATTACAATAAAAATACAGGCCTACTTTAACAGTTGCTTCATGTTTAAAAGTTATATCTTGATACTTTGATCAATTAAATGTCATGTGCAAAAC
Organism: Gobio gobio; assembly: GCF_949357685.1. NCBI lineage: Eukaryota > Metazoa > Chordata > Actinopteri > Cypriniformes > Gobionidae > Gobio > Gobio gobio. Next base: position 26,314,706 of record NC_137098.1, read on the forward strand.
TAGTCGGTAAAGATGTGGGCTTTAAAATATATTTGGTTATTTTGTTACAGCTCTTACAAATAACCAAAAACTTATGAAAATTTATATCTTGCTCTAAGTTAAATCTATTTTGGCTTGAATAAATTTTTGTTCACTGAATCGTTCAGATCAGATCACTGTAATTGTACCTTTATTTGTGGATGAAATGGTCCAAACATGGACCCTTTGACAGTTGGAAACATATGTGTACCTTTTTACCCCAAAAATGGTACATATGAGTACCAAAAGGTGTAATTATGACCCATTGAGGGTACAACTTCACCATTTGTACCAAAAGTGTTCACAAACGGACCCCAACCGTATACTTTTTTTTCTGACAGTGTAGGAGCCAGAAAAATGTGTGGGACTAAGAACAGAAACAGATGAGACAGAAGTAATGCATTTGCGAGCATTGGCAATCTTACAACTGAAATGATCAAGAAACATATTACAAAGATGAACTGAGGTAGGTACATTAGGGGAGTTGTTACCTTTGAGAAGTTTGTTTATGTTATGAAACTCATCTGGGGTTATTTTGGTTATTGTTAATTTTCTGGGAGAAGTATTGAGACCTGACTGAAGCAATGTCTGCCTTATATTCAAGTATATGGTCTTTCCACGATTGGTGATGCACATTCAGACCAGAAAGACGTCACCTACACTCCATCTTACGACAAGCTGCCTTCATAGAGCGCAGCTCGTCATTATACCAGGGAGCAGACCGCACAAAGGCCACAGACCGGGATTTCATAGGTGCAAATGAGTCCAGACCAGACATAAGAACAGTATTTAACAGTGAAATTTTGTCCTCCAGAGGGTCAGATGGAGAGAAGACACTTAATTAGGACTCAAAACAGGCAGAGAAGTCAGGGAGATCGATGGATTTCCATTTGCGGTAATTTACAGTACGGGAAGAGACAGTGTTCGGATGTGGCAATTCCATATTAAAAAAGATAGCAAAGTGAAAAGACAATCCGAAGTCAGAGGAGGATAACTATGACAAGAAAGATCCATTAGCAATGACAAGATCAAGGGTATGACCCTTAATATATGTGTAGAGCAGTCCACAAGCTGCTTCAAATCAAAACATTCCAATAAAGACAGAAAGTCCTTAGTCATTGCAGTCTTTTCTGTCAATGTGGATGTTAAAGTCCCCCAGGATAAGAGTTATCTCGAACTTGAGGCATAACATAGACAGCAGTTCTGCAAGTTCAGACAAAAAGTGTTCAGATGTCTTAGGAGGTCTGTAAACTGTAGCTATAACGGTACACAGCAAATTTCAGGAGTTGAAAAATCACGAGTTAGACAAAAAAGTGTGAATGAGTTAAATGTTTTTAGTAATTTTTTCAATTTTGACTACCGTATGTGTTATTGGATACTCCCTGGCTGTGTTGTATTTTGGCGTTCATTCATTGGTGTTCAGGAGCGTGTTTTAACACTACATCTGGAGTTACATTTTGAGAAGTGCGTCACGACACGACCCTGGTTCTGCAGCACAAATAATGGACTTATGTCCTTCGTTGTGAGGTAGGTAAAAGTGTATATATACAACAACAACAAAAAAAATTATTTCAACATGTTCTATATTTTCTGACAAACCCGTTTTGTCATAGCTGTTACGTTATATACTGTGTACTAACGTCAACGACCATGGCAATGTATGAACGTAGCCTATAACTTGTTTCAAAATTTGAAATGGCTATTTGCGCTGGCTTTTTGTCGATGTAAACGAGCTAACTGTCTTTCCATTTGTAACGCTTTGCAGAGAGACTGGATAGCTGGACTGAATGGCTTCAGCCAAGTGCAAGCAAAACTCACGTAGGCAGGCTATCTGACGTTTCACATGGGGTTTATTATCAGCGCCATTTCCCATGCACACATGGGGTAACGTTAGTTTGCAACACTTTATGACAATAGCGTTACTGAACGGAAAAGTAAACGATAAAGAGCAACAGAAATATATAAAGCATAAATGCAGCTCACAGCTCGTGCTCCATCTAAGGACTGCTCACTCAGCGAGTGAGTAAAATAAGTGCCTTCCCCCTTAAAGGAGCAGCACCGAATTGTACTTGTTACACATTCACCGTGTTTCTGAAAATGAGTGTTTTGCCGTCAAATTGAAGTGGCAACTCAGCTCAAGAAACCTGTTCAGCTTCCACACTAACTTTAATGCCGACGAGGTAACGTAATTCACTCTGTTAGCTGCCAATGTGTTTTGCTGTTAGATTTTACAGTATGACAGCAATTGTTTTCAAAGTGTGTCCATGTATTGAATTTCTGAACCAAATGTACGAATTTGCTCAAATAAAGGCAGTAAATCAAGAGTATGGTGTTCAGTGTAGTCATTTCCACACAACACATTGTGTTAAATAAATGTTAACTCTAAGAAGTGTTGAATAAAATATGTTTTAAGTGTTAATTTTTAACACTGGTAAGTAGTTCATATTATAATTAACTACATTTCAGAGTTACAGTTACTCTCCGTAGGATTAGTATTTTAACTCCAGAAAGAGTTACATTTTAACTCTGAAAAAGTGTTAAAAATTCAACTCCAAGAGCAGAGTTATTTTAACTCTGCGCTGGAGTTTATTTGATGGTCACGCATGTACACTCAGATTGAGTTGATTTTAACTAACAGGGAGTTTATTCCAAAAAACAGAATTTGCTGTGTAGTGATGGGTGCAGAGACACTCAAAACAAACATTCAAAAGAATTAAACTGGGGGATGACTACCGGACCTATTGTAAATTTTTGATTATAAAGAACAACGATGCCCCCACCCCTGCCGGAGGGTTGCGGGGCATCAAACAATCCATAGCCAGAGGGAGTAAGCTCGTTAAACAGAAGTCCCAGATTTTTTTTAAATGATGGTTTCCAATAAAATCACTGCCTTATTATTTACAGAGCGAGCATTAAAAAGAGCCGATTTCACCAGACTCGGAGGCATTGAAGATGACGGAGAGATCTCCACATGTAGCGCTATTACATGTTATCTATAGAATGTGTTATCTGTGCTAGCTGCCTTAATGCGCCACATAATATAAATTGTGTTAAATTAACTTCAGTAAGCTTTCACTGACAGCTCAGTCTGTGTGGGCTTTACATTAGCATGTCACATCTAGAACACTACATCCCACACTAATGCAACTCCCACATTGTTGATAGACCCACAGAACCAAGAACAACAGAAATCTTTAATGACCTCATATTTAAAGTTTTATGCTACCTTTAAAAGAATATTATCAATTTTATCAGGTGGCCATCTTTTGCAGGAGTCTAGCATAACTTTGGGTTGACATGCGCTCAATAAGTAGGTTGAATCCTGAATGGAGAGGAGATTAATTGCTTAATGTTTGTGGTCTATTGATCAGAGTACTGGATTGATTTCTAAGGGCCCTTTATAAATAACGATTGACATCATTGCACTGTGTGCACCCCGAAAGGAAGCATAAGTCATCCTGGTAGATCATGTCAGCACACTGTAAAATCCAACAGTTGTTCTTACTAAGACTTTTTTAGTAAACTTTACTTAATGTCCAATAATTTGTTGACCTTACTTAAAACAAGTAAGTAATCTGAACTATTTGCATGCTATGCCTTCGTTACTTAGAAAACTCAGGTAAACATTACTTGACTGGTTTGAGTACCATTTGGCCAAAGCAAAAAAAGAAACGGGCGGACGGGCGGGCGGGCAAAGTGTTTTTGAGGCAATTTTGTATAGACTTATCACTCATTTCCTCCACTTCTTCTCACCATTATTGTGATTAGTGTTCCCTTTGGTTGGACACTTGGAACTTCATTCATATTATAGTAATTAACTTCCTATTAATGCAGCAATGCAACAAGAAATTGATTTCTAAACAAGGGAAGTTATATACATATATACATATATATATATATATATATACATATACATATATATATGTATATATATACATATATGTATATATTTGTCCATTAATTATATATATATATATATATATATATATATATATATATATATTCATTAATGATATATAACATAACTATATTTCATATCAAATAATGACCTTTTAACATTTTTTTGCTAATATTTACGGCATAACCTTTTAATTGAGTTGATATAATCCCTCTATGTTTGTCACAATATCATGTATGTCACACACAGACTTCAACATTCAGCATGCAAAACACAACAATGGTAACAAGGATTTAATTTTTTTTTTTTTTTACATTATTATTATTAATATGACCTTTACTATTTTACCTGCTGTCATTATTGGGGTTATACTGACAAAATACAAATAGTAAAATAAAGCCAAAAATAGTCAAACGAAGCAATTAATTTATTCATGCCACAATGCACTCTGGGAGAACACTTCCTCAGATCCCAGATAGAATTAAGTTGACAAAACTTAAACGGTTTAAGTAAGAACAACTTAATGCAATTAAGTAATGCTTACTTAATTGAATTAAGGCAACAAGTTTGCACAATTTAATTAAGTAAACTGAACTAATTAGTTTTTACAGTGCATCCTTAAGTCTTTCACCTCCAGTGATGTGATATGAATTAGGGGTATATGAGGTTATGGAGTTTGATCACTTCATTCCACTTTAAGTTACCAAAGTAAATATATATTTTTCCTCTTTTTTTCTCTTTTTGAATTCACATTATAGCATTTTTATATGTGAATATACTTTGTTCTCACTGTAAACTGATTACCTCAATTAAATTGAGTTTAACAAACTTAATTGAAGTAAAGAAAAACTGTAGTTATGAGTACTCTGAACTTATTTTAATTGAGTCCACTAAACAAAGGATACTTCTTAATATCCAATTAAACTTTACACTGCCTTCAAATACTTTTTACAGCTAAAACTTCACTATAATGAGTAAAACAACAGAAATTACAAACTTTAAATGAACTCAGAGAGCTTGCTAGTTACTGCTAGCTCACAATAGCACACACAAAGTCAAACCTAATGAGTTAAGCAAACTCATTACATTTGAAGAAACTTATTACCTCAAATAATTTGAGTTTAAAAACCAACAGTTATGAGTACTCTAAGCTCATTTCAGTTGAGTTCACTAATTAAATGATTAAATGATTCTTAATATATGTTGCAGTTGAGTAATTAAGTGATTAATTAAGTGATGATTGGGCATTAATTATGATCACCTGATGATAATGAGCAGAATCACAGAAGGAAAGAGAAACACAAGAACTACAACTGACTTAAGCCACAGCTTTAGATGAAATAACAGAAGATAAAAGAAGACATTACATCTCTGAAGATCTCAGCAGAGGAGGATTAAACAACTCCACAAACAGCACTACCAGTTTCACACATTACTAACCAGACTGACTTTATTTCTGTCATTTCTCTTTTAATGAAAATAATAGTTTAATTAAAAACATTAGTTATTTTCTCTGGCTGCTTTAAATGTGTGTTTAGCAAGCACATTTGTTATGGTAAGGAATGCCAAGAGAAAATGTGATTAGGTGATGTTGGCTATACAATTATGTTGGTATAATCATCATGTAGTGGCTTAAGTCACTGATCTCACTCAGAGTCTTACGCTCTGGATATAGCAGTATTGTGTTGTTAATTTTTGTATTATTAATAATAATGGCTACATGATTAAACAGCACAAAATCCAGCACTGTTGTGGTAATTGTATAATATATAAGACTTCAAAACCATGTAGTGCTCAAAAGGTTTTAATCTTTGACATTACTTAGACACACACAGACATCAAGAATCTGCGTAAGCATCTCAACAATGGTGACAATCAATGAAAAGCTTCATGCTGCAGTGCATGCTGGGTACCACCGATCAAAACTCCCTCATGGGACCCAGCATGCATTGCGGCATGAATAAATTATGCATCTGAATTGTGATTAATTTTCTTTGATTCTTACTATTTGCTTTTACTTTTGCTGTGTTTGTGATGTTTTTGTAGGTTGTTTTATGTTCAAAGTTGATCTTTATCTGAAGATTTTTTTTGATTGTCACCATTGTTGAGATTCATACTCTGATTCTTGATCTCTGTGTGTGTCTAAGTATAGTTGTATATTAAAGCCTTTCGTGCATACATTTTATTTATTTCAATCCTGCATATTGTTAGATTACACAACTATCCTGGATTTTGTGCTGTAAAATCACATAGGTTCTATTATGAATAACACAAGACCTCTATAACTAGAGCATTAGACTCTGAATTAGGTCAGTGATCAGCAACCAACAGCAGCTGATCATATTTTCTTTTGGCTTTTCTTACCATAACAAATGTGCTTTGGAAACACAGTCAAAGAAGCCAAAGCAAGACATATTATGTCAAGGGTCAAGATCCCAACAAAAGCAAACACTGAACACCATCATGGTGAATTCAAACAAAACTATTATTTTCAATATAACAGAAATGACAAATAAAGTTAGTCTGGTTAGTAATGTGTGGTAATGCTCTTTGTGGAGTTGTTTAATCCTCCTCTGCTGAGATCTGCAGAGATTTAATGTCTTATTTTATCTTCAGTTGATTTCATCTAAAGCTGTGGCTGTAGTCAGTTGTAGTTCTTGTGTTTCTATTTCCGTCAGTGATTCTGCTCATTACCATCATCAGGTGTCACCACCAATTCGCAATTATCACTTATTTAATCACTTAACAATACAATTATTATCCAATTATCATGCTGGGAACTAGAAATTTTCTATAACTCATTCATTTTGAGTTCTGTTTCAGTCATTGTGTCCACACAACATTCGGTAATGTTTGAGTGCAGTGAACTCATTTTTATTTAGTACATACAACTGTTAGGTTTTACAGTGTATTACTCTTGTTTTTTGTTTTGTTTTTTTTATAATAAAAATTAACTATCAATACTGCTGTGTTGGAGTTTTGTGACATTGCTACTCAACGTTCCTTGAACTTAGTGTCATATGTTACACTTTACAATCTTGAGTTCCTGTATGACTCATGAAATACTACCGTTCATTAATGATTACTATGTCAGTAATAATATCTGGTTAATAGATTATGCATTACTATTAATTAAACATGTCATCATTGATTATTTTCCTATATAAACATCTAATATTAACTAGTAGTGTTAATTACTTCCTCATGAGTCATACAGTAACTCACAAATATTTGTGCAGGTATGCATGTAAAGTGCATATCAGTGCATCATATTTTAAAGTGTTACTGTATCATCCCCATGATTATTATTCAAACCTTTAAATGTGAAAAACCATCCACTGAAGTCACCTTAAACAATCAAGAAGAAGAAACAGGTACAAAAGAACAAAAAAAGATTGTTGCCTCGAATTTCTCAGAGAGATCAGTCTCCCTTTACCTTTGAATATCATTGGTTTGTTGCATCTTTACTAATGATCCTTCATCAAACAGCCATTACATTTTATTGGGTTTTAGTCCAACTTGAGCACAGTCATTGAATGAATGCATTATTACCACACTGTAAAAAATTTAAGGCCTCTCCAATTCAAAATTTTCTAGTGAGCGATCACATCTACATTTTTAAATTGGCCAAATTTAATTTCTGTGAATTGAATTTTATCCATTGTGGCAACAGTCTGTTAACATGGGCTCAATTAGAAATAATATGTTGAGCCAATGGAAAAATGTAATTTACCAACACTGTAAAAAATGTCAGGCCTCTCCAATTTAAAATTTTCTAGTGACCAATCACATCTAAATTTTTCAGTTGGCCAAATTTAATTTCTGTGAATTGATTCAATATGGCCAACTAAAAAAAATAGATGTGATCGGTCACTAGAAAATTTTAAATTGGAGAAATGTTTTACAGTGAAACTGTGAGATTGGTCCAATTAAATGTTTTAAATTGTAGTCACAATTGTTTATTTCTCACTGTCCCAAAAGACAAAAATGACTAAAAATATAGCCTAAATATATTAAGCAAAATACAAAACACAGACAACAGGGTTGACATTTTATCACATTAATTTATTAACAAGTAAATTCCAACACAGGATATTTGGGGAAAATACCTTATTTTCAATAAGGAAAAACTCTGAATACATTAAAAAAGTCTTCTGCATAACAGGATGTCTTAATGTGGTGAAGAAAACGCAGCACTGCATGCTAAAAACCTGCAAATAAAAATAAAAACTAGCATTAATGACAAAGTTCCCCTGCATCACATCTGGCAAATGACCGAACAGAAGTTACTTCATTATATACTGAGGATGAGACGAATGAATGGATGAATAAGAAAATCACGAGTTTGACGTGTTTGATATTAAAAGGCAATAACTCAAGCCCTGAAAGAGGCCGACGCCAAACGCAATCTAACGGCACTGGGTCGCATGGCACACTGTAAAACCCAACAAGTTAAGCTAACTCATTTAATTTGAGGAAACTGATTACCTCAATTAAATTGAGTTTAACAAACTTAATTGAAGTAAAGTAAAACTGTAGTTATGAGTACTCTGAACTTATTTTAATTGAGTCCACTAAACCAAGGATATTTCTTAATATCCCATTAAACTTTACACTGCATTCAAATAATTTTTACAGCTAAAACTTCACTATAATGAGTAAAACAACAGAAATAAAAAAACTTTAAATTAACTCAGAGAGCTTGCTAGTTACTGCTAGCTCACAATAGCACACACAAAGTCAAACCCAATGAGTTAAGCAAACTCATTACATTTGAGGAAACGTATTACCTCAAATAATTTGAGTTTAAAAACCAACAGTTTTGAGTACTCTAAGCTCATTTCAGTTGAGTACAGTAATGGACTTTTTTTTAAATGATTCGTAATTTATGTTGCAGTTGAGTAATTAAGTGATTAATTAAGTGATGATTGAGCATTAATTATGAACACCTGATGATAATGAGCAGAATTACAGAAGGAAAGAGAAACACAAGAACTACAATTGATTTAAGCCACAGCTTTAAATGAAATAACAGAATATAAAAGAAGACATTAACTCTCTGAATATCTCAGCATAGGAGGATTAAACAACTCAACAAACAGCACTACCAGCTTCACACATTACTAACCAGACTGACTTTATTTCTGTCATTTCTGTTTTAATGAAAATAATAGTTTAATTGGTCATTCATTCATCATGTCACCATGATGGAGATGAGTCTTTTCTTTAGTTGGGCTCTTGCCCCTTAAGCATTTAACTTTATTTTTTTTCCTCTGGCTGCTTTAACTTTTTGTTTAGAAAGCACATTTGTTATGGTAGGAAATGCCTAGAGAAAATGTGATTAGGTGATGTTGGTACAATCATCATGTGGTGGCTTAAGTCACTGATCTCACTCAGAGTCTTATGCTTATGAGTCTTAGCAGTATTGTGTTTTTAATATTTGTATTTATCAAAATGGTGCCTACGTGATTCAGCAACACAAAATCCACCGCTGTTGAATAATATGCACAATTTTAAAATCATGTAGTGCTCAAAAGTTGTAATGCAGTTTTAATCTATGGCATTACTTAGACACACACAGATATGAAGAATCTGCGAATGAATCTCAACAATGGTGACAATCAATGAAAAGCTTCATGCTGCAGTGCATGCTGGATTCCACCGATCAAAACTCCCTCATGGGTCCCAGCATGCATTGCAGCATGAATAAATTATGCATCTGAATTATGACTAATTTTCTTTGATTCTTACTATTTGCTTTTACTTTTGCTGTTTGTTGTGATGTTTTTGTAGCTTGTTTTATGTTCAAAGTTGATCTGTTTATCTGAATATATTTTTTGATTGTCACCATTGTTGAGATTCATACGCTGATTCTTGATGTCTGTGTGTGTCCAAGTACTTTTGTAGATTAAAACCTTCAGTGCATTAATTTTATTCATTTATATCCTGCATATTGTTCGATTTCTGCAACCATCCTGGATCTTGTGCTGTAGAATCATATAAGTTCTTTCATGAATAATAAAAAAAAAAAAAAAAACATAAATCCTCTATAACCAGAGCATTAGACTCTGAATGAGATAAGTGATTTAGTCATTACATTACGATAATATCATAGGCAAAAAACAACCAACACCAGCTGATCACATTTCCTCTTGGCTTTTCTTATCATAACAAATGTGCTTCGTTAAAGCAGCCAAGGGCCAAGTTTTGTCAAGGATCAAGATCCCAACAAACGCAGACACTGAACACCATCATGGTGAATTCAAACAAAACTATTATTTTCAATATATCAGAAATGACAGAAATAAAGTTAGTCTGGTTAGTAATGTGTGAAGCTGGTAATGCTGTTTGTGGAGTTGTTTAATCCTCCTCTGCTGAGATCTTCAGAGATTTAATGTCTTCTTTTATCCTTCAGTTGATTTCATCTAAAGCTGTGGCTGAAGTCAGTTGTAGTTCTTGTGTTTCTATTTCCTTCAGTGATTCTGCTCATTACCATCATCAGGTGTCACCACCAATTTGCAATTAACACTTATTTAATCACTTAACAATACAATTATTATCCAATTATCATGCTGGGAACTAGAAATGTTCTATAACTCATTCATTTTGAGTTCTGTTTCAGTCATTGTGTCCACACAACATTCGGTAATGTTTGAGTGCAGTGAACTCATTTTTATTTAGTACATACAACTGTTAGGTTTTACAGTGCACACATATCACACAAATGACTTAATTTACTTATTACCTATTGTTTTAGACATATAAGACATGAGGAAAATAAAACTATTGGCTACCATTAGAGTAAACGAGGTAAACGAGAACACACACATGAAACCAATGAATGCATGAACTCGTGATTCTACAAAATGTCTTTTAAACTTCATACCGGGTCATGAAGCAAAATTCTGGAGAATAATTTCCGTGCTAAATACTCACCAATTTCTTTGTGAGATGAATATCTCTATTCTCTTGGGAATGTCTGTTTCGGTCTTCAGCACCTGCTGGTTCGGCTCCGTTTGCGCTGCCGCTCCCGCGCTCCGCATTTGAAATCTCCACACGAACGGTTTTCTTCAAGCGCATTTTGCGCATGCGTATACCGTTTTTCGGACATAGGACTTGTTCAGCCAACATGGATTTTTCACTTCGACTTCATAGATTGACTGAGCACAATTAAACATGTTCGGTGAATATACAATTTTAATTTTGAGTGAAGACCTTAATCTACAATTAGTACAATGCATCTTTTTGCATGGGGATAATTATTTGGAAGTCATTTATTGGGCCAATATGTAATGATCAATTTTCCAAATTTTTCCCCAAAAATATTTTTACAGTGCAGCTTGCACTGTAAACCCTAATAAGTTGAGACTACTCAAATTATTTGAGGAAAGTGATTCCCTCAATTCATTTGATTATTGGGGAAACTGACCACTCAATTTAATTGAGTTGACCTAATGTGGTCTCTTCATTGAATTAAAATAAATTTTTAAGTACCGATAACTTAAGAAGGCAAACAGACTAAACTCAAATAATTTGAGGAAAGTGATTCATTTGTTCAGTTTACTTAATTCAATTGTGCAATCAAGTTGTTCTTACTTAAACCATTTAAGTTTTGTCAACTTAATTAGGGCCCGAGCACCGATGGTGTGAGGACCCTATTGGAATTGCTCCGTTTATTAGGGGCCAAGCACCGAAGGTGCAGGCACCTATTGAAATCATTAGATTTCTTCTTATTATTATTCCACCATTGAAGTCTATGGCAGCCCATAGAACCGCTTGCGGGAAAGTTGTGAAATTTGGCTCACAGATAAAGGTAGGGTTGGGAATCGTGAGAAATTTTCCGGTTCCGGTTCTGGTTCCGGTTCCACCTAACGATTCCGGTTCCGATTCCGGTTCCATTAAAATTATTAAACAAATAGTGGTAAAGGAAAAAGGCACAATACGCAACTCAAACAATCTATTTTGTGTTTATTACTTGCTCTAAAATTAATTTACAGGTTGGCAATGTCAAAAAAGTCCTGTACTGTACATATATTACAGTATTAATTAAGCCATTCTTGCAACACATTTTTTTTCAAATGAACACCTCTGAAATTGTCTTATTACATTTTATCTCTCTGTCTCTGAATAAAAGCACGTTATAAATTATATTAATTAGTTGTATATTAATTTAATAGTAAATCAGTTTTTCAGTGAACTTGTAAATAATAAATTGCAATTCAGCATTACAAAGGTAATTGTGCCTAAACGCTTACCTAAACCATGGTGACTCAACGGTTGACAAATATATATATATATATATATATATATATATATATATATATATATATATATATATATATATATATATATATATATATATATATATATACATATATAGGCCTTTCACTATAAATCTGGTATAAGCCCTGTGGCACTCTGTGCTGTAGCAAATGTTTTGTCAAATTGCTAGTGCGGCCTCCTTTGCATGTTATTAACTTTTCACATGTGTTACATTTTGCTTCATTATCATTCATTCTTTGGAAATGAATTCATACTTGTGACTTTCTCTTCGCCATGCTGGTGGTCAACGAGAAAATATCTGACGCAAAACCGTAAATGTGTAGCGCGAGGGCTTTCAGTGCTGTGAACTGCTTTGCACTCCTGGAAGCGGCAGGCAACGTAATTAATATTCATGATGAGGTGAGCCAGGGTTGCCAGGTTTTCACAACAAAACCCGCACAATTGCTACTCAAAACAAGACCAATCGCTTTTCAGGGGGGCTTCTCCGGTAAAATTCGCATTTCCGGGGCTAAATATCACATAATTGGGGTCGCTTCAACCCGCGGACATGAAACAGCCCGCGGCAACAGTGGAAAACAGGAAAGCGGGAAAACCACGGACTTGGCAACACTGGCTGTCATTCGCTATTAAAGGATACGCTTCCAGCGCTTCGCACACACATTGCACCAGAACCGTTTTCGGAACCGAAACTTAGGAATTTGGCGCGGTTCTGGTATTTTTCAAAAATCAGTTTCGGTTCTGCATAAGAACCGGTTCTTGGTTCCCAACCCTAGATAGAGGACAGTCCCAGCATTAACCACACCAATTTTGGAATCTCTAAAACAATCCCTCTAGCGCCACCACCTGTCCAAAGTTTGACTCATGTTTGTGCTAATAACTTTTGAACCATAAGGGCTAGAAACAAAATTCTTTTTACCCTATGACGTCACTTTCCGTCATAATAATTTTCCCGCCATTTTTAATTAACCGAGAGTCCTTGCCTGAAGACATCAACATGCCAATATTCAGTGACAGTCATAGCGCCACCTGTGGGCAACAGGAAATGGCATGTTTAACACTGTGATTAACTCCTCATTGAGATGTAACCAGATCAACATCATATTTGGTCAGTCTAATCTAAAGGCCTTTGTGATGTTATATTGTAAAGATCTTGAGTTTTCCCTGAAGGGCGTGTCCGTGGTGGCCTGACAAAGTCTGATGTTTCGCCATGAAACAGGAAGCTGTTGTAAGTCAGGCATACAATGTCTGATCTGCCCCAAACTTCACATGTTTGACAAGAGTCCTGACCTAAACACATCTACATGCCAATATTCAGTTAGTCATAGCGCAACCTGCTGGCAACAGGAAATGGCATGCTTTATTTATAATTCACTCCCAGAAACAATTTTAAATATGCCATGAAATCCCAAACATGCTAGATACACATTAAATCTTGCAACACGTGGCTATGTGCTAATGTATGTGATTTACACCATTAAACAGGAAGTTGTTGTAACTCAGGTATACAATGTCCGATCTGCCTCAAACTTCACATGTTTGATAATAGTCCTGACTTGGTGGCAATATTCAGTTATAGTCGAAGCGCCACCTGCTGGCAGAAGGAAGTGTGGCACATTGAAGTGAGTTTGCCATATTTCTCCTATATTGACCCGCTTAAATGCATGTCGCCCACCATTCACTGTTTTCCTGAGGCCACCGGGTGGCGGTGCATGTGCGAGGGCCCTTTCATCGCTGCTAGCAGCTTTAATTCTATCTGTGATCTGAGGAAGTGGACTCCCAGAGTGCATTGCAGCATGAATAAATGAATTGCTTTGTTTTACTATTTTTGTTTTTATTTTACTATTTGTCTTTTGTCAGTATAACCCCAATAACGACAGCAAATACAATTGTAAAGGTCTTATTAATAAAAAAAAAAATAATAATAAAAAAAATCCTTGTTACCGTTGTTGTGTTTTGCATGCTGAATGTTGGAGTGTGTGTGTGATTCACTCAAGCTTGGTCAATTGCTAGTCACATATATAGAGGGAGTATATCAACCCAATTAAAATATTATGCCATAAATATTAGCAATAATATGTTAAAAGATCATTATTTGACATGAAATCTTAGCCTGGATGCCAGCCGAACTTAGCCCCGCCCACAACATTTTTACTCGGGCAGTTCGGTCTGGACTTGATCGCTAGAGAAGTAATTATGCCCGAACAGAAACTGGTCGGACCAATGAAATTGTCAGGGCGGGCTTTAGACGATGATGGACAGATGATCAACAGTAACGTAATCATCTACGTCATCAAAGGTGCTTGGTCTGAGTTTGTTCTAATCCTAAACGGAGAACTTGTTCGTATATGCATTCACCTTTACTATTTCTCTCAGAAATGATGATCGTGTTGGTAAGTAAACTCTGTGTATCCTTTTTTTTACAAAACCGGCAAAGATCGTTTACACTCATATTTTTCTTCTAACGTTAGGCTACTTATTCCAGCGTGCGTGCAGGTTACAGGGTTGCCAAGTTTTTACAACAAAACCCGCCCAATTGCTAACGTTCCTCAAAACTAGCCAAAAACAAGCCCGATAGCTTTCCAGGGGGGGTTCTCCGGGAAAAAAGGCATTTGGGGGGTAAAATATGTGTTATTTTGGCATGGCTGTCAGCTAAAAATCGCATTCCTGGGTCTGTATATCACATAATTGGGGTCGCTTCAACCCGCGGACATGGCAACACAGTGCAGTTGAGTTCTGTTGACATTTGATAACTAACGTTATGCGTCGCTCCGTTGCTCTGATTGGTTGTAGGTCTATCCAATTGATGTCTTTCCTGGTTCGGTTGAAACACGCCCCATAATCACAGCCCAACGGAGCAGTATCAGACTCATATTCTGACTAGAATTGAGTATGACGACGTCAGGCTAATGAAATATAGTTATATATTATTAATTCACAAATACATAAATATAATATTTATTACTTCCCTTCTTTTGAAATCAAATAACTATGATTTATTGTTACATCGCTGCATTAATAGGAATATAATTACAATAATATTAATGAATATGAAAGTTCCAAGTGCCCAACCAAACGGAACACTAATCACAATTATGGTTAGAGGAAGTGGAGGAAATGAGTGAAAAGTCTTTTAAAAATTGCCCCGCCTCAAAAACGCTTTGCCCGCCCGCCCGCTTGTTTTTTGTTTTGTTTTTTTGCTTTGGCAAAATGGTACTC
This sequence comes from Gobio gobio, assembly GCF_949357685.1. Lineage (NCBI taxonomy): Eukaryota > Metazoa > Chordata > Actinopteri > Cypriniformes > Gobionidae > Gobio > Gobio gobio. The sequence continues at coordinate 26,330,121 of NC_137098.1, forward strand.
AAACCAGTCAAGTAATGTTTACTTGGGTTTTCTAAGTAAGGAAGGCATAGCATGCAAATAGTTCAGATTACTTAATTGTTTTAAGTAAGTGCAACAAATCATTAGACATTAAGTAAAGTTTACTAAAAAGTCTTAGTAAGAACAACTGTTGGATTTTACAGTGTGAGATTTGTTTGATATTTGAATAACAGCCTCACAGCATCTTCCACAGTAATGTTTAACAGTGGGGCCTTTTAGTTAGTGTATTATGGTCAAATCAACTTTGCACATTTCCCTGATAAGACCTTTAGCTTGCTTTAAAGTATCCTTGTTGACACTTTCCGACTCAAAGACGTATTCACAAAATAGACGAGTAACATGGTCTTTAATTTCACAGTTATAGATGTGGGCTTTTTGATGCATTGAGATCACAAATGTGACCTTTTGTGCATGCTAATAAATGTTACTGTGCTTTTACTGTGATACATTTCCATTCTCAGTCACGCAAACTGCATTCGTGACCACTTGAGAAACAGAATACCTCTGTGTAATTTGATGTGATGTGATGCCACAATGAGGTCTTTAAATGTAGTATTCAAATTAATTAATGAATGTATAGGTTTCAAAATGGCAGAATGCCTATGAATATATATATTTTATATTTTAATATATACTTTCTTTTGGTTGGTTATTATCCATTGGTTATTAATGACACAATTGGTTGTTAATGACACAACATAATTTGTGTTGAAAGAAATGGTAAAAGAAGTTGATTTATTTTCTATTGTTGTCTCGTTGTTCCCCTCTCAGTCACACTATCTTAACATGTCCTGCTCGGGTCAGAGGTATTGATGGAAGGAGGAACGGCGGGAAGAAAGGAAAATCAAATCAAATCAAAAATCATGTCTTATGAAATGTTGTGTTCCTTTTCCTTGTCTTGAAAATCCTTGCAATTCCTGTAGAATGGCACTAATGATGCAAAGGTTATGGCTTTGATTCCCAGAGAAAGTCACTTTAATTAGCTTTGGATTAAAGTTTCTGCCAAAAATGAAATATTAATATCTATATCTGTTCTTTTTTAGGAGGAATGTTCTTATTTGTCTAATACACTCTTTGTAATTGACTCTTGGCAATGATTGATTGTTTGTCCTCAGATTGTCTCAGCTGACAGATTTTTGTAGCTTACACTCTAGTCATGCACTACGTCAGATATGTAACTTTGGGACAAGAGCAGTGGCATAAACATGCATTTGAATACATGGTTATTAAACACTGAAACTTAATCAAATCATTTCCAAAGCATTGTTTTAATAAGCAACATGGTGATTTAACCCACAACTTGGTCTTTTTTATTGCTTGTCTGTCAATCAGTCTGTTGACAAATCAGATTATTTCTCTGACAACACAAAAATATTTAAATTATTCATCACAACAAGAGAGCACTTGTGGATAAATGATACACTCATGTCCGACATCAAAGCAGCTGTCTTTCACAACCCCTCAACTTGTGATGTGTAATTAGCTTGTCTTGTCTATCTGTTAATTCTCCCTTTCTACTCTAATGAATATATTCATAACACTGAATGCATAATGTGCATAATCAATATTGAAGGGGAAGAAGTGGAGGCTATTATCACAAGTGAATGGTTGCAGGTTGCTAAGGAACAGAACACAGAGAGTGGCAGTAAGAAAGAAGTGTGCACTGTAAAAAATAATCCCAGTAAAATTTATGGTAAAAAACCGGCAGCTGTGGTTGCCAGAACTTTACCGTAAAAAATACTGCAGAAACGTTTTAGGTTTTTAGGGACAGCACCATATAATTTAAAGGTTTATAATGTAATAATTACGGTTTAAAAAAATGTTGGACCCACTTTATATTAGGTGGCCTTAACTACTATGTACTAACATTTTAATAAATCCTTTGATACAATTAGATTAGATTAGATTCAACTTTATTGTCATTACACAAGTACAGGTACAAGGCAACGAAATGCAGTTTAGGTCTGACCAGAAGTGCAATGGCAGCAAGTGCAGGATATACAACGGTTGCATAAGTGCAGGATATACAATGGATGAATAAGTGCAGGACATGGATGAGTACTGAATATATATAAATATATATATATATAGATGGTTATTACTATAAACAGAATTTACAGGTGAATATGTACAGTGAATAAATATACAGATGGCTATTACTATATACAGAATTCACAGGTGAATATGTACTATGAATATAATATACAGATGGCTATTACTATAAATAGAATTTTACAGATAGAGGTATACAATGATATGTTAGGCTAAGATGAGGAATATAGCAGTGGATTAAGGTAGTGCAATGAAGTATGGACAGAAGTTATCCGAAAAAAAAAGTGTAAAAGTGCAGTGGAAGTGATTGCATATTACAGTTAGAAGTACGGTGCAAAATGCAAATGTAAACAGTTGGTACTGTAAATAACAGTCGGCAGTGCAAAGGAGCATAATACAGTTAAGGTATGGTAGTGCAAAATGCATAAGTAAACAGTTGTTACTGTAATAAACAGTCGGTAGTGCAAATTGACATTCCAGTAGTGCAAATAACAAAGTGAAGGCAGATGTGAGGGGGGAGAGGAGAGTTAGCAGTATATGAGGGAAGTGGATCAACGAGGGTTAGAGTTCAATAAAGAGACAGCTCTGGGGAAAAAACTGTTCTTTAGTCTACTGGTCCTGGTCCGGAGGCACCTGAAACGTCTGCCGAAGGGCAGGAGAGAAAAAGTCTGTGGGCTGGGGGAGAGGAGTCCTTAAAGGTCCCGTTTTTCGTGTTTTTTTGAAGCTTTGATTGTGTTAACAGTGTGCAATATAACATGTGTTCATGTTTCATGTGTAAAAAAACAGTATTTTTCACACAATTTACTTATCTGTATACTGCTGTTTTCACTGTCCTCAAAACGGCCTGAGAATTTCCTCGTTCTATGAAGTCCCTTCTTCAGAAATACGTAACGAGTTCTGATTGTGCCAGCGGTTCCTGTGTTGTGATTCGACAGCAGCTTAGGGCACGTTGCCCGGGAAGGTCACGCCTCTTACCATAACGGGGAGATGAACGCGCTCAAACTACAGCCCCTGAAGGCCAAACAAAGTTGATTTGACTCCGGGATGAAAATAACAGCGTCTGAACGACATGGCGACAAACGCAACCGAACCGAACCGAACCGAACCGAACCGAACCAAACGCAACACTTCCTCTTCTCCACGAGGGAGCAACAAGACCACGCCCCCTTTTTCGCGTATTCTTGTGGGCGGAGGTTAGTCGACAAACTGTTCTATTGACGTAATTAAAGCAGGATGTACATGGATGTAGTCCAAACCGGCCGTTTGCTGTAGGCTTTGAAAGGGAACTTCTGTCAAATAAAATATCTCGCTTGGCATTGAACTTTGAGCTTTATAATTTTACAGGTATTATTTATGCTCTAACAGCAACATTACACACTAACTAAAGTTTGAAAAATGGGATCACGAAGAACAGGACCTTTAAGGCCCGGGTATACTTCGGCCGTCCGCGTTCGTGCACCGCCTGCATGACGTAATTTTCGTCATTCGGAGGGCTCGCGGCCGGCCGCACACCCCGTCCGCGCGCAGCCCAAATTTTGAGACCGCTAGGTCCACTAGTCCACTAGGTGGCAATACACACAGTATTGGGCACAGTGTTCAGCCGTCGAAGAAGAGTGTGCAAAGACCGGTTTACAAACAACACGCTTGAAAAAAAAGAGAGAATTTTTTATTCTTCAGTGTTTCTTCCAAACTATGTTGCAATGGTGGATCCACTACAGTTCTTCTCCGATCATGCCCAGCAAATGTCCCTTTGATGACAGGACTCAGTGCTGCCCTCCGAAGTCTGGTAGAGCATAGACACTTTTTTACTGCGCATGTGTCGAACGCGATCCTCCGCGCGCATCCGTTGTGTAGTATACTTTAAAAGACGCGCGGACAGGGCTGCGCGCGTGACGCGTCCGGGCGCGGTAAGTGAAGTATACCCGGGCCTTTAAGGATGCTGCGAGCTCGATGCAGACAGCGTTTCCTCTGGATATGCTCGATGGCAGGTAGTGGAGTCCCTGTGATGTGCTGGGCAGTTTTCACCACCCGCTGCAGTGCCTTGCGCTCCGCAACAGAGCAGCTCCCATACCATACTGTGACACAGTTGGTCAGGATGCTTTCTATTGCGCAGCGATAGAAGTTCACCAGGATAGCCGAGGAGAGCTGATTCTTCCTCAGTGTCCTCAGGAAGAAAAGGCGCTGGTGAGCCTTCTTGACCAGGCTGGAGGTGTTGGCTGTCCACGACATGTCCGCCGAGATGTGGATCCCCAGGAACTTGAAACTGGAGACACGCTCAACAGCCATTCCATTGATGTGGATGGTGTCGTGTGTGCTTCTTGACTCCTTCCTGAAGTCCAATGCACTTATTGTGTAAATACATGTTTTTACATTGTACTTACATTTTTAAAAATACCTGCATGTAATTACGTCTGTAATTAATTTCTGTAGTTACATTTGTAATGACCCTACCTAACCCTACCCTTAAACTTACCCATACCCCCACATCTGTCCCTAACTCTACCCGTATCCCACCTCAATATCAGCAAAGGTGTTCTGCAATACAATTTGAACACAGTAAGTACATTGTACTTATTTTTTGATGTAAGTACATAGTACTTAAGGCCACCTAATATAAAGTGGGGCCATTTCTTTTATTTTACAGTTCAAAACCGTATAATTTAAAGGTTTATATTGTAATGATTATGTTTATACTGTAAACAATTTACGGTAAAAAAACATATTAACTGAAATAATGTTAAATTACCAACCTATTGAAATACTAATATCTGTTATGTATCTTTGACATATACGGACAACCACCTATCACAGTGGTGATGAGAATCACGTGATGAATCAAAGCTCATCACAAGCAGCTTTAAGAGGACAATACTAATAAGGTGCTCAGTGTTATTCACACAAACACTAAACACCATCATGGTAAAACACATGAAATTTAAAAAATGCAATAAACATTAATTTAACAACATCAGATATACCATAAAACAGTTTTTTTACAGTTAACACTTTGCAGTGTGCCTACTTTCATCATTTTGTATTTATTTTTTGAACTGTTTAAAATTGGTTGAACAGACCAACTTTACAGTCTGTCAGTAAACTAGACAGATTGTTTGTTCTCAAGCTGTAATATTCAAGCTAATTTCTTGATCTGTATCATCGTAGAAGACCTGATGTACATTAGCAGTTAACCAAACATTTTACTCTTTTCTAAAGCATCAGCAAAACAAGTATGTTACTTTGATGATTAAATATTTAACAAGGTTGGTGTTTATCTTTGTAGACAAATATACTGTATGCTATTTAAAAATTTTATCATTTGTTATTAATGTTTCATTAATAATGTTCCCATAGGTATTTGATGACAATGACGGCAACATTGACACCGGTGTATATGAGCGTATGGGAAGAGCAGGTATGTTTAAGAAAAATATGTTATTTTATGTTATATTTATATATAATATAAATTATATATACAGTATATACATGCTAATATTTCTTAAATATATACATGCATGTGTGAGTGTGTGTATATATATATATATACTTACATTTATACACACACACACACACACACACACAAATAATAACACAGTACACACACATATACTATGTAAACACAAACTTTTATTTTGGATGCAATTAATCACGATTACATTTTCCCCAGCATACATTTTATAAGCAATATCATGAGCAAGAGTTCTATTGTTTCGAATATCAGCTGATACTCAGAAAGTGGAAATAAGTTACAGGTTTTCTTAATTGCTTTGTCTATTTTTTTAAACAGCCTTAACATTCTCTAAACTATCAATGCAATTGTCACAACTGTTTTGGGACATCACAACTCTGAGTAACTCACCCAAAACATTTAATTTTGTGAAGCTGAATGATATTGTGTATCATAACAGTAGTTCCCTTTTGAGAGTACTCTCGTATTGCGTTTTGCTAAACGCTAGGGGAATTTCCTTTCCTCGAGATTTTGAAGCAAATTTTTATCCTAAAAATACCATGTAAAACGCAGTGCCGCTGCACAGCTCTCAGCAGGAAGCAGCTGCGCGCTGATTGGCTGTGTTGCTGCAACTGCAGGAACCTATGGCGAGACCGCTGGGCGGGAAGGACCAATCAGGTCCCTCTAATATTCAGGGGGCAGCAGAATTTGCATAGCCAAGGGTACAAAGAGACCCTGTCTCGCCAAATTCGTCAGATTATTTCTTCTTCAGCGACTCACCTCGCTGAGCTCTGGATTGAAGCCTGCCGTCGACACGCACCCAGCAGAACTCTGCAGTCTGAAGACGTCGGACTCTCTGCCTTCAGCCTGCCTTCCAGCTGCACCATCCGGCACATATCCTTTATACCAATTCCGTGTGTTTGCCGTTGCTACACACTCACGAAAAGAGCCCAGATGTTGTTGCAAATGTCTCGTTCCTCCTGCGCCTCGTGTAGAAGCTTTCTCCCGGACGAGGATCGGCACATCATCTGCGTCTCATGTCTCGGACGAGACCACACGCAGGCTGCACTCAACCAGGACTCGCCATCGCCTGTCATATTCGCAGAGGAACAGCACAGCTCCCCTCGTCTGGCGGCTGCCACTGTTTCCTTCGGCAGACCGGAAGAGGATGACAGCCATTCGCTTGCTGCATCTGAAAGCAGGTGGTCGGACACCGTCTCGGAGCACGCTACTTCGACGCGGACTGCCACAGGCGTCAAAACCTCAGTTGACGCTGAGCTTATGCGCCTGCTCACTAAGGCTGTAGACGACCTCGGTATTGACTGGTCTCAACCCCAGGAGCCCCAGAGAAGCAGGCTGAACGAGTGATTTTTCGAGAACCGCCGCCACCCGACCACTCAAAAACCCGCTCCCTTCTTCCCAGAAGTCCACGAGGAATTATCCAAGTCGTGGAAGGCGCCATTTTCATCTTGCATCAAATTCCCTTTTTCTCCCGCGCTCTCGGTGGTCCATAGCGCTCAGGAAAAAGGATATCACGCTCTTCCTCCCCTCGAGGAAGCCATTGCTGCACACCTTTGCCCGCCCTCCGCAAGGGGATGGCAGTCAAAGGCTGTACACCCATCTAAGGCCTGCCGCACTACTTCCAGCCTCGCTGGTCAAGCATACGCCTCCGCCTCCGCCGGCCAGGCTGCCTCAGCGCTACACTCTATGGCGGTGCTTCAGGTCTTCCAGGCCAAACTCCTCCGTTCCCTTGATGAGTCTGTCCCTGATACCGAGGCCCTGAAGGACCTGCGCGGCGCCACTGACCTGGCCCTGCGCACGACCAAGGCCAACGCTCAGGCGATTGGCAGATGCATGGCCAACTTGACGGTTTTGGATCGCCATTTGTGGCTCAACTTAACCGAGATGAAAGACTCGGACAAGACCGCCTTCCTGGACTCACCTATGTTGCCTTCAGGATTATTCGGTCCCTCTGTGGTTGGGTTCATAGAACGCTTCACCGAGGCGCAAAAGGCCTCACAGGCAATGCGACATTTCCTGCCCAAGCGTTCCAGCTCCTCCGCTAGCCGTCACGCTAAGGCTGGACCAGCCCAGCCCACCAAGGCAGCGCCACCAGCTCCCCAGCCTCGCACGGCTTCTAAGCCTGGAGCATCGAGGTCCCCGACCCAGCAATGTGTCGAAACCCAAGCCGCCGAAGCCGTCCTAGCCAGAGGCACAAAGAGAAGGTGGATAATACACGCTTCGGCCAGCTCTCTTCCAAAATGTTCCCCAGCTCCCTTCAACCAGGTGGCTGGGCACATTACATACACAGCCAATGAGCCCGCAAACAAACGCGCTCGCCTGTACACAAACACTGTTTTCACGGCGACCCATATGAATCACAAAAAGGATTTTTTCTCTTTAGGCAGTGTGCCAGCATTAAAGCATGTACCCCTACACTCAATCATCTTCAACTATCTCGACGACTGGCTCATAATAGCTCAGTCAGAGATACAGTTATTAAACCACAGATCTTGGCTTCTCAACCATTTGAAATGCTTGGGCCTCAGAATCAATGTGGCAAAGAGGTCTTTGTCTCCCACACAGAATGTTTTGTTTCTGGGAACAGTGTTAGACTCATAACAGATGAACGCGCGATTGACGTCACAGCGCGCGCTCTCTGTTCAGAATCGAGCGGTTTCCCTCAGATCCGGTGCATACACTCCTCTCAAACACTTTCAGAGGATGGTGGGTATCATGGCCTCGGCGGCGCCAGTCCTCAGACTAGGTCTGTTACACATGCGCCCTCTCCAACGCTGGCTGAATTGCTCACGCATGGCTCTCGGGCAGATTACAAATCAAGGTAGACCACTGCTGTGTATTGGCTCTGGCTCCTTGGAAAAATTCGGCAAAGTGTCCCCAGCAGAGTGGTCTCTTCACCCACAAACGATTCAGACAATTTGGGGCATGTTTGTAGAGGCAAAAGTGGATCTTTTCGCCTCGCAAGACAATGCTCAATGCCTAATATATTTCTCCAAGCACAAGGACGGGTTGGCCCACGAATGGCCCAGCCTTCCTCTTTATGCTTTTCCCCCAATCACAATGTTACCTCAGGTCATAGAGAGGATCAGGGAGAGCAAATGCGCTGTGCTTTTAATAGCCCCGCTCTGGAGAAATCAACCATGGTTCTCACTGCTAAGTCGGATGTCAGATACAGCCCCGTGGCCAATCCCGCTGAGGACAGACCTCCTCATGCAGGCGAAACGGCAGATCTGGCATCCCCGTCCCAATCTATGGGCGCTTCATGTCTGGCCCATCAACGGGTACTTGAGAACCTCTCTGAAAGTGTATTAAACACTATTTCTGAAGCTAGAGCCGACCAGGCGGCTCTATTCAGGTAAATGGTCAGTCTTTTCGGACTGGTGTAAAGCACGAAGCCTGACCCCACATAATTGTGAAGTGTCAGAAGTGCTCACTTTTTTACAAGAGCTACTGGACGCGGGTCGTTCCCCCTCCACGCTCAAAGTTTATGTGGCTGCCATAGCAGCGTACCACACTCAAGTGAATGGACTGTCATTGGTGAAGAACGATCTTATCGTGAGCTTCCTCAAAGGGGCTAGAAGGCTTTCACCCCTTCAGTCCCTATATGGGACCTATGAAAGGCTCAACATTCGAGCCTCTGCATTCGGTGAGCTTAAAGCTCCTATCACTCAAGACCGCTTTTCTGCTAGCAATCGCATCAGTTAAGCGAGTGGGTGATCTGCACGCGCTCTCAGTGAGCGCCTCTTGTCTGGAATTTGGGCCAAACGACTCTAAAGTCATCCTCAAACCAAGACATGGATATGTACCTAAGGTGCTGTCAACTCCGTTCAGAGCACAGGTCATTCCACTTTCAGCACTCTCATCATCGTAAGAATGCTAATTTGCTCTGTCCTGTCAGAGCGCTGAGAATATACATAGAGCGTTCCGCTGCTTTCAGGCAAACTGAACAGCTCTTTGTGTGCTTTGGCGGCCGCACCCGCGGGTGCACGGTTACAAAGCAGACCTTGTCACGATGGATAGTGGATGCTATCTCGCTGGCTTATGAGTCCAAAGATCTCAGCTGCCCTATAGGCATCAAAGCCCATTCAACTAGAGGCATGGCCTCGTCATGGACTTGGTCTACTGGCATTTCACTGGATGATATCTGTGCGGCAGCAGGCTGGGCCTCCCCGTCCACTTTTATCAGGTTTTATAATTTGGATGTCCCTGCCTTACAGGCTGGGCTTCTCGCTGTGTAATACATATTAACCCCTTATGGCCCGACAGTCCGGTCTGGGTTAAGTATTTGTATAAGTCATAAGCACATTCCTAACATGACTCGACTTGTCTGGTCATTCAATATTCTTATTGGCCGATCTATGTCTGGTCTATACATATACAGTATATATATTTACACATATCTTGTGTGTTATTCTCATTAAATAGCCCGACTCAGGTCTGGCTCATATTGGGGACTTCTATGAATATCATATTTACGGGCCCACTTAGGTCGGCCTGGGTATGGTGTCTCCAGGCTTTCAGAGCCGTTAAGCGAGCAGAACGTTTTGCATTGGGTCCCCTAGCATTTAGCAAAACGCAATACGAGAGTACTCTCGAAAGGGAACGCTTCGGTTACTTTCGTAACCTCGGTTCCCTGAGAAGAGGGAACGAGTATTGCGTTTGCTTGCCGTGCTTCGCTTGCTCAGGGAGTCGCTTCAGTCGATTAACCTGACGAACCTGGCGAGACAGGGTCTCTTTATACCCTTGGCTATGCAAATTCTGCTGCCCCCTGTGGCGGGAATATTAGAGGGACGTGATTGGTCCTTCCCGCCCAGCGGTCTCGCCATAGGTTCCTGCAGTTGCAGCAACACAGCCAATCAGTGCGCAGCTGCTTCCTGCTGAGAGCTGTGCAGCTGCACTGCGTTTTACATGGTATTTTTAGGATAAAAATTTGCTTCAAAATCTTGAGGACAGGAATTTCCCCTAGCGTTTAGCAAATCGCAATACTCGTTCCCTCTTCTCAGGGAACCGAGGTTACGTAAGTAACCGAAGCGTTTACAAGTTTACTGGGAATAGTAGTGTTAATTTGGTCAGACGAGACGAGACTAAATATGTTCGTCAACGACCTTTTTTTCCATGACGAAGACAAGACGATGACGAGGCTGCACCAATGTCCAAAAACGCTGACTAAGACTAAATTAACATGCATTATTGTTGACGAAAAAGGACGAGACTAAAATGTTTTGCATAAAATAAAAACTAAGATAAAATCTCTTTTCAATTTCGTCTACAATCGTCTCTACTTGTTCATTATGAGATTCAGCTGTTCAGAATATTCCTAAAGAGTTTGCGCTGTTGTTCATGTACAGGGGAATGTTCAAAGCTCAAACCGGTGCGCAACGTTTTGCTACGGTTTCCGGCTGAACGTCATGTTTCCTGGAAATGGTGTGCAACGGTGTGCAACAGGTTTGAGATGTGTTTTATCTTGTTTGGTGGGTGTGTCAAAAATGTCAGCCCAATCAGCAGCAACATGTATATAAACCACGCGGTATTAAAGAGACAGCTCACACAATGGGTCCAAGTAAAGATGTTTACAAATGTGTCCGCTGCAGCTCAGGCTACGCAACAATTGAAGATATTAGAAGACATGATTGTCGTGAAAAAAAAAAATACAGTATATATATATAGATGTATATATTTATATTTTAGCTTCATTGCAAGGCAAATTTCATATATGGTAATTAAGTGTTTTATACATAAAAATGAGAAAGAAAATACAAGTTATTAAAAAGTAAGAACTAGAAATAAAATAAAATAAAATTACCAGGAGATAAAAAAAAGGTTCATTAAATGGGATTGGGATGTTGTCATTTATTCTGGACGGCAAGGGCAGTGATTGCATGTATTTTGCAGTATTAAACACGTATTTATATCGATTTTATCAGGCTCCGAAAATTCCTCAAAAAGAACACAAAGAATGGCCTTCTCGGCTGCCATAGTTACAACTCTTGCCTCAACAGAACAGGGTGTTCAACGCAGCACCGTTTCCGTTTAAAAAACGTTTTGCAACGTTTTGTCGGGGACTCGGGGCTTACGTTGCAAAACGTTTTTTAAACGGAAACGGTGCTGCGTTGAACACCCTGTACTGTTGACGCAAGAGTTGTAACTATGGCAGCTGAGAAGGCCATTCTTTGTGTACTTTTTGAGGAATTTTCGGAGCCTGATGAAATCGATATAAAAACGTGTTTAATACTGCAAAATACATGTAATCACTGCCCTTGCCGTCCAGAATAAAAGACAACATCCCAATCCCATTTAATGAACCTTTTTTATCTCCTGGTAATCAATTCCAACTTAAATCATTTTATTTCTAGTTCTTACTTTTTTAATAGCTTGTATTTTCTTTCTCACTTTATGTCAAGCAATTACCATATATGAAATTGGGTATATAAATAAACTTGCCTTGCAATTAAGCTAAAGATCATGTTGATTATTTATATATATATATTTGGCCGTGAAACGTCATCTCACGTTCATGGCAGGCCAGGCTGTCGTGTGCGTGCCGTCAGATTTATATTCCAAGTTCACATGGTGTATCTAGTTGAGGCAAACACTATGGGTAAATCGACTGTACAGTAACTTTAAAGCCACACAGAAATGTGGTGGTTAAGGGCCACTGTGTCATGCCAATGTGCTGATTCGTCCCATCTTCTTCAATAGCTAGCAGAGTTTTTTGTCATGCTAATGTACTGATTCGTCCCATCTTCTATAGAAACAATCTCTTTCCAAAACAAATAACATTTGTTAGCCATTTCAAGGTAAGGATTACACAATATTAGTGCATCAACATTAACTGTATGTTAAACATTACTAGTAATTATTGTGTGTGTGTGTGTGTGTGTGTGCATGGGCGTCGGAAGCAAAAAAAATGTGGGTGGATCCTCAGAAATTTTTTACTGGAGTAGATGCCAATTACATTAAGAACAAATATACCGCTTTACCTGGTAAACGTATAGATCGGAAAGACAAAATGACGTAAATCGCCATATCATTGAGAGTGACAGTAGTGTAGGGGTAAGACGCACGCCATCTAGTTTTGACACAAATCGACCCACAAATAAACCGGTTCGAGTCCGGCTGTCGCCGAAATCAATCTTCTCCGTTTTTCCATCACATATCAAATCGGAAAGGCATTTATTTTCAATACAAATTAAGAAAATATTAGAAAAGTGGAAATAAAGCGTCTAATATGTGTTTAATAATAAGTCTTTATCGATTAGGGGTAGGTAAACAGACATGTGCTGAATGTTAGAGACGATAAAAGTGAGTGGGTCCAATATGATCGTAAAAAGTGGGTGGGTCTTGTCCCACCCACATACAATGGTTCCGACGCCCATGTGTGTGTGTGTAGCCATGAAAGTTAAGTGTCGCTGGTGTCATATTTGTGCAAAGGAGAACTTGGAGAACATCATACCGGATCATCTTGAGGTTAGGATTAGGTATAAATCAACGGACAGGGAGAACAGCTCCAGTAATAAATGGTTTTGGCGCAGGTATTGAGAGGTTAGGGTTAGGGTTAGGAAACAGCTAAGACTAATCTAAACAGGCAATGAAATTGTGAACTTGAAATATAAATCTGAAGACACGCACATATAGCGCTTTTCTTAGTAGGCTATGTTGGATTGACTTCGTTTAACGACGATCAAAACAAACTAGCTGACAGCCTGCCATGAACGTGAGATATATAACCAATCGGAGGAGAGCCCTTCTAGCCAATCAAAGACGAAAAAGGGGGTACCTTCCCCTACCACCCTGGGAAAAAAAATATCGCGCAGCGGACACATTTGTAAACATCTTTACTTGGACCCATTAGGCTTGTTTGAGATGCGCCTCGCCTCGCCTGCAGTTCAGCCGAGACTAGGCGGCTGCAGTGAGGGGAGGAGTGAAAAAAGTGCAGGCAAGACGGACAGTTCTCTCTTCTCGTAGTGGATCAGACACCTGCGAGATCAAAGGCGGATATCGCGGGATTCACACTCGTGCGCTTTGTTGCTGATAAACTGGATGTAATTAAAGTTCTGTTACTTTTATATGAAAATAAATATTATGAACAAGACACCCAAAGTTTTTGTTATTTATTTCCATTCGAAAGACGTGTTTATCAATCATTTTTACTTTAATTATGCCTACATACATGTTTGTATATATATATATATATATATATATATATATATATATATATATATATATATATATATATATATTATAAATATAACAACAATCACATAACCCACAGAGATCGCCTTTGTTAGAGAGTTTGGGAATATTCACACATAAAAACATGATATATCAGAGTTTTAAAATCAAACATTTTTTAAAAAGAACCATACATCACGGTTGTTTTAACCAATAGGCATTAAGCTGTGTCGTCTGCAAGTCGTTTCCCATCATGCTTTTGCTCAGCGCAGTCGGTGGAAAGCAGCTGCGCTCGACTGCAGAATCCGACACGTCCGCCTTTCGCTCGCGAGAGTTTTTTGACATACGTCAAGGACGCGCGCTTTGATATAAAAACACGCGTCGGAAACGCGCGTTTTCTGTGACCCCAAAGCGCACGTTAAAAACGCGCGTTTTTATGGTAAATCACGCGTTGAGGACGCGCGTTTTGCTGTCAAATCGCACGCTTTTGACGTGTCAGTGTGCAATCAGACGCCCGTCCAAGCATATATGAACACTTTGGCTTGCCATACAGAGCAAGGCGGACCGCCCTCGGACACATTTCTAACCGGCATGCATCTCGCGCTGATCACCGGTGATCGGTTCTGCGCAGATTTTGCTCATCTCAAACAAGCCTATAGTGTGAGCTGTCTCTTTAATACCGCGTGTTTTAAATACATGTTGCTGCTGATTGGACTGACATATTTGACACACCCACCAAACGAGAAAAAACGCATCTCAAACCCGTTGCACACCATTACACACCGTTTCCAGGAAACATGACATTCAACCGGAAACCGTAGCAAAACGTTGCGCACCGGTTTGAGCTTTGAACGTGCCCCTGGTCTCGTACTCCTCCTGTTGCTGCAAGCCTGTCATCTCGCGGCGGCGCGAGCGGTCACGTGGTTCCCGGAGCGCTCAATACTTCTAGCGATGTGTCAATACATTTGAATGGCTTAAACCGCGTAAGTTACAGCTTCACTATAGAGGTGTTTGCAGCAATTTTTGGTAAACAGTAGCCTACAGCATAGTGTGCATTGATTATTAAGTCAGCCACATTTACAGTATCATTTTATTATGGAGAGTGGTAGAGATGCAACATTAATGTTAATGTTTTTCTTGTATTTAGCCCTCAGGTATTCCTTATTAATTAAGTCACACTTATACTCATTGATGGTCAAATGTGACCATACACCTTAACTATTTTTAAAATAAATAGCCTATATTTTAGTTCTATAATATTTATTGAATATTTTGAGGATATCTTTTGGTACTACATACTATTTGTGCAATACTTATGGTCCATTAATGACCACTTAAAACCTTTTTCTTCTAATATTTTTATTATGTATATAACAATTAGTGTATTAAGGTTAAAATAGAGAATTCCAATGCAAAGAGGCAAATTAGAGCCATTTTGTGGCTGGAAAAATAAAAGAATTCACTTGAAATGCCATTACCCACTGGGTGCCTGTATGGTTCTTTAATAAATATACATGTAGGCTAGTCTAGTTGCTCAAAAAAGTATTGCAGATCATAACTGCTTACTTATTTGTGAAATTTTTAAATGTTAATAATAGTGAATAGAAAAGAATGCAAGCAAATATAATATAACCCCAAAAAAGTTCAAAATAGTGCTAAAAGGCAAACTTATTTTTCCTTATATGTACAGTAGGCTATATACATGTAACCCAGTAGAATACAGTTTTACAGTTAATGGGTTTAGTTCAGATTTATTTGTTGTTGTGAGTGAATTGCACGTTGATATAAAGTGTGTATGTATGCCTTTAAGGATACGGGATCAAAGAGCAAGTTTGATTGTTATTCACATGTATAAAACGTGGTTTTAACCAACAAGTTAGATATTCCTTTATTTAATTGGTTCATGAGAGTTTTAAGTCCCGCCTCTGATGCTGCGTGAGAGGGCGTGGGGGTGAGCGGGAGAGTGGAGAGGAGAGTGACGAGAAGTGCAGCCAGGAGAGTGACGCTGAGAGATTGCGGTGAATAAAAGTGTTTTTTTTTAATCGATAAAGCATCGATATATAATAGTGTGTATATAGCGACCTGTGTACGACACACAAGTGTTAAAGTGGAAGTGATTTGGGTTGTTACTCAGTTCTGTGGGTGTTCGGTTAACATCGCTGCCTTTAATCCAGTTTTCTGCGGCCATTTTATGTAGTTTAGCGGGGCTGACGCATCAGCATTAAATATAGCCGCTTATAGACTTAAAGACTCGCAAGACTGTTCACGCGGTGGTTTTCTTACACAACGAGGGAGACATTGAGGACCAGATAGCGCCCCAAATACCCGCGTTATTTGGGGTTCCTCTGGCTACGAGGGAGGTGCGTGTTGTCGGCTGACGAGGACGAGCGCGCGGAGCTGGGCGAGGACGAGATCGAGAGAGAGAGAGAGCGCGGAGCGGGAGCGAGAGCGAGCGAGGAACGGCGCGAGACGGGGAGAGCGAGAGAGATGCTGTGCGATGCTGAGCTGTGCGAGGCCACCTACAGGATTCCGTTGAAAGTGAGGTATCTTTATTGATTTTATTTGTGCTCAGGAGAGTGAAGGGGCCATTTTCAGTTTCCCGGCCACCACGAACACAAGCTACGATTCAGGCCTGCAACGGGGTGGGTTGTTTATGACTGGTGTGAGTGTGTGGGCCCACATCATTTAAAATCAGTATTGGTATACCAGTTGGTTCATTTCAATAACATTCAGTGCACTGAAAACAGGTAATATTCAGAGTGACGTTTTATACTCTCTGCGAGTCATCTTAATAACTTAATTCCAGTGTATTAACCCTGTTCATGCCTTTTTGAGTGGTTTGGTGACATATTGACTACTTAAGTCATTTATATTACCTGATATATTGTTTTATCAGTGTGATAGTGTTATTTGGGTGATTTATGAATGTGATAGTGTGAATTACTTCACATTCTGATATTCATATATATTTTATTTTTTTATTTTTTTATTTTCTATTTCAAATTAAATCCTTTACATTTTGTTATTCTTACCAGCGTATTCTTTCTATATCTGTTATAATAACCAGTTTATCTTGGGTGCATATAGAGAGTTTAATTTTAAGTAACTTTCTAACAGAACAGCATTTCATTGTGACTTCAGAGGGGCCTAACTTCAACATCTGTAGGCATTTAGCTAATGAATCTGGAGCGCTGTCCTACTTAATTACAGTAAAGACAGGTAGGGGGCGCTACATAAAGTGGGGGCTCGTCCGGGATCTCCCTCTTGTAAGTCATTAATGAGTTTCTAAAAGAAGAAAGAGAAAGGTTAAGCTCAAGCATATCCTGTCATTGCATTATACGTGACTGAGAACTGCAGAAAGTGTTAGCATGGCTCTAACGAACGACCCTTGTCTACAAGCCGAGTTAACCAGCTGGTGCAAAGAGGCTGCCATTGATGTGAATCATGCTTTAATGCTGCTAAATGTACCTGTTCACACAGAAGTGGCCGAAATTGAAGAGGTGATGGAAGGAGTAAAAGCGTTAGGAAGAGTTCGTGTACGAGACACAAGAGAAGGACCTACCTCACATTCTCTGCTGGTGTTGTGTGAGTGCAGACACGCCATTGACTCTAAGAGCACCCCACCTGAAGTGTCATGGGGAGAACAAGAAGAGCCATGGTCAGTCATCGTTATCCAGACACCGGAATCAGCATCTGAAACAGATTCTGGAGGTTTCACTGCGAAGTTGACAAAGTTCCTGATGGATGAAGGAAAGTCTCTCAATGATGTTCAAGCTTTGCTTTCTTCACACAGTGCCACAGACAGTTCCCCTGAATCAATTATACGTGCCATGGGTGAAGTACTGGAAAAAACGGTAAAGATCCCTAGAGATAGCAATGCATACCGACGCCTTCGCACCTTTTCAGCTGTAGTTCCAACCCCCATCGGAGAGGAGAACCTGGAAAACTGGATTGACCAAGCCAGGCTGATGATAACTGAGTGTGACTGCTCAGAGAAAGAAAAGCGCCGTAGAATTGTGGAAAGCCTCAAGGGTCCTGCATTGGACATTGTAAGAGCTGTCCGATTCTCCAATCCTGAAGCGAGTGCCTTGCAGTGTTTGGAAGCGTTGGAGAGCACCTTTGGATCATCTGAGTCTGGTGAGGATTTATACTTCAAGTTTCGTCTTATGCGCCAGAGCACGGGGGAGGCGCTGTCTGAATTTCTCAGAAGGATGGAGAAGACCCTCAGCAAAGTAGTGGAAAGAGATGGACTGTCCCTCAGACTGGTAGATAAAGTGCGAGTGGAACAGCTGATTAGAGGAGCTGTGAATTCCGACATGATGTTGCTCCAACTGAGGCTGAGAGAAAGGAAAAGTCACCCACCGTCTTTTCTGAGTCTGTTAAAGGAAATACGTAAGGCAGAGGAGAGTGAAGCGGCCCGCCACAGAATGTCTGCCAAAGCAAAAGCCATACAATTCTATGGAGAGGAAGAAACCAGCACCTCTGTCATCCAGGAACTCAAAGCTGAGCTGCAAGAATTGAGGACACAAATAAGTGGAGGTGAGCCCAAAGCTATGTCTACTTCATCATTAGTGATTAAAACTAAAGATCAACCATTCAAGAAGATTGAAAAAACGGAGAATTCGGAAGTACAAGAGTTAAAGAGACAGGTCGAACACTTACAGCAGCAGTTGGCAGTTCTGAGTGTCAGTTCCACTCGAGGCTCATCTCATGGTCCAGAGCAGCGGCAAAAACCATCACAGTCTGTGTCCACGTCATTAAGACCCAAGCCAGCCAGAACCAGAGACGACTACTTCTGCTACAGGTGTGGAGAAGATGGTCATATTGCCACAAAATGTCAAGTTCCACCAAATTCTGATCAAGTGATTCAGAAGCTCATTCGTTCTTTGCGGCAGGCAAAGAGTGGAAAGCACGAGACAGATGAAAATAGAACTGTTCCAGACCAAGCCTGTTTTTCCAGAAAGAGCCAGACAAACATCCATATGCCCAACAGTGTTCCTAAGGGACTAGTAGGACCGGCATCAACTGTAGAAGTGAAGCTGAATGGCCAATTATGTCAAGCACTGTTAGACAGCGGATCACAAGTGACCATCGTGTTTGACAGTTGGTTTTCCAAGAACCTGCCTGATGTGCCCATTCACCCCTTGACTGGATTATCTATATGGGGCCTCAGTTCTTCCAGTTACCCTTATAAGGGATATATTGTGGTTGACGTCACCTTTCCTGCCTCTGTTATGGGTGTGGAGGAGCCACTTTCCATCTTGGCACTGGTATGTCCTGAACCCCAAGGTCCTTCCCAATTGCCAGTTATTATTGGTACAAATGCCAGTTTCTTCAAACGTCTTGCTGATCTTAGCCATGATACTGATGGATCCAGTGTTGCATGTGCTTTGAGAATCCAGACTCAACATCCTGCCATCTATCTGCCACCACAGCAAGAAGCTGAAACCCGTTATGATGAGCCTGAAGGAAAAGTCAGATGGATAGGGCCTGGTGATTGTGTAGTTCCACCAAAGGGAGAAGTGTGTGCCGCCTGTAGAATGGAGACTGATCTGCCCTTGCGAAAAGATATCTTTGTGATAGACACCCCAGAGGAGGATCCTCTACCTGCCGGAACATTTATAACCCCCGTAGTACTCCCATTTTCAGCAGTTAAAGATCAACGTGTCCGAGTTCTACTCCAGAATGTAACATCCAAGGACATCTCCATTCCTGCTGGCACGGTAATTGCCAATGTGTATCCCACCGACACCGTCACGGTATCTTCTGGAGAACAGACATCCCAAGAAATAGACCCAAGTTTGTTTAATTTTGGTGAGTCATCCATTCCTGAGGCCTGGGAACAGAAACTGCATCAGAAATTATCAAACAGAGGGGATGTGTTTTCTACCAATGAATGGGATGTGGGATTAGCTCGAGGGGTTGAGCATCCGATCAGACTGAAAGACATCAAGCCATTCAGAGAACGTTCCAGACGCATTGCGCCTGCGGACATCGAGGATGTACGACGTCATATCAAAGAGCTGTTAGCGGCTGGAATCATTAAAGAGTCGAGGAGTCCGTATGCATCGCCCATTGTAATAGCCAGGAAAAAGAGTGGGGCAATCAGGATGTGCATCGATTACCGAACTCTAAATGCTCGTACTATCCCTGATCAGTACACCACTCCGAGGATCGATGATGCCCTGGACTGTTTGGCTGGTAGTAAATGGTTTTCTGTTCTGGACCTCCGCAGTGGATATTATCAAATAGCCATGGCCGAGGAAGATAAAGAGAAGACAGCGTTTATCTGTCCCCTGGGATTCTATCAGTTCGAACGTATGCCTCAAGGAATTACTGGAGCTCCAGCAACATTCCAGCGGCTAATGGAGAAAGCAGTTGGTGACATGCACCTCCTCCAAGTCATAGTGTACCTCGATGACATCATCGTGTTCGGGCGCACACTTGAAGAGCATGAAGAGAGGCTGTTGAAAGTCCTAGACCGTCTGAGAGAGTGTGGCCTGAAAGTATCGATTGACAAGTGCCAGTTTTGCCAGTCTCAGGTTCAGTATGTGGGTCACATTGTGTCAGCTGCTGGAGTATCCCCAGACCCAGCCAAAATTGAAGCAGTAACACGCTGGAAAATGCCCACCGATCTAAAATCATTAAGGTCATTCCTGGGGTTTTGTGGATTTTATCGGCAGTTCATAAAGGATTACTCTGCCATAGTGAGGCCTTTGACAGAGCTCACTAAAGGTTACCCACCAACATCTGGGCAACACAAGAAAATGACGGATGGCAAGAACTACTACAAAGCATCTGAGCCATTTGGAGAGCGTTGGGATGACACCTGTTCAGCAGCTTTCCATAAAATCATTTACTGTCTCACACATGCCCCAGTACTCGCCTTCGCCGACCCCAACAAACCATATGTACTGCATGTAGATGCCAGTCTGAGCGGACTTGGAGCTGTTCTGAATCAGGAGCATTCTGGTGGACTGAGGCCCGTGGCCTATGCAAGCAGGAAACTGAGTGCATCCGAGCAACGTTACCCCATTCATCAGCTAGAGTTCTTGGCGCTCAAATGGGCGGTTGTGGACAAGTTCCATGACTATCTATATGGTGCACAGTTTGTGGTGAAAACAGACAACAATCCACTTACTTATGTGTTGTCTAGTGCCAAGCTGAGTGCGACGGGTCATCGTTGGTTAGCTGCATTAGCTACCTATAACTTCAGCTTACAATACATGCCAGGAAGTCACAACATCGATGCGGATGTATTGTCTCGCTATCCCTGTGAATCCACTGCTTGCTCTAAATGGAAGGAAATACCAAAGTCAGGAGTAAGAGCCATCTGTCAGTTAGCAGTGACTACTGAAAGTGAGGAGTCATCATCCAGACTCGTGGATCACTTAGGCATTTCACCTCAGAGTATTCCAGAGGCATTCTCCTGTCCCACAGCTTTGGGTCTGGGTCACATGGAACAGCTGACTAATGCTGAGTTAAAGAAAGCTCAAGAAGAGGAACCTGTGGTTGGTGTAGTGAAGCGAGAAGTGGAGTCAGGAAAGATACTTACAGCTGCTAGGAGTTACAATAGTACCATTGCTCTGTTACAGCGGCAGGGACCCAAGTTAAAGATCAAGAGTCAACTTCTGTACAGACTAACCAAAAGTTCCTGTGGTAAAGAAAAAACTCAACTCGTCTTACCTGAGAGGTACTGGTCCAAAGTACTGCACTCCTTGCACGATGACTCTGGTCATTTGGGAGTAGAGAAAACTACTGAACTGATTAAAGATCGCTTCTATTGGCCTAGAATGTCTACATACATAGAGCAGTATGTTAAGAATTGTGGCCGTTGTGTAATGAGAAAGACATTACCCAAGAAGGTTGCACCACTGAATCACATGACCAGCAGTGGCCCGTTCGACTTAGTGTGCATTGACTTCTTGTCAATCGAGCCTGACTCAAAAGGTATCGGCAATGTTCTCATCGTAACCGACCATTTCACACGCTATGCCCAAGCGTTCACGGCCAAAGACCAGAAAGCTCTGACTGTGGCCAAGATACTGTGTGACAAATTCTTTGTTCACTATGGCTTACCCTCCCGCATCCACTCAGATCAGGGACGAGATTTTGAGAGTGGTCTCATAAAAGAGCTCCTAAGTATGCTGGGAATCAGAAAATCCAGAACGTCTCCATATCATCCTCAAGGGGACCCAAAGCCCGAAAGGTTCAACCGGACGCTACTTTCCATGCTTGGTACCCTGAATTCTGCAGAGAAAAACAGATGGAGCCAACACATTAACAGATTAGTACATGCCTACAACTGTACTAAGAATGAGGCGACCGGGTACTCACCGTATTATCTTCTGTTTGGAAGAGAGGCTCGTCTGCCGGTGGATGTGTGTTTTGGGACTTCGCCTGATGGAAAGGGACCTGGTAGCCATCAACAGTATGTGGAAAGAATGAAATCAGAGCTACAGAGAGCATATCAGTTAGCCACTGAAACTGCCCAGAAAAGTCAGCAGCGGAACAAACGATTGTATGACAAGCGAGTAGAACAGCAGACTTTGACCGTGGGAGACCGTGTACTGATAAGAAATCTGGCGTTGAGTGGAAAGAATAAACTGGGCGACAAGTGGAATTCTGTTCCTTACCTGGTGGTGGAAAAGCTAAAAAACTTACCTGTGTATCGCATGAAACCTGAAACTGGTATGGGAAGTGCAAGGACATTACACCGAGACCATCTCTTACCAGTTGGGGACCATGTGAGGTTGTCTGACCCTGAAGAACCAAAGAAAGTTTCTGCACCGCCGGAGGTCAGGACAAGATCTGTGGAGAGAAAACGGAGAAGAGGATTAGGAGAAAGGAATCTGGCCAGGACAAGTGAATTGAGGAATGATTCTGAAAGTGAAGAGGATGACCTGTGGTATTATAGCCCGGATAGGGTTGAGAGACAGCACAGGCCCGAGTGTGTTACACCGGAGGAATCGGCAGTGGAGGAGGAAACTGTTTGCCGTGGAGGTGAATTGGATAGACCCCTTGCAGAAATGGCAGAGCCCAAGTTCACTGAGGAAGGCCATGGAGAACTTTCAGATCAGAGGCCAGATGAAATGGGAGATCCTGGTTTAGAAGGGGAAGAGCCTAGCAGAGCCAATGCTTCCAAAGAAGTAGTAGAGACTGTTCATTCCCACCCCAAAAGAGACATACGACCAGTAGTCAAACTGAGCTATGATAGTCTAGGCCGGCCCACTAACCGACCCTTAACTCTGGTTCATAGAGGGATGGTCATAAATGTTGAGGGTGGGGAAGAGTCAGAAAAGAAACCCTGTAACACAGTGTGGTGTCACCCTATGGCACAGTGTACTCAGTGCGCTAAAGTAAACGCTTATCCTGAGCCTAAAGTCACATTTAAAGTGTTGAGAAGTAATCTCATGGGGTCATGAGATGTTTAGAAGGGGAAGCATGTAACCCAGTAGAATACAGTTTTACAGTTAATGGGTTTAGTTCAGATTTATTTGTTGTTGTGAGTGAATTGCACGTTGATATAAAGTGTGTATGTATGCCTTTAAGGATACGGGATCAAAGAGCAAGTTTGATTGTTATTCACATGTATAAAACGTGGTTTTAACCAACAAGTTAGATATTCCTTTATTTAATTGGTTCATGAGAGTTTTAAGTCCCGCCTCTGATGCTGCGTGAGAGGGCGTGGGGGTGAGCGGGAGAGTGGAGAGGAGAGTGACGAGAAGTGCAGCCAGGAGAGTGACGCTGAGAGATTGCGGTGAATAAAAGTGTTTTTTTTTTATCGATAAAGCATCGATATATAATAGTGTGTATATAGCGACCTGTGTACGACACACAAGTGTTGAAGTGGAAGTGATTTGGGTTGTTACTCAGTTCTGTGGGTGTCCGGTTAACATCGCTGCCTTTAATCCAGTTTTCCGCGGCCATTTTATGTAGTTTAGCGGGGCTGACGCATCAGCATTAAATATAGCCGCTTATAGACTCAAAGACTCGCAAGACTGTTCACGCGGTGGTTTTCTTACACAACGAGGGAGACATTTAGGACCAGATAGCGCCCCAAATACCCGCGTTATTTGGGGTTCCTCTGGCTACGAGGGAGGTGCGTGTTGTCGGCTGACGAGGACGAGCGCGCGGAGCTGGGCGAGGACGAGATCGAGAGAGAGAGAGAGCGCGGAGCGGGAGCGAGAGCGAGCGAGGAACGGCGCGAGACGGGGAGAGCGAGAGAGCGCGCGCAAAGAGCTGTGCGAGGCCACCTACAGGATTCCGTTGAAAGTGAGGTATCTTTATTGATTTTATTTGTGCTCAGGAGAGTGAAGGGGCCATTTTCAGTTTCCCGGCCACCACGAACACAAGCTACGATTCAGGCCTGCAACGGGGTGGGTTGTTTATGACTGGTGTGAGTGTGTGGGCCCACATCATTTAAAATCAGTATTGGTATACCAGTTGGTTCATTTCAATAACATTCAGTGCACTGAAAACAGGTAATATTCAGAGTGACGTTTTATACTCTCTGCGAGTCATCTTAATAACTTAATTCCAGTGTATTAACCCTGTTCATGCCTTTTTGAGTGGTTTGGTGACATATTGACTACTTAAGTCATTTATATTACCTGATATATTGTTTTATCAGTGTGATAGTGTTATTTGGGTGATTTATGAATGTGATAGTGTGAATTACTTCACATTCTGATATTCATATATATTTTATTTTTTTATTTTTTTATTTTCTATTTCAAATTAAATCCTTTACATTTTGTTATTCTTACCAGCGTATTCTTTCTATATCTGTTATAATTACCAGTTTATCTTGGGTGCATATAGAGAGTTTAATTTTAAGTAACTTTCTAACAGAACAGCATTTCATTGTGACTTCAGAGGGGCCTAACTTCAACATCTGTAGGCATTTAGCTAATGAATCTGGAGCGCTGTCCTACTTAATTACAGTAAAGACAGGTAGGGGGCGCTACATACATATGAATTCATACTGAATCAAGATCGAAATCAATATTTGTGCCCATCATCTCATAAGCTAATGCTGATTTTAGGCATCTACGCTGTAAATCAAGTTAGCTATGGTGTTGTGGCACATTATGCAGGTTATATATATTGTATGTAACTTATTTTGCCACAAAATATATTGAGTTGTCTTTTGAATAAAACTAGACTAAAATTACGAGATTTTTAGTCGACTAAAACTTGACTAACATGACTAAAACTAACAAGGCCATTTGGCACAAGACTAAGACTAAGACTAAATTAAAAATAGGTGACAAGATTAACACTAGGGAATAGTCAATACTTAAACATAATAATAATATGCACATTTGTATGCACAAAGTACATTTATTTTTGTTACATGTAAACATAACATTCCCGACCAAAAAATTGCCAGAAAATTACCTTCCTATATGCTTCCAAACTTGATTGGTTGATAGGTAAGATTGTGATTTCTAATTCACTGCCAATTTTGCATCATTAACATTACACTTCATATATATATATATATATATATATATATATATATATATATATATATATATATATATATATATATATATATATATATATATATATAGAATATGCATGTTCGTTGACAGATTTTGACAACTGAATTTATCATTTTGCATGTGATGACTAAAATAATGTTAAGAAGTTGTGACAATTTCACTGAGAATCAACTCGTCTGTGGCCAGTTTTGACCAGAAAGTCATGTGCATTTAGTTATTGAGAAAATTACTTACTCTTTTGTGCCAAAACACATGCAACACACAAGAAACAAATTGTTCAAAACAAGAAATGTTTTGTTTTGAGAATTTCATTTGAGAATTGAATTGCGTCAAAGCGATTGCAAAACACTGTAACTGATTAACGTTTTAGACACAATATTGCCAGTTATTTTGTAATTTTGCCAGTTACTTGTTCAGTTACTGGTTCTTTGGGGGGCTGACATGCTATATAGCACCGTTAAAATTTAAAGAACTTGTTAAGCCTAGTGTGGTTCTTCAGCAGTTCTTTGGGGTGGTTAAGGTGCTATATAGCACCACTGCCATACAAAATATCCGTTAAGCCTCAGTATAGTTCTTTGATGGTTCTCTAACTCTCTCTTAGTTTAGTTGGGTAAAGGATTAGAAAAGGACATTAAAATACAGTGTATTTCCTTACGATAATGTGGTTCTCAACATTTTGCACCCAAGGCTCCCCTATTAGAAAATATTCCAGGGCCCCCAAACAAGACCTTTTGACCTCAGAAAAGCATAAAAGTGATTCAAAACATCTTTTGCCATTGTAGTAAATTCCCATTCATAGCAAACATATGAAAGTAGAGTAACATATCTAAAATCTAAGGAGGAGAATTGGGTGGTTCAATGGTTCTACATAACTCTACATACATGGTACCTTAAAAAGTGCTATATAGCACTTAAAGTGGTTCCCCTATGATAACAAGCCAATTAACTACTTTTAGTGCTATTTAGCACCATTTTTGTTTAGAGTGTAGGATGCTGCTTTCTAATTAAGAAGCATCCACTTGGTCCCCAATAAATCAGTGTTATGAATACATTGATTTAGTGAATGAACAAAGACCCTTAAAGTCACTTATCAACACCTGTTGATGCTACTTTGTAACCTGCAGAAAGACTAATGGACAGACTGACCGTCTGTCTGGAACAAGCAAACACAGACAAGAAATTGACCCCTGCTGTTCTTTACACAGATAATCTTCGAGTGTCTTATCCTAATGAGGAACACCAAAACGACGAAGATGAGAATGTATATACTCCTCTGGGTAGAGATGAGGAAGGGTATGACACCATCCTTACATCCAGCAGCTCTGTGGTAATAGTGAATCGCCCCCCTGCACCAACCCCACGGCCTGATTCACTTCCTTCCCCGGAGGACAAGACTCCTTTCATTGCACAAGGTTTGAATTTTCAATTTGTCACTTACAGCAAATTAACTTATTTCCTGCCCTTGTGAGCATTTTAGCAAACATCTGTGTCTGTTGTGTGACATTAAAGGAACACTCCACTTTTTTTGAAAATAGGCTCATTTTACAAGTCCCCTAGAGTTAAATAGTTGAGTTTTACAGTTTTTGAATCCATTCAGACGATCTTTGTATCTGGCGGTAGCACTTTTAGCATAGCTTAGCATACATCATTGATTCTGATCAGTCCATTAGCATCTCATTCAAAAAATGACCAAAGACACATATTTTTCCTATTTAAAACTTGACTCTTCTACAGTTACATCGTGTGCTAAGACCAACTGAAAATGAAAAGTTGCGATTTTGTACACCTATATGGCTAGGAACTACTTTCTCATACCTGCGTAATAGTCGCGGATCTTTGCGGCCGTACCATGGCTGCAGTGGCGCAATGATTCGTTGGTATTCTGTGAAACATGGTGGTAGTATACACCTTCGAATGGTAGTATACACATTCAGACTGTTATTTGCCCTCTAATCCTTTAATAGACGGGGAGAAAAGAGACCTTAACCTGTTAGCCCGCACCCCCGCTTTTGAAAAAATCCTAATAAATGGCATACTCAGACTAAAACCGATACAGTTAATTAATCCTTTGCACTAAAAGCATAAGTATGGTGTCATTTGAAAGCAGACACTTGGCAGTTTACTGTACTACAGCTGAAGCCACATGTCTGACCATGTTATATTTAAAATCGGAAGATGATAAGTCTAAAACTTTGACTTTTATTAAATGTTTTTCAAGATCATGTCATATGATTTTATTTTTATATTTATCTAAAAAGTTAATTGATGTTTATTGCCATCTCTTCTGAGCTACCATTCAGTTTATTGTCTCTTTTGTTTTGAGGTGCAAACTGCCCATTCAGTTCCAGTCTCCCCAGCAC
This sequence comes from Gobio gobio, assembly GCF_949357685.1. Lineage (NCBI taxonomy): Eukaryota > Metazoa > Chordata > Actinopteri > Cypriniformes > Gobionidae > Gobio > Gobio gobio. The sequence continues at coordinate 26,357,699 of NC_137098.1, forward strand.
ACTTTCACACCTCTCTGGCCTGGTTATGGCTCTAATTATCTTATTCTTTTGTCTTCATTGTAATCACTGACGACTATCTATTCAAACTGTTCTATTAAAACCTAATTTCTTTGATCAGACTTCTCACTTCACCTTCTAAAGTGCCTCAAATGCCGTTGTTGACAATAGAAACATTTCAGTGGGTTTTCAATTTCAGTCCATTCAAAATTATTAATAAAAATAACGTATTTGCCCAGGTGGCAGGTGCATTGGCTAGCTAGCACGTTAGCTTAGCACACAATCAAAACACAGTAAATTATGAGATTAAAACCATGTTTTTTCTCCAAAAGTACTTTATATCACAAGTCGCTTCGGTTACTAATGTAACCTCGGTTCCCTGAGAAGAGGGAACGAGTATTGCGCTTAGCTAAACGCTAGGGGAATTTCCTTTCCTCGAGATTTTGAAGCAAATTTTTATCCTAAAAATACCATGTAAAACGCAGTGCAGCTGCACAACTCTCAGCAGGAAGCAGCTGCGTGCTGATTGGCTGTGCCGCTGCAACTGCAGGAACCTATGGCGAGCCTGCTGGGCGGGAAGGACCAATCAGGTCCCTCTAATATTCCTGCCACAAGGGGCAGCAGAATTTGCATAGCCAAGGGTATAAAAGACCCTGTCTCGCCAGGTTCGTCAGGTTAATCGACTGAAGCGACTCCCTGAGCAAGCGAAGCACGGCAAGCAAACGCAATACTCGTTCCCTCTTCTCAGGGAACCGAGGTTACGTTAGTAACCGAAGCGTTCCCTTTCGAGAGTACTCTCGTATTGCGTTTACCCAATGCAAAACGCCGTGCTCGCTTAACGGCTCTGAAAGCCTGGAGACACCATACCCAGACCGACCTAAGTGAGCCCGTAATATGATATTCATAGAAGTCCCCAATATGAGCCAGACCTGAGTCGGGCCATTTAATGAGAATAACACGCAAAGATACGTGTAGTATATATATATTATATATATATATATATATATATATATATATATATATATATATATATATATATATATATATATATATATATATATATATATATATATATATATATATATATATATATATATGTGTGTATAGACCAGACATAGTCGGGCCAAAGAATATTGAATGACCAGATAATTCGAGTCATGTAAGGAATGTGCTTATGACTTATACTAATACTTAACCCAGACCAGACTATCGGGCCATAAGGGGTTAATATGTATTACACAGCGAGAAGCCCAGCCTGTAAGGCAGGGACATCCAAATTATAAAACCTGATAAAAGTGGACGTGGAGGCCCAGCCTGCCGCCACACAGATATCATTCAGAGAAATGCCAGTAGACCAAGCCCACGACGAGGCCATGCCTCTAGTAGAATGGGCTTTGATGCCTATAGGGCAGCTGAGATCTTTGGACTCATAAGCCAGCGAGATAGCATCCACTATCCATCGTGACAAGGTCTGCTTTGTAACCGCGCACCCGCGGGTGCGGCCGCCAAAGCACACAAAGAGCTGTTCAGTTTGCCTGAAAGCAGCGGAATATATTAGGCATTGAGCATTGTCTTGCGAGGCGAAAATATCCACTTTTGCCTCTCCAAACATGCCCCAAATTGTCTGAATCGTTTGTGGGTGAAGAGACCACTCTGCTGGGGACACTTTGCCCCTGGACAGCATGTCCGGACCCAAATTCAGAATGCCTGGCACATGAGTCGCTCTCAGCGAGCTCAGGTTGTGCTCTGCCCATATTAGGACTTTTTCCGCCATTGTGTGTAGACCAATAGATCTTAGACCGCCCTGGTGATTTATATAGGCTACCACTGACCTGCTGTCTGTTCGGATCAGGACATGGTGGTGCTTTATGTACGGAAGGAAAGCTCTTAGCGATAGTGTGACCGCTTTTATCTCTAGACAGTTTATGTGAAGGCTCTTTTCCGAGTCTGACCAGAGACCGGAGACTGGCCTGCCCTTATGAAGGGCTCCCCAACCTAGGTTGGATGCATCTTTCGAGATAACTTTCCACTTCGTAACAGTGCCCAAACTCACACCCGTCTGATACCAGACAGGATTTATCCAAGGAGCCAGAGCCAGCACACAGCTGTGGTCTACCTTGATTTTTAATCGGCCCGAGAGCCATGCGTGAGCTGGAACGCGGCGATTCAGCCAGCGCTGTAGGGGGCGAATGTGTAACAGACCTAGTCTGAGGACCGGCGCCGCCGAGGCCATGTGACCCAACATCCTCTGAAAGTGTTTGAGAGGAGTGTATGCACTGGACCTAAGGGAAACCGCTCGGTTCCGAACAGAGAGCGCGCGCTGTGACGTCAGTCGCGCGTTCATCTGTAGTGAGTCTAACGCTGTTACCAGAAAGGAAACGTTCTGTGTGGGAGACAATGAGCTCTTTGCCACATTGATTCTGAGACCCAAGCATTTCAAATGGTTGAGAAGCCAAGATCTGTGGTTCAATAACGGTATCTCTGACTGAGCTATTATGAGCCAGTCGTCGAGATAGTTGATAATTCTCATTCCCCGAAGCCTCAGCGGGATTAGCGCCGCTTCCAAGCACTTCTTAAACGTTCAGGGAGCCAGAGATAGACCAAAGGGTAGCACCCTGTATTGGTAAACTTTCCCCTCGAAGGCGAATCTCAAGAATGGCCTGTGATGGCGGGCTATATGTATATGAAAAATAGGCATCCTCTAGATCTACAGTGAAAAACCAATCTCCTGGGCGAATGTGCGCGAGGATTTGTTTAATTTTCAACATTTTGAACGGGCGCTTCATAAGGGCCTTGTTCAGATGTCTGAGATCTAGAATGGGCCTGAGACCACCGTCCTTTTTTGGTACAAGGAAGTAACGACTGTAAAAGCCTGACTCGCTTTGTGAGGGGTGTACGGCTTCCTCCGCCCCTTTCATTAACAGTTTTGATATTTCGGTTCGAAGCACGTGACTTGTGTCGGTTCTCACCATTGTCTCTTCCACGGCGTGAAAGCGAGCGGTCTGCGAGCAAACTGTAGCGAGTAACCTTGTTCTATTGTGTTCAACACCCATTTTGAAATTCCGGGAATGGCCCGCCAGGCCTCAGCCTTCGAAGCCAGGGGCTGAATTAATTTGTGGGGCGAGTCGCTGGGTAACAGGGACTCGGTGGCCCGATAATGTTGTGTTAAAGTGGCGTTCACCAGAGCGCGTTTGTTCACGGGCTCTCTGACTGGGAGGGAATTGTTTCCCGCCGCCTGAGTGAAGGGGGCCGGGGGACATAGAATATTGGTGCTTGTATACAGGCGAGCGCACCTTGGTCGCACGCAGGGCCAAGTCATTGGCACCGCGCAGGTCCTTCAGGGCCTCGGTATCAGGGACGGACTCATCCAGGGAACGGAGGAGTTTGGCCTGGAAGACCTGAAGCACCGCCATAGAGTGTAGCGCTGAAGCCGCCTGGCCGGCGGAGGCGTATGCTCGACCGGCGAGGCTTGAAGTAGTGCGGCAGGCTTTAGATGGGTGTACAGCCTTTGACTGCCATGCCCTGGCGGAGGGCGGACAAAGGTGTGCAGCGACGGCTTCCTCGAGGGGAGGAAGAGCGTGATATCCCTTTTCCTCACCACCATCGACCACCGAGAGCGCGGGAGAAAAAGCAGATTTGGAGCGAGATGAAAATGGCGCCTTCCACGACTTGGATAATTCCTCGTGGACTTCTGGGAAGAAGGGAGCGGGTTTTTGAGCGGTTGGGTGGCGGCGGTTCTCGAAAAACCACTCGTCCAGTCTGCTTCTCGTGGGCTCCTGGGGTTGAGACCAGTCAATACCGAGGTCGTCCATGGCCTTAGTGAGCAGGCGCATAAGCTCAGCGTCAACTGAGGTTTTGCCGCCCATGGCAGTCCGTGTCGAAGTAGCGTGCTCCGAGACGGTGTCCGACCACCCGCTTTCAGATGCAGCAAGCGAAAGGCTGTCATCCTCCTCCTCTTCCGGTCCGCCGAAGGAAACAGTAGCAGCCACCAGACGAGGGGAGCTGTGCTGTTCCTCGGCGAACATGACAGGGGATGGCGAGGCACGTGGGGAAATGACCGCTGTGTGCTCGTCAGAGCGCTCCGGGGGCCTCTGGTCGCGGCGTTTCTTCTTACGCGGCTCGAGAGGCTGAGAGCAAGGGACGGGATTTGGATCGAAACTGGCGAGCCGAGCCCGAAGGGTCTGCAGCGCCAGTTTGTTGCACTCCGGGCAGCCGCCCTGGTTGAGTGCGGCCTGCGCGTGGTCACGTCCGAGACATGAGACGCAGATGATGTGTCGATCCTCGTCCGGGAGAAAGCCTCTACACAAGGCGCAGGAGGAATGAGACATTTGCAACAATGTCTCGGCTCTTTTCGTGAGGGTGTAGCAACGCCAAACACACGGATTGGTATAAAAGGATATGTGGCGGATGGTGCAGCTGGAAGGCAGACTGAAGGCGGAGAATCCGACGTCCTCAGGCTGCAGAGTTCTGCTGGGTGCGTGTCGACGGCAGGCTTCAATCCAGAGCTCAGCGAGGTGAGTCGCTGAAGAAGAAATAATCTGACGAACCTGGCGAGACAGGGTCTATGCCGCCCTTAGTCACGATGCGAAGGCTGAGGTTCCTTTTCACAGATGTTTAATGATCTCATTGACACAGACACCAACACCGTAGAACTGAACAAAAACGAAATATACAACATAACATCAATTACATGGAAAACAAAAATATAACATTAAACTCGCAAATAAACAGAAAATATATCCACATACCACTTTTGCCTGCTTGTGAACTAAGAGAGGGGGTTATATCTTGAAGATTCTTGGTTGGATGACTTATTATTACAGAGAGAAACACCTTTAACTTTGTGATGCATACATCATTCCATCTCTTCATGTGGATGACAAAACAGGAAGTGACATACAAAAGCATGATGGGAATAAAATAAAATATAACCAAAAACTCTTAGAAAGAAAAAATCTTTCACAAATAAACAGCAGCTCAGTATAGAAATCACAATAAATATTATAAAATAGTCAAAATATAAAAAATGAGACTAGTCAAAAGTAGCTTAAGTAAATGTGTGCTGAAGTACACAAACGCCATCTAGTGGAAATTAACAATATAGACAGAGAGCTTTGTGACTGCAGATACACTCCCACCATCACGCAATGTGTGATTCTTAATCGAAGTTGAGAATTCTCAAGTAACTAAGCAGGAACTTCTAAACATTAAGGGGTAAGTATACACATTAAGCATACACAGTTAAACATTCTTGTCAAACTTAACCCTTTAATCAGCTTCAAGTAGTAACACTGTTTTGTGTATGGGTCTTTCTAGGTAGACTGACTTGCCTGTGCGTGCACCCTTGCTATCTAGTGTTGCATCACTAACAAGAAGCTTGAGTCTTCTCACTCTTCCATCAGTTCCTGAGAAGACTTCCACCACTTTGGCTAGCTTCCACTGATTTCGTGGTGCCAAGTCATCTTGGAGCAGAACAATATCATTTATCTTGGCATTTCTCCTGCTCTTGTTCCACTTACATCTCTGCTGCAAATTCAAAAGATATTCCTTTCTCCACCTGGTCCAAAACTCATTCGCCAGAAACTGAACTCTTTTCCATCTCTTCTGAAGATAGAGATCCTCCCTTACAAACTCTCCAGGAGGTGGTGCAATGATAGTTGGCTTCATTGTTAGTATGTGATTCGGCGTCAACGGTTCTGGTCCCACAGGATCATTGATGTGCTCTGAGGTCAATGGTCGACTATTTATGATCGCCATTACTTCATACATGAATGTTCTTAAGGAAGAACTGTCCAGTCTCGCTGCAGACTGATCTAGGATGGCCGTCAATACACTCCTTACAGTCCGGATCTGTCTCTCCCAGACACCACCCATGTGACTGGAAGCAGGCGGGTTCATGACGAAGGTACAGCCTAACTCTTTCACACGTTCTTGGTCCATCTGCTTCATCAACTCCAGGAACACTCTCTTTGCACCAATAAAGTTGGTACCTTGATCACTGTGCAGTTGACTTACTTTGCCACGTATAGCAATAAAGCAACGCAGTGCGTTAAGAAAGGCATCAGTGGTAAGATCATCTAGCACCTCAAGATGAACTGCACGTGAGCACATGCAGGTGAACAAGAGTCCGTACCTCTTCAACTCTCTTCTTCCCTCTTTAACATAGAATGGTCCAAAGCAGTCCATGCCACTATAAGTAAACGGAGGGGTAGCTTCCATCCTTTCCTGTGGCAGGTCAGCCATCCTTTGTTCCTGATTGGATTTCCTTAGCTTCCTACACTTAATGCATTTGTAGATGAGAGATGACACTTCACTACTGCATCCCAGGATCCAAACACCATTGGAACGGATTTCATTTATGGTCATGCCACGACCTTGATGTTGCACCTTCTCATGGAAGTGTTTTATGAGTAGACGAGATACATGATGCCCTTTAGGAAGAATGGCTGGATGCTTGATATGAGGGTGAAGTTCTGCTTGCGTCAATATTCCTCCAACCCGTAGGATATCATGATCATCGATAAATGGACTTAACTTGTATAGCTTGTTGGACTGATTTGAATTAACTTCTTTCCCTTGTCTTAAAGACTTGATTTCGGCACTGAACACTTCTTCTTGGACTGTACGGATTATGAATTGTTCAGCATCCTTTCTTTCTTCCAGAGTAGTGGATTTGTTTGATCTTTCTACCAAACCTTTCACCCTCCTTGCATAACGTTTGAGTCTCGCTACGCCTTTTACTGCCCTCTTCCAATCTGAGAACCTTTGCAGGCGATCTGAAAGAGACCACTCTTCCTTTGCCTTGGTCATAAGAACCTGTGCCCTTTTGAGCTCCGGGTCTCCATCGTCAACGCCCACCGTAATGTCCTCCTTAGGAAGTTCTCTTTGCCACAAGAAACTTGGACCAGTAAACCAGTTCGATCCCATGAGTTCCTTTACAGTGAGCCCCCGAGAGGCATGGTCAGCTGGATTCTGATCTGAAGCAACGTATCTCCATTGACAAGGCTCAGTGCTTGTTCTGATTTGCTGAATTCGGTTGGCTACAAATACATGGAACCGTCGTGCATCGTTGTTAATATAACCAAGGACAACCTTGGAGTCGGTCCAATAGTATTCACGAATGCCATCCAATTCTAGTTCTCTTTTGAGCAGATCACCAATTCTTGTGGTGACCACAGCAGCTGAGAGCTCCAGTCTGGGAATCCTTTGTATTCGTCTTGAAACTTGGTGACTGCTCTATTCCAACGTGAACTCAACCAGTCTGGCAATTTGGCTGATATTCTCTGATTTTCAACACAGTCATTCAAAGCTTGTAAACCTTGAACATAAGGCATGGCTGACTCAACACTGCTTAGGAAATCTACAAATTCCTGGAGATCTTTGCTGTCTTTGGTAGCAATCTTGTGCCAAGACTGTATTTTGTCACGATAAGATTTACCAACTACGAACGGATTGCCGAACCGGTCGTCAAGGATGTTCCAGGCTGCCGTGTAAGCTATTTCTGTTCCAGCCACAAAATGTCCGTCAATAGCTCTCTTGGCTGGACCAACTACATACTTGCGTAGAAAGTAGAGCTTCTCTTGAGGTGGCAAGTTCTTGCGGTCAATTAATGTCTGGAAGGACAGCTTCCAGTCATTATACTTTAGGGGATCTCCAGAGAAAACAACAGGTTCTGGAATTGGGATCCTGTTGGCTGTAATCGCTTCAGCGAGTGCCTTCACAAGATCATTAGAAGCTTCAGTTGGAGCAGCCACTATAGTTGACTGAGAGATATGAGCTTGCGTGATTGGAGCCTTTTGAGGAGAACAAGAGGGTTGGTTTAAAGGGGCAGTGACTTGAGTGAACATGAATGGCTGTGAAATAGGACCATTTAGTTGAGAAGTATAATCTTCTTGTCTTTGTTGAAGAGGAACAGGACACTGTTCAAACTCCTCACCTTTGATGCTTTCAGCATAAACTTGTAGTCTTGCTTGTGCTGCATTATGCTTTTTTAGTTCCTCCAATCGTTCCACTTCCTTTTTCTTTTCTACCAACTTTATTTTCCTCATAGTACTTTCCGAGATAAATTGAGCCCTTTTTCTTGCATGCTCTGCTTCTATTTCCTTTTCTTGAGCTTCTCTCTCGGCTGTTACCCTTTCATCCTCTGCCTCAAGTTTCCTAATTTCCTCTTCATATTGATGTTGTTTCTTCATTATTTTAATCACCTCTTGTGTAGCCGCTACTTCAGCTGCTGCTTCTTGTCTTTTCTGCTGAGAATCATGGGAGGATTGACTGGACATCTTGGAAACAGACCTTGACTTATTGGAGGTTGCTGAGATGACGCTGGACACGGTGGCTTCAAACACTGAATCTGAATCAGGCCATGGAATGTCCTCAGGATCCCCATTGAGGAAGCGTTGAGCCTTCTCATTTGCAGTACTAGTAATGGCAAAACAAGTGTCAATTTTCCTCCGAATTTCAGGTTCAGGGCTTATAATGCGTCTCATGTCATCATAAATATGGTCGACCTCAGACTGAATGGCGTTAATAGTGCTCACAACTTCAGAAACCAACTCAGCATCATCATTGCTCTTTATGGCTCTTTTCAAACCATTGATGTGATATTTCCATCTTCTGTACTTCTGCTCAAAGCTTCTTTTCAGTTCGTTTAGTTTAGCATCTTGGAGTGATTTACCCCTTTCAGTGAGTGTGCGTGCACGTTGGCTTCTTCTAATATCTGTGAAATGTGGTTGTTGTACTTGTGCAGCAACTTCAATTTGGTCAGCTATATCAGCCTGCTGTGGTGGGATGACCTGCTCTGCATTGTCTAAGTCTTGTGTAATTGGGGCTGCATAGCTACCTTCTTTAGTGGACAGCACTGTATTTTCACTTGTGTAAGACATGTCAATACTGTGTTGTTCTACAATGTGCTATTCAAAGATTAGCGTATAGCCACTAACTCAGTTAGACTTATGTGAAACAACCATGTAAATCATAAGTACAGAACTGTCAAGTAGCAGAAGTACAAATAAGTTGTAAAATTCCGCACACTTAAAGAAAGAAATATAAAGTAAGCAAACAACTTTTGAATATAACAGAAAATTCAAACTTTAGTCCTATTTCTTTTCCTTTTTTTTCTCTCTCAATAATACAGCACACTTGCTTATTTGTTTAGTCCGCTATTTAATAAGCCAACCAATAAGAGAAAAATGTCCAACTTTTCTTGGAATGAAGATGATGGAAATACCAGTGCAATTGAAACTTTAGCACAGTTCACAAGACCGTGTGCTGCTACCAAGTCACTAACTTAAAAGTGCATGCTTGTTCAGCCTTTACTTGCTCGCTGGCTTCTTCAGTCAGTCAATTGCAAACTTTAAAAGGTGTACTTCTCTTATCCAATAAGTAGCGCTTCTTGCTGGCCGACTTCCTTGTGCCGCTTTGCCATCTGATGCTCTTGGCCTTCACCGATGCAACCAAGTGTTCTACTATGCCGCCCTTAGTCACGATGCGAAGGCTGAGGTTCCTTTTCACAGATGTTTAATGATCTCATTGACACAGACACCAACACCGTAGAACTGAACAAAAACGAAATATACAACATAACATCAATTACATGGAAAACAAAAATATAACATTAAACTCGCAAATAAACAGAAAATATATCCACATACCACTTTTGCCTGCTTGTGAACTAAGAGAGGGGGTTATATCTTGAAGATTCTTGGTTGGATGACTTATTATTACAGAGAGAAACACCTTTAACTTTGTGATGCATACATCATTCCATCTCTTCATGTGGATGACAAAACAGGAAGTGACATACAAAAGCATGATGGGAATAAAATAAAATATAACCAAAAACTCTTAGAAAGAAAAAATCTTTCACAAATAAACAGCAGCTCAGTATAGAAATCACAATAAATATTATAAAATAGTCAAAATATAAAAAATGAGACTAGTCAAAAGTAGCTTAAGTAAATGTGTGCTGAAGTACACAAACGCCATCTAGTGGAAATTAACAATATAGACAGAGAGCTTTGTGACTGCAGATACAGGGTCTTTTATACCCTTGGCTATGCAAATTCTGCTGCCCCTTGTGGCGGGAATATTAGAGGGACCTGATTGGTCCTTCCCGCCCAGCGGTCTTGCCATAGGTTCCTGCAGTTGCAGCGGCACAGCCAATCAGCAGGCAGCTGCTTCCTGCTGAGAGTTGTGCAGCTGCACTGCGTTTTACATGGTATTTTTAGGATAAAAATTTGCTTCAAAATCTCGAGGAAAGGAAATTCCCCTAGCGTTTAGCTAAACGCAATACGAGAGTACTCTCGAAAGGGAACGAAATGTTTTAAATAACCTTCTGTGGTCTCATTTGGCTTCGGATCAAAAAAGCAGACAGAAAATATATATTTTTACAACTGCATAATGATAAAAGCTATGTCGAATAGAATTGCATTATAAATATAATCTATTATGAAAACACCCAACATGGTATAAAGAACACAGATAAACCATCGTCGCGAATGTGTTTATTATCTTCAAATATGTCTCTATTTGCATCTTTTCGCGATCTCAGGAAGCTTTTATTATGGACTTCTATTATGGCACATGGTATCTTCTTCGTCTGTCTGTACGATATATGGACTACATGTGCACAGAGCGCCCTCCGGCTGCCAGTATGAATTGAAAACAATACATCAGAGTCTCCAGCACTCATGATTTAATCTAAGCCTTTTGGGGAAATATTGAATAAAAAAATACTCCTCTGTTTTGAAATTTGACACAGACATATGAGAATCTATCAATATTTCTCCTCATCTGCACACTTTTGAACTAAAAGCCCTGAGGGATGTTGATTTGTCGCGAGTCTTCGTGACGAACATAGAGGAGTTTTTTTTATGAATGACATCAGCTGATGCTCATATTACAATCAAACCGTACCAACTCCTGACACATATTAACAAATTACTGTCACTATAAGACTTTGAGAATGAAACAGAGGTAAAAAATGGAAGCTTGAGTCTTAGATCTTTTTAATGATGTATAGTTTGTCAAGGTAATTACTTACATCTGACAGTCATTTGAGCTAATTTAAACAAATAAAGCTTAAAGGAACACTCCACTTTTTTTGAAAATAGGCTCATTTTACAAGTCCCCTAGAGTTAAATAATTGAGTTTTACCGTTTTTGAATCCATTCAGCCGATCTTTGTATCTGGCGGTAGCACTTTTAGCATAGCTTAGCATACATAATTGATTCTGATCAGTCCATTAGCATCTCATTCAAAAAATGACCGAAGACACTTTCAATATTTTTCCTATTTAAAACTTGACTCTTCTACAGTTACATCGTGTGCTAAGACCAACTGAAAATTAAAAGTTGCGATTTTCTTCACCTATATGGCTAGAAATTACTTTCTCATACCTGCGTAATAGTCGCGGATCTTCGCGGCAGTACCATGGCTGCAGCAGCGCAATGATGTTACAGCGCCTGAAAGTAGCCCCCAGCTAGGTAACTTTCAATGTGACCGGCACTAAGTTTGTGTAGTTGCAGAGAAAGTTTCAGGCTTGCAGCACATTTACCTGTGTGATTAGCCATGGTTCTGTGTGTTGTAAAGGGCTGTGATAGTAAGTCGAAGGTGTATACTACCACCATGTTTCACAGAATACCAACGAATCATTGCGCTGCTGCAGCCATGGTACGGCCACGAAGATCCGCGACTATTACGCAGGAATGAGAACGTAGTTCCTAGCCATATAGGTGTAGAAAATCGCAACTTTTTATTTTCAGTTTGTCTTAGCACACGATGTAACTGTAGATGAGTCAAGTTTTAAATAGGAAAAATATTGAAAGTGTCTTTTGTCATTTTTTGAATGAGATGCTAATGGACTGTTTAGAATCAATGATGTATGCTAAGCTATGCTAAAAGTGCTACCGCCAGATACAAAGATCGGCTAACGGTAAAACTCAACTATTTAACTCTAGGGGACTTGTAAAATGAGCCTATTTTCAAAAAAAGTGGAGTGTTCCTTTAAGGACGAATGTGTCCTCACTCAGGTTAAGAGGAGTTATGGACTGTTCATCACAGGCAGCAATCTTAAATGTTCGATTTCAGTTTCATTAATCGTTAAATTAGATGAAGGGGCCAAGTGACTTGTATTGAGCTTTATCAATCATTTACACAATTCTGGAGCTGTATTCATAAAGCATTAAAGAAGCAGTACTCCTGCAAGACCACAATCACTTTAGCTTCTTATGACCGAAAGATCTCATGAACAACAGTATCCAACCCTTTTTAGACATCCCTTACAAATTCAGAGCATAATTCCAGAGAGCATGTATGCTTTATATTTGTAAAACAATAAAACACACAATTCATGCATCACCTTTGACCAGCACTCACAGAGGAACAATTGCTTAGCAACTAAAAGTTACAACACATAAGGCTTCTAACAAGTGTCCACAACCAAGTCTCATTGCCACTGTTTCTTTGGAGCCATACAGCGTTTTAATAGCCTCATATTTGTCGCTAGTCTCATATTTGACACTAGAGTCTGAGCAGCAATGTCCAACGTGTCTGTTAGTATGAGCCAGTGTATGTGTCTTTGGATGACACTGTAAGGCAAATCAATAAGATATATTTACAACACTATCAGAGGCTATTTTGCATGAAACAGATGGTAACCAGGTAGTGTTGCTATGGCCGCCTTGTAATAGCCTCATATTTCATATTTTAATGCAGAGTAGATGAAAACATATGCACTGCACTGACTCACATTCTGAAAATCTCTCTCTCTCTCTCTCTCTCTCTCTCTCTCTCTCTCTCTCTCTCTCTCTCTCTCTCTCTCTCTCTCTCTCTCTCTCTCTCTCTCTCTCTCTCTCTCTGTCTATCTATCTATATGTCAATATCTCTGGCTGTCTGTCTGCAGTAGTGTCCCTATTTGTCTCCTGACAGTTATCTGCCCATCTGTTGTAGAAGTACTGAAGTACTTTTTTTTGACAATCAAAATATTGGCTACGGTTGGCATTATTGGACTGAAAGATGAGGAAAAGAAAAAGTAGGTATTGAAAAACTTCTTCATTAAAAAGAGAATTGATGGACAAAAAGGAGGCCAAAGAAATTTGCTATTTTTGCAGTATAGTTATTATCAGCTTCTCTCTGAAATCCCCTTCTTCTGAAATAAAAACTCCTTTTGTACTGATACAGTCATCACAATAGGCCTAAATCATATTGACAGGGCATTCATATTTATATCATGGAGGGAGTCTTCATACTTCATTTTAGCCACTAATCACTGACATTTAGTGAAAGATTTAGAAAGAATAACAAAGACCAGTTTAAATGATCTTATATGTATTTCACATACATCATCAGAGCACATTTAATACAGTGTGCACAATGTTCAATGCAAAGTTAAACAACTCGAGGCATGTTATTTTCCATGAACCATATATTAAACTCGATACATGAGTGGTAAAAACTGAGGAAACCAAGTACATAATTTACTCTCTTCATAGATTGTTGAAGGACCACAAGTCTTTAGGGTGTAGGGACCGCTACTGTTTTAGAGTCATGTTTCCCTGTCATTATGCTTTGTGGCAGTGCTGCGGTAAGCAAGATGAGTGTGTGTACTGTGTGTGTATGTTGGGTTCAGAGAGGGTTGGGAAGAATTTATCAGCTAGTCTCTCTGCTGGGAATGCATTATTGTATTGAATGTCATAATGAGCTGTTTTTTTACATTGAGAGTGGGCATGGGGGGCAGGATCTGTACTGACAGCTGCATATGATGCACATCTCTCATTCACCTGTACAAAAAAAATGAATGGATATAACAAAGAGGTTATTATATTATAATACCAAAATAAATCATGGTTAAGCTTGATGTTATTCATGAGAAGTTTCATAACTTATCTGCTCACTGCAACAAATGTGCAGTGTCGGGTTTTCATGTTTTATGGGCACTTTCCATAGATATAATGATTTTATATTGTTCAAACTGTATATTCTATTCACTAACCCTACCCCTAAACACAACCATAACAGATAATTTTCTGCATTTGTACATTCTGATAAAAAATTCAAATTAAAATAAAAAAAATATTCTGTATGATTTATAATCTGTGCATGCACAAAGTATGGGTTTACCAGGACACCACACACACACACACACACACACACACACACACACACACACACACACACACACACACACACACACACACACACACACACACACACACACACACACACACACACACACACACACACACACACACACACACAAAGACCAGTTAGACCATTACAGCATCTGCAACCAATCAAAGCAGGGGACAAGTAGGGTAAGCATTGTACATTACACGTTTTCCATCTCTCTTATTCCACAACATGAAAATACTAAGGGCGAGAATGCAAGATTTTTCCATCCATTCCTTCAGAGGGTCTTTCGCCTACGCACTGATCAAATTTCTTCGCCTACTCAGGAGGTAGAGAGCTTCCAGGGGAGGGGCCAGTGTGTACTGTGCCTTTGGACTCAAACTACAGCAACTTGGATTTCACAAGTGTAATGAAACCTGTGATAACAGAGAATGAAAGCCAACACCATCGATTTTCTCAGGGGATGACGACAGAATGAAAGAGGATTCCCAAGTATCCAGGATTGATGCATACAATTCCCCATTATTGCAGATACTTTGGAAATCTATGTTGAATCAAATGATGGGACATTGTGATGCTCTTCATGAGTAGCCTATATGTTTCCCTCATATGACACACTCATGCTGCGTCCCAATTCGCCTACTTATACTACGACCTAAAAGTATGTACTCTTTTTGTGAAGAAAAAGTACATACTTTTGAGTGTGTAGCAGAAGAGTATGCAAGCTTTGGGACATACTACTTCGTCATCTTTAATGGACTCTGTCGCTTAGTTATGTGCATCCAGTCACCGTTTAAACTGCCTGTCAATCATCGTCACAGTTCAAATTCTCCACATTCAGTTTCATTTCCTACCGTATCGGAGAGAAATCGCACGTTGATCTGCCATTCGTGGCTTTAATGCAGAGACTCCCCTCATGTGTTTGCAGTTTAAATGTAATGATGCATTTAAAAGTTAATGACCAAATGTATCATTACAAAAGTTCACAATGCTGTTGCACATGAAATATAATGTGGATAATATTGAATAAATATCTTTTCGTCAGGTTAAATACTGATAATTGCTCACTCAAACCCCTTTATCTAAACCTCTCTACTTAACAGTCCGACTCGCATAACCGTCATGTTTGTAGTTTTTTAATACTTTTTATCTGTGTTTGTAGTTCTAATCGAATACTCGTCCATCTCGCAATGGGTTGTGGGCAATATCAGCCGTTAGAGTCAAGGGGGTAATCCAGCCCCCGGAAAGCGTTCCTTCCATAGGGGCAGCCATTGCTAACCAAGCCATCACCAGCTGTTAGCATCCCATTGACTCCCATTCATTTTGGCCTCACTTTGACAGCGAATATCTTTACATCTGAGGCGTTTAAAGACTCCATTCGTCCATTGTTTATTTCTAAACAAACACGACAATGTATAAAATGCTCCATTACCTTGTATCTTACACTATCGCCCCGTAGAAGCCGTTTTTGTAAAAAGTAGGCTAACGATTGCGTCATAACCACGCGACTCTGTCGCGCTATACCGTATAGACCCGAGGAGAAGCTCGTCGCAAGATGTCGCAAATCCTGCTTCATTCATCAAAAGTTGCTCCTGCTCACTCTGTCTCTACAAGATTCGGTAATTCAGATTTTACGTTGCACAACTACTAGAAGACTTGCCACTGTCGGACAGGTTGCTCACGTCACATCTACGTCGTCAAGCTCAGTCTGAGGCTGCGCAGTACGCTCAGCCATCAGGAAGTGAATGCTTCTACCTGACTTCAATTTTCCCCGTCAAAGCCTATGGGGTCGCTGTGTCCATTTCTTTTACTGTCTATGGTTAGAGTGCGCATCGATCTGCACTTCGAATTCTGACCGGAAATAGTAGACCATCCGGGAATCTTTGGAATACTGTTTTCAACATACTATGATTTGGGACATACTAATTATTTTTTCGAATACTATTTAGTACGGATAGTATGCTAATTGGGACGCAGCATCAGTTCAGAGTTCTTTCCTAAAGAGCTGATGATCTGAATCAGGTGTGTTAAATAAAGAAGACATACAAAATGTGCAGAGCATTAGGTCCCTGGACCAGACACAGAAAGCATGCAGCGTATCATTTAAAACACAATCAGTTTTATCACTAACGGCATCCTTCATTTTGATTGAGTTTGCTTGCCCTCATTGATCTCATATTTCATTCAACTATTTAAATGAGGATTGTGAGACATGTGTTCATATTTATCATACAATTAAACATTTGATTATTATACAATACTGTCACATCTTCATATCTTGAAACAGAACTCATGCTGTTTTATTGTTAGACTTGGAGAGCTGAATGTTAATACATGCCTCCACCTTGTGGACTTTCCAGGATAGTGCAGATTCATTCTCAGCTGTGCTTGGTTTGCTGATGCAGTGTGGAAGCAATAGCCGCAACTATAATGTGCTGTATTTGTGTGATTTTTTTTTAACAGTATTCCAAAAGAAAAAGTCCCAAGGAGATTCTGAAACACTATACTCTCTTCCCACAAGACAGGGTGAGATTTGTTGGTCTGAAAATTGAATAGTTTTCTATACACTATGAAATGACATGATATTTCATGTTTTGGATCTGTTGTAATTTTCTTACTGTGTTTAAATTATAAATAAATATTGTTAAATCATACAGCTAACATTTTAACTGCTTTGTGGTCTCCATTGTGACAGTGAAGCAGAGGGATAGCATCTCTTCCACTTATGACACCTTTGTGCCCAGTCAGCCGCCAGGACTGGACGAGCTGATCAAACTTCAGGAGGAGGTGAAGACGGGCACTCTAAGTATAGATGATGCTCTTGATCGATTCAATGATTGGCAAAGGCTTCAGAAGGGAATGGACAGTGTCCAACAGGTGATGAAAGCAAATCTATTTCAAAAACATATTTAGGTGTTTCTTCAACTATCTCTTTTAAAAAAATATCAATATATAACTAGTGTTATATCAATCACATATTAAACCGGTAACACTTTAGAATACTGTTCCGTCATTAATGAATGACTACACAGGAACAAATGAGTAATGCATTATTAACACTATTGTAACTACTATTAACTAACAAGAAATTCTAATTAACTAATTAGTAAGTAATAGTGCTTAGTTGAAGGTGGTAGTTCACTATTAGTTAATCAATAACTAAAAAAAACTCCCATAATGACTCAAGTGTTACTACATCCTTCAGAAGGAATTACTAATTATTTGGATCAGTATTCTAAAGTGAAAAACATGATAACTCTCTGGCAATTACTGAAGTCATTGTAAGCTTTTGAGGTTTTTGTAAGGTTTTGTAAAGTAATGGCTTCTGACGGGTTTTGGTAACACTTGAGTCATTAGTGGGTTACCATGATCTTCACTTTAGAATTAATGATATATTATGCATTATTCACATTAATTATGAATTTATTACGAACGGGCAAGCACACTGGTGTCGGCATCAGCAGTGCTGGAGGAACTCAGGGCTTCCGGAGAAGCACACCTGAGGAAAATATTGCACGTATCCAGTCCGTAGAGTGGAATGGCGAGCAAGCGAAGACACCTGAGCCTGTCCAGCTACCGGCCACTACTTGAGGCGAGTACATGAGAGGACACTGGCTCCACTCTGAGGTTATAAAACCTGGCGAATGTGTTGGGTGTCGCCCAGTCTGCAGCTCTGTCTGTAGCGAGGCGCCATGCGCCAGAGCCCAGGAGGAGGCCACACTCCTAGTGGGCATGGGCGGCCCTGCAACTGGTAAACCAAGACAATGGCATCCATTATCCAGTGAGACAGCCTTTGCTTGGAGAGAGCTCTTCCCTTCAGCTTCCCACCATACCAGATAAAGAGCAGGGGCCTCATTTATAAACGTTGCGTACGCACAAAAGAAGGCGTACGCCACTCTCTACGCAATAATTGGTATTTATAAAAAGCAAACTTGATGGGAAAATGTGCGGTCCTTCACGCAAGCTCTGACCCAGGCGTACGCACAAAAACGGGTGAAATGAGAAATGGCGACACCGTCGGCAGATGGAAGAAACACGTGAAAGTGTGTGAAACTGTAGACCGTTGTGTAAAAGAAATGGCAATACTGCCTCTCATAAATAACTTGAAGACTTCACAAAGCAAGTATTACAATTAACAGCCTACATGAACACCCGTTTGATCGATCTGCAGTGTAAAACAAACAAAATCAAACGAAAATTACAACGGAAATGCAAAAAAAAAAAAAAGTGAAATATGTTCTGCAACAATATTGGCATGTTATGCAATTCATCCTCATAAATAATATGGTAAACAGAACGAAATAATGTACAAAACTGATATTCTCGTCAATGTGTCCGTCTGGCGGAGCAGATATAGATGCAATTAGATAGATAGACAGATAGACAGATAGATAGATAGATAGATAGATAGATAGATAGATAGATAGATAGATAGATAGATAGATAGATAGATAGATAGATAGATAGATAGATAATTAGGGAGATATATAGATAAATAGACAAATAGATAGATAGATGTATTAATTGTCCACTGGGGAAAGTTGTTTTCATAGTAAAAATGTCTTCATCAGCTACGGAATCATGGTATTCATGCAAATGCCTTTAGTTTGTTTTATTTTCGATAAAATAACATATGACGGATGTCTCAACCATTCAGAAAGCTGCAAGAAATTACATTTGCACTGAACTATTTCCCATTTCCACGTAGATAATAGGGATAGGGATTAATAGGGATTCCCCAATAATTGCCGCCAGTCTCTCATCAAGAGGGGTCAGCTCCGGTGTCCCCTTTCCCCCCACCCGTGGCACTCTGGCGATGGAGCGCTAGACGCTTTTTTGCCTCGACTTTGATGTCCGACCATTTCTTTTTTTTTTCGGCCACGGTCCAAGGTTGTGAGGCTACAGCATTTACGGCGTCTGCAACCTTTTGCCACTCAAGTGCCTTTTTGGCATTAGTAATGCCCACACTGTGCCCTCAAAAAAATATTTTTCTCCTCACGTCCTATGTTTCATCCGTACGCCACTTCTGACGCAAAGTTTTATAAATGAGGCCCCTGGTCTGAGGTCCATGTGTTATGTACGCGCGGAGGGCGCGTACTGGACAGAGCAGTGCCGAGGCTGGGTCTGCCTCCTCCAAGGCAGCGCTTGCAGGTCCCTGAAGGGAGTGGTGGGAACCTTTGGCACACATCCAGGCCGGGGTCTCAGGATGACGTGTGAATAGGCCGGCCCGAATTCCAGGCACACTTCATCAACCCGAAAATGCCTACAGGTCCACTACCCTCTTGACGGGGGCCAGTGCGATCAGAAGCACTGTCTTCATTGACAGCTCAACTGACCACAAAGGCTCAAGGGGAGCTCTCACAGGGCAGATAAGACCACTGCAAGATCCAAGAGGGTACGAGGGGAGAGCGAGGAGGATTCAGTCTCCTCGCCCCTCTCAGGAACCCGATGACCAGGTCGTGCTGACTTACCGCTTTGTCTCTGCAAGGTCGTGGTAGGCTGAGATAGTGGCCACATAGACCTTCAGGGTGGAAGGAGACAGTCTTCGTTCCAACCTTTCCTGCAGAAACGGGAGCACAGACCTGATCTTCTGGGCATTTCCGGGGGTCTTCTAGCGAGAAGAACGCTGAAACTAAGAGGTTCCACTTCAACCCGAGATGGTAGCCACCACATGAGGTGGTAGAGTACTCAACCTGCCATGACCCGTCCAGGAGCCACCCATGGAGGATCCGGAGATCGGGACGCAGGTGCCAATGGGTGCCCCGTCTCTGAGAAAGGAGGCCTTCCTCAGAGGGATCGACCAGGGAGGGGCTGTCGCAAGGAGCATGGGTTCGGAGAACCAGGTCCGGCCGAGCCAATATGGGGCGACCAAAAAGGACCTGCTCCTTGGCCTCCCTGATCTTGCACAGTGTGTATGCAAGAAGGCTTACTGGGGAAAACGCATATTTGCGGAGGCCCCGTGGCCAGCTGTGTGCCAGAGCGTCCGTGCCGAGGCTGCCCTCGGACAGGGAGTAAAACAGGCGGCAGTGGGAAGAGTCGTGGGAGGCAAACAGGTCAACCTGCGCGTCGCCGAGCTGTTCCCAAATCAGCTAACCCATATGGGTCTTCATTCTCCAGGAAGTGGCTGAGCCCGTGGCAGCTCGTCGGCTGACGGGTACAAGGCAACGAAATGCAGTTTAGGTCTAACCAGAAGTGCAATAGTAGCAAGTGCAGGATATACAACAGTTGCAAAAGTGCAGGATATACAATGGTTGAATAAGTGCAAGACATGGATATGTACTGAATATATATAGAGATGGTTATTACTATAAACAGAATTTTGACAGCCCTCTTTGGCACTGGGGTCCTTGCCAGGAGCCCGCGAGAGCACGTCAAATGCGCATGGCACCTCACCCCTTGACAGAGGCATTTGTTCATACAACAATATGCCCGGAAACTCATTCTAAGGGAGCTCTACCCATAGAAAAAATGAGGTTCGCACAGGGTGAAGGTATGATGGCAGACCTGAGTCATCGGACCCAGAGCGTGCCCTGTTGCCATGCCCATCTCAGGACTCGATCACAAGGCCAGTGCTGAAGCGGTCTCATATGAAGCAGTCCGAGCGGCGTTACCGCGGCTACGGACGCCTTATGCCCCAGGAGCCTCTGAAATTACTTCAGTGGAACCGCACTGAACCGCACAGCCTCGATTGGACGGAGGCAAGTCAGCATCGACAATGCACACACTCGCACTGCGCGCACATGGCAAATGAGCTGAGAAAAGAGATCCTCTCCCAGGGGAGAGTCTGCTCTTTTCCCAGATGACCCGAAGGCCCAAACATGTGAGGTGCCGGAGCACTAGGTCCCTGTGTCCGCAAACCTGTTCTCGAGAGTGAGTTAATTAGCCAGTCATCAAGATAGTTCAGGATGCGAACCCCGTACGCCTAGATGGCGCAGGGGTTGCCTCGACGGCTTCTGCGAAGCCACGAAGTGATAAGGCTACCCGGATGGGAGAGCCACGTACTGGAGTGCCGGCTGTCCAAAGGCAGACCGCGGGGACAGTCTGGGTCGGGGAAAAGCGGGCAAATGAGAGTACGGGTCCTTCAGGTCAATGCTGAAGACCAGTCTGGAGGCGAACACATCCAAAGACGCGTTGGCTGCGAACATCTTGGAGGAAGCCTGAAAAAGGTTAGGTTCAAGATGTGCAGGCCCAGGACTGGCCGTGACTCATCGCCTCTGCTAGGTACAATGAGGTCAGGGCTGCGAAGCCGGACCTCATCTCGGCTGGAGGGATGACCTCCGCCGCACCCTGCGCCAGTAGGGTGATGAACTCCGCATATGACAGGGGCATTGCCACCCACCATGGTAAGCGGACTCCCCGAGAGCGGGCAGAAGATCGTGCAAACTGAATCGCATAGCCGAGCCTGTGGGAGAACCACTGGTGGTCTGGGAAGCTGAAGCCAGACTCCCAAAACTGAACCAGTGGCCGTGCGAGCCACAGACGTACCCACGATGGGGCAGCGAAGCGGGATGACCAGCCCAGACATAGGGAGGCGTGGGAGCGTTCCAAAGTGTGGGCGGGGTCAAATTCCGCTGCCTGACAGAGGAGACCAGGGAAGAACTAGCGTTCCACGGAGGTCTCGTCTGATGGGGGGCTGGCACCAGAGAGTGGCGAGGCCCTTGGGCGGCGCACACTGCCATCCGCAGTCTCTAGGGGCTCAGAGATGGAAATATGAGTTATTTCCGGGCGCTGCTAGCCCTGGGGCCAGCAGCAGAAAAATAATTTCCCCCCGGCCCTCACCCGGGGGAAGGAGAGGCCCTGCAACCATCTCCTGGAAAGAACTGGAACCCAACTCTGAGTTGTCCGCGTCAAGAGCGCCGCCTGACCTGGCGTTAGGCAGGCTGCGGGGCTGGAGCAGACAGGGACGCCTTCCTGCAACCACCTCCACGGCGCGGCCTGGGTGAAGGCTGCTGCTGCTGGGGCCGGGCGGGAGGGGTGGAGCCACAGTAAGGCGGCCTCGGCGGGGAGCAGGCTGAGGCGACTGAGCTGGCGGCTGGGTGGCAGCAGCTGGCCGCCAGGTCAGTACGTGTTTAACGGCCTCAGTCTGCTTCTGGGCGGCCGAGAACTGTTGGGCGCAGCCCTCAACCGCGCAGCCGAAGAGGCCAGCCTGGGATATGGGAGAGCTGAGGAGGCGGGCCCACTCAGCCTTCCCACGTCGACCAGGTAAGGCCAGGTGTCTCTCCCGGACCACAGCTGTGGACATCGCCCGACCCAGGGAGCATGTGGTCACCTTCATCGCCCGGAGGGCGGGGCCGGTGCCGGCACGCAGCTCATTGAAGAGCCCTGGGTCGGCTCTGCCCTCGTGCATGTGCAAAGGGGCCCGTAGCTTTGCAGGACCTCACCACCGAAGTGGACGAGAGCCCACAGGCTTCGGAAGGGTGCTTAGGATAGCCACGCCACGTCGAAGCACTCCATGGACACCGTAGTGCGCAACAGTGTCCAGAGTACCCTTAGGCCACGGCCCCATCGAGGGCAGAGAAGGCACCGAACGGACACAGGAAGACACGAGGACTTCCAGGACCGTGTGAACTCCTCATGCATCTAGGGGAGCGAAAGGTATTGGCGGCGGGGCCCAACAGCTGCTGGGTGCCGCCCCCAAAAACCAATCGTCCAACCGCGAGCGCTCGTGACAGGGCGGAGAGTTCCACACCAGCCCGAAGCTCGCGGCTGCCCAAGATAACATGGCTGTCAACTCTGGGTCGGACCCGAGCAGTGCTGGCACGCCCGAAGGCAGAGCACAGTCGAATCTTCATCATGCAGCAATCAACATCTCGTTGCTATCTGGAGTGTGAACGAAATGAACGGGCAACGAACGGGGCGTCAACAGACGGTCCCGCCGCTTCAGTCCAAGGCACTCGCGGGTAGCAGTGTGCAAGAGGGGGGTGTGGCCCGAGGAATGATCATCAGGGTTCTTTATACCACAGCACAACCCTCAGGTCACCCTGGCCACCAGCCAAAGTACCACCTCTCTCGGAGACAGTAAGTTGGGGTGTGACAGAGGGGACTCTCTCTCCTTTACAGAGGTCATTGAGTCTCGACCGCAACATCGCGATGGTCACGTTCCCGCAGAGGGAATATGACACATCCACAAACACTGCCTGAGGGTGTAGCCCAAACACGTCAAGCAGTGATTGTGCCCATAAGACGGCAACGGAGATCGATCGCACCCGGAAGTGCACGGGCGAACCGTCTTTAAAAAGACGCACCACACGCAAGCTCTTTTGTGAGAGGAGCTCTGCAGAGTGCTGAAACGCCCAGGGAAAACACACAGCTGTTGCAGATCACTGCACAGATCAGCAGGCAGGCAATGTGAGATCGCTGGAATATGCTGTACACCAACACACTGGACAACCGCTCGTCTCGAAGAACTGAAGAGAGAAGTCAGACTTCAGGCTTGCAGGAGTGAAGAGATGCTCTTGGCTCTGAAGCAAAAACATAATGCGATATTGCCAGCGTACTTCCTTATATACCCACGAGGTGGGGCGGCGTTACGCTATGCAAATTCCGCATGCCCAGGGCATTTCATCGCCATTAGGCGCTTTTTTACATCTCGAAGTTGATAGGCTTCTAAACAAAACCCCCATTCGTCAGTCACTGACGTTACTCGGAGTGACTGAATGAAGGGGAACAAAGATTACTAGAGTATGCAATGTAGTTAATTAAGTTATTTGAAATTAAATTTACATGCGATTTCAGAGTGGAAATTGTTTCTACACCAAATTTGATTTTCATTGTTGTATAAAAAAATCTGTAAAATTAAAATAAACAAAGGGCAGTCGATCCCTTTGCACTTTTGAAAAAAATAACACGTTTTCAATGTAGCCTTTAAATAGAATAGTTCAATATATGTACTTTAAACTACCTACAAATTGATTTTTGAATCCTCTCTGCATGAATATGTCCTATGCCTAAAAAGCCTAAAAAGTGCATATTACCGGCATATTAAAGCCTGTTTAACTAATTGTTTTCCACAGGAGAAAATACAGCAGTTGAGGGCAAGTATCATAAGTAACAGAGAGGATGATGAAAGTGTCTATGGTAGGTTTATTGCATCTGCTTCATAAATTTGAGGTAAATAACTCATTAATCTGTGTATAAAAAGACTTCACGTCTGATACAAAGACCCCAGAAATTTCTATTTGATCCTTGAAGAGTTTACAAAAAGATGTTATTATTATTTCTGATTGGACAGGCATCAAAAGACTTTTGCGTTTCTCTGCTCGTGTTGTTCATTCTGCACAATGATTAATCAATCTCAAAACAGAGCCAATCAGTTGAGAAACATCTCATGGATCAGCAAGATAGAATCCTTACTGTAAAGATTACAGCGAGAATATGACAGATAAAAGAAAATCTCTTTGTGTGAGCAAGACGAAATGGAAATGTATAGTATGTGAGTTAACATAATGCATGCCTCTTTCCTCTCCATCAGATAAAATCAGCATTATTCATCACACAGCAAGTAAGTGCCCTGTCAGGAAAGCAAGAAAACTTTCTTTGTTGCTGTTACTTTATCTCTGTATCTGTCTCCTCCATATCTGTGGCTTTTGTGTCTCAGGGGAACTGTTTGCGAGAAGAATGACTTATACACAAGTGCTTTGGTCTCTGTGTCTGGGAAACTAAGTAACATGGAAGTCTTTGAGTTTGTGTTTATGTGACTCAAAGTATGTCTGTCAAAGTATCATCTAGACTAGAGCCAGCCACCCCTTACTTAGCTCTGTATACTCATGATAAAAGTGTCTGAGAGTTTAGTGAAGGGCTGAGGTGGGGAAGTTTCCCTGTGATGCTAAATGTATGTATATATAAATATATATTCTGTGTAGCTGCGTCTGCCAATGAGTGTCAAAGAGAGAGCCAGCAACTGGACACAGAGTTCTACAGTAAACCTCTTAAAGGACAGCATGTGAGTTTATGAGGGATATTTTGTTTACAGTATGTACTGTTTCTCAAGAATATTATAATACTTTGTGCTAGCAGATTGTTTTACCCAGTTAGTTGTCTTATATTTCATCTGCTCTTTTTTAACAGTCAAATTTGTTCAGGAAGTCAGACAAGCAGTAAACGTAAGTAACAAACAAACCATTAGTCTTTTTCTTTAAATAAAAATATGCATAGTGGCTGTAAGTTTTATTGATTGATTAGCGAAAACATGACACACGTCATGCTGTAAGTGCCACAATGTGTTGTCACCTTTATTTATTTATTTATTTATTTATTTATTTATTTATTTATTTATTTATTTATTTATTTATTTATTGTGTCTTATTTCAGGCATCCTGTTTGAGAAAACACTGAATGCGCTAGAAATGCTGCTCTGAAGAAATGCACTAAATGCACTGATACATTGTAGTTAATATTGACTCATTCTCACAGCAATTTGTAACTATTTTACGTTTTAGCAAATTGGTGGCTAATTTGTACGGTCCCAAACTAAATGCCTCAATAAAATAATAATAATAATACGTTTTCATATGAATCATTTTATACAAATTCATACGAAAGTGCCACCATGTGAAATAGTTGCATTTTCTCATGAGATCAGGTTGGTTAGTATCCAGTCTGTCAGAGCAATGAAAAAATCTTGTGGGACATGATGGGGGATGTGGGATACTTATTTATTCACTATTTTACTGTCCCACTATTTTTTTTTTTTTTTTACTTAATGCTTTGTAAAATTAACTGTGATTTACTTCTCAAGACTTTTTTATATACAGATCTTTTTGTAGCGTTCACCACCACTTTTTACTCAATATTATTTAGACAATATATTTATAATTTAATTAAAATGTTGTCAAATGTATAATTTAATTCCAATAAAGAACATTCAACCTGGGATTCTACTATAAGTTGATGATGATGACTTTTTAATGTTTCTTGTCTCTTGGTTTTAAGGATATTTTAGTTACATTGCATGCTCTGGTCCTAAGGGGGTGCTGTGCTACTAAGCATGACAACCAGTTTTCTGGTTTACGCAGATCTCTCATGTTGTATTGATGGGCATTTTGATAGACACAAACAAAGCCATTGCACATCCCATTGTCCCAGTGGACCTCTCAGTACCATACAGATCACTGATTGTAAGTAAGGACACAAACAAGTGTCTGGGAGAAAGCATCTACAGAAGTGAGGTCTTCCCACACACCACTTCAGTGTCAGGGGACAAGGATCTAATGCGGATCTGCGATTCCAGGCAAAACCCCGAGAGCGGTGCTGCTAACCCGCTCTGCCTGCCAACCCTAGCAGCTGGACACATTTGCATTATCAATCATGCTCTTTGTGAATAATATGTATAAAAGCCTTGCTTCTCCCCAGTGGTTGGATGAGCCAGTTCTGCCTCCAGAGATGATTCGGCTCCTGCAGCCTTGGTGGCATTTGTTCCGTGTGTTTGCCTGTCACCTGCTGCTTTGGGAAAGAGATGGGCTTTCTGATCCAGGGCTGGATCAAGCTTCGACATTCCTTCTTCAACTATGAGAGCGTTCCATCCAGTATAAAAGAAGCCCCACCAGCCTCAACATGATAGGGATGCACACAGGCCCTCCATCTTGTATGACGTTCTGTCATATTAGATCTCATTCAGTTCACTCGCAAAAGAGAAATATCAATCAGCAGCATCTAATCACCACTGTTAGTAGCCAAAATAAATATGATTATTTATACTGCTAGTCCTTGGCCTCTTATGGAAATTAACATCAGGAGCTCTCACTTTTCTCAAGCTGGAAGAGAGATGATAAACCCTACACAAAGGATTAAGTCTTCCCTGAAGTATAGAGCTTTATCAGGGGGAGTGGAGGGCAGGATTAGGATTCAAATGCACCAACAATACTCTTTTAATACCACAAACTGATAGAGATCCAGCTGAGGCTCACAGTCGACTGCAAACCAATGGTAAACCCATACTATACCTCTGCCGTTTATCAGCCATTTCCTTTTTATGATTTGTGATTTTATTTGATTAACTAACCTTTCCAGATGTCTGTGGTAAAAAAGCAATTGCTCTGAGTTTATGTAAAATCCTAATTCTCTTAGTTTTTTTGCATAACAGATGTCCAAGGGTCAACAAAAACACAATTGCGCGCCAAAATGCACTCTAGTCCCTGTCCCTGGGATTAATACCCATAATTATACACAGCTGCTTCCCCTTTGCACCCTAATAAAAATCAGGCAATTTCACAGCCAGTGGGATTTTTTAATCCCATAATCCCCCTGCAAGTGTACAGTATATGTGTCCCTCCTCAACAAGGGCCAAGGCCACTGTAGGGGTACCTCCAGTTGGTAAGAAGAGCTTTGATTTGGGGTTCCTGTCTGGGAAGAACCAAGCCGTTAAATGGAGTCCACCACAGCAGGATCCCACCATCCCAGACCCCCATTCTGCCTTTACACTCACCAGCACATCCATGAGCAGTCTGAAGCAACACTGGAGTTTTTGACAGGAAATGAAATGCATTGAAATGAGTCGCATGAAAATATATTTTCAGAGTTAAACCGGTTTCTAAATTTGCCACAAACAGTGCACTGATTCTCACAGTCACCACACAGCTCTTATTAGTGTAAATGGCACTCTTCATTAACATGTTGCTAATGGTTTGTCCTCTTAATGCTGAGTGTTTGTGATGCTAAGGACAATGCATGGAGTAATTGCCAATCAGCAGATACAAGAGCCAGGTGTCCTCTGAGTGTGTTAGTCCTGACTGCTCCTCAATAGATGTTTGACACAAGACTTCACTGAAGTACTGGCAGGAGAAAATGATCAAGCGTGAGGCACTGACCTAACTTTTCACTTGTCATTCTAATGCAATGCGTATAATATATTTGATATTTCCAAACTCCCACAAAAGGCTTGTTATAATAGCAAAGTTATCAAGTGCCTAGTGATTTGCTATGTAAAAGACCTGCAAATCTCCTATTTTAAAGAAAACTAAAGATGCGTAAGTCTTACAATTGGCAAAATAAGAGAGCATTATTCAAGACTGAAAGATGAGAAATCAAATCCCTGGGGCTGAATGTATTTAGATAGGTACTGGAAAACCTGAATGTTCAAATACAACTGGGCACAACTGTCTCACCTCTTAAAAAGAAAATCTAGCTAAAGAAGAAAACAAGATAACCATCAATTTACTCATTCTGGAGATAGAAGATCTCGGTGGGTCAAATATATCTACATTTCTAATATACAGATTAAAATAATTCTCCTGCAAAACAGTAGGAAAGTAGTTGCAAAAAATCTGTTGTGATTTAATCCCTCAACCTTTCCCCTGGGTGCTCCAGCTGGGCTTTTAATCTCTGCCTGTGCTTCCTTTTGTAAACCTGTCGCAGGCACCGGAGAAGTAGGAACTATCATTCAGTAAGTCCCTCGCAAGCACATTCTAAAATGTCATCGGCCCCCCAGTGGAAGGTTTCAATCCTCCATCTCCTCTCTCGCCATGGTTCTGGTGTTTTGGTGCCCCCTTCCAGAGCTACTCCATTTCCCGAAGGGCAAAACAGCATCTGGTGCAAGGGCAAAGGTACACAGGACAGCGCGGCCCCTGCCGACCCCTCAGGGCTGAGAGCCCCTGTGCTGGAGCTTTGGGTAGATTAGCAGCACTGTTCCCCAATGCAGGGCCTTTGTGCAGCAGCGCCCAGGCGAGGCCAAGCTGTCCGCGGCCACAGGGATGCAGTAATTCCGCCGCAGGTCAGCAGCTCTGCATTTTTAAGCAGTTCCTAAAAAGGTCACTTCCACCGAGGCAAAGCCAGAAGACTATCTCTGTGGAAGCCCGGTGACTTGCGTCCCCCACCAAAGTCGGCTCACAGATTGAATCAAAGGCTACGATGATAAACAGGGATGGCTAAAGGCTTTATCTTTTATTTGCGCTCCACTTCTTCTGAGAGGGAGTTGAGACTTTGAAGCTGATGGTTGTGTTTTTGCAAGGATGTTTTGACTGCTTGATGTCCTCATGAATGGCTGTGGTGTGTTGGGGGAGGGTTGATTTAGTATGTTTTTATAAGAGTCTTAGTGATTGAACAAATACTGTAAAGCATGAAAGGGTCGATTGCAGAACATATTTATTTTTAATAAATGCCTGGACCATTTCCAGACCTTGTGGATGGTCTGCATGTAATGAATGTAGACTGAAAGTTTGCTCGGCTTTGTAATATTTATACTCTTTCCAAGAGAGCTTACCCATGCCAAATGCCAAGGTTCTCCAGGCTAATCCTAAAGCTAGGGTTTGCAGTTTCATAGAGGCTAGCAATAGCAAGCTAGTTTTTAAAGCAAATGCTCCCACTTTCCCTTCAGAGCGCTCTTAAAAGCCACCCCTCCTCCAAAACACATGAACCTGTGCAGCCAGAGCAAAGTCTGCAAAGTGTCACAAGAGACGGTGTTAAATTACCTCAAATATATAGCCAAAAAAATTTATTATATAGTAAAAAAAATTAAGTGAGGATAGCAAAATAAAGTAAATTGTGACATATTATACCAAAAAAATCTTCATACAGTGGACTACCAGTAAAATGTATACAATTTTGGGACCAAAATTATTCAGACACTTTAACCCCGTTTCCACCGAAAATTTGGACCAGGAACTTTTTTTCCCCCAGACCTGCTACTGTCTGCATTTCCACTGCGGACTAAAGTACCGTGAAGATTAGGCAAATTAGTCCAGAGACGTGGGACTGCGCGCAGCTGCTCCTCCCAGTCAGTGATGGACAATAATCATTTTTGTGCGATACTGTCTGCAACAATAACAAGTATGGAGGAGATGCAAGCAGCGCTGTTTTTGCTAGTTATGTGGTTTACTTAATATGTAATTAACAAAACGGCGGAAAAGAGACGAGCACTGATACTAAAGCGTATTCTGAAAGCTCATAAAGCTAGATTTAAAATAAGACAACGTATGTTATTATCAGCCATTACAGACATTGACCGTGCGATTGCTGAGACAACGCGCGCCATCGGACAGAAAGAGCAAGACTGATATTTACTGAGCGCAGAACGAACCTCGCAAGACTTTTAAAATGGCGGTTGAAATAAAATGCTGCGTGAGCTCAACTGATCAGCATGTTCAGCGGCCAAGTCCCACCCCCGAAAGTTCCAGAACTTTGAAAAAGTACTACCTTGCAAGCAGGGCCGTTTGGAGGAGGAAATATTTACCCGGAACTTCATTTAGACTCTGGTTCCTGCGGTTGAATTCCATGGTTTTCTGTATCAGGACATACTAAAAAAGCATCTAATGACTGGCAGGTCTTAAAATTTAGAAAACAAAACCTCAGATGAACAACAAAACACATGACATATTACACTGTCATTATTTATTTAGCAAAAATAAAGTCAAGATGGAAAAACCATGGGTGTCAAAGTTAGGACACCCTATCATTCAATTGCCTGTAGATCCACTTTTAGCAGCAATAACAAACAAAAAGTAATAATTTTCTGCATGATTTATCAGTCTCTCACATCATTATGGAGGAATATTGGTCCACTCTTTACAACATTGCTTCAGTTTGTTGAGGTTTGTGGGCATTTGTTAATGCACAGCTCTTGTCACAGCGTTTCAGTCAGGGTGAGGT
The DNA here is from genome assembly GCF_949357685.1 of Gobio gobio. Lineage (NCBI taxonomy): Eukaryota > Metazoa > Chordata > Actinopteri > Cypriniformes > Gobionidae > Gobio > Gobio gobio. Next base: position 26,388,404 of record NC_137098.1, read on the forward strand.
CTGGACTTCGACTGGGCCATACACCTTCATTCTTTTCTTTTTCAGCCATTCAGTTGTAGACTTTCTGCTGATCTTCGGATCATTGTCCATTGTCCGGACAATTGGTTGCATGACCCAATTTTAGCCAAGCTTTAGCTATTGAACAGATGGTCTCAAATTTAACTCTAGTATATACTATACTAAATACTTTGGTATACATAGGAGTTCAAGGTAGACTCAATGACTGTGAGGTGCCCAGGTCCCGTGGCTAGCTCGAAAACAAGCCCAAAATCATCACTCCTCCAGCAGCATGCTTGACTTTTTGTATGAGTTGTTTGTGCTGATATGCTCTTTTGGTTTTCACCAAACTTGGCGCTTGTTCAGATGCAACTTTGCAAACCTAAGCCACGCTGCCATGTTTTTTTTTTAGAGAGAAGAGGCTTTCTTCTGGCAACCCTTCCAAAAATGCCATACTTAACCATTATTTTTCTAATTGTACTGTCATGAACTTTAACATTTAACATGCTAACTGAGGCCTGTAGAGTGTGAGGTGTAGTTCTTAGGTTGTCTGCATTTTTTCTGACCATTACACAGTCTGATCTTGGGGTGAATTTGCTGGGACATCCACTCATGGGAAGATTGGTGTCTGTTTTGAAAGTCTTCCACTTTTTGAATAATCTTCCTCACTGTAGAATGATGGACTTCAAATTGTTTGGAAATAGCATTGTAACCCTTCACAGATTGATGGCAACAACAATTGCTTCTTTAAGATCATTGCCTTTACAGTAAGGGTGTCCTAACTTTGTCACCAATGGCTTTTCCATTTTGGCTTTATTTTTGCTAAATAAATAATGGCATGGTGTGATATGTCATGTGTTGTTGTTCATCTGAGATTTTATTTTCCAAATTAAGACCTGCCAAGGACCAAGTAGGATCAAGATGATTTTTTAATGATGTCCTGATACAGAAAACCATGGAATTCAATTGGTCCTAACTAACTATATACACTGTAAAACCTAACAGTTGTATGTAATAAATAAAAATGAGTTCACTGCACTCAAACATTACAGAATGTTGTGTGGACACAATGACTGAAACAGAACTCAAAATGAATGAGTTATAGAACATTTCTATTTCCCAGCATGACAACTGGATAATAATTGTATTGTTAAGTGATTAAATAAGTGATAATTGCGAATTGGTGGTGACACCTGATGATGGTAATGAGCAGAATCACTGAAGGAAATAGAAACACAAGAACTACAACTGACTACAGCCACAGCTTTAGATGAAATCAGCTGAAGATAAAAGAAGACATTAAATCTCTGAAGATCTCAGCAGAGGAGGATTAAACAACTCCACAAACAGCATTACCAGCTTCACACATTACTAACCAAACTAACTTTATTTCTGTAATTTCTGATATATTGAAAATATTAGTTTTGTTTGAATTCACCATGATGGTGTTCAGTGTTTGCCTTTGTTGGGATCTTGACCCTTGACAAAACATGCATTGCTCTGGCTGCTTTTACTGTGTTTATGAAGCACTTTTGTTATGGTAAGAAAAACCAAGAGAAAATGTAATCAGCTGGTGTAGGTTGTTCTTTGCTGATGATATTATTGTTATGTAATGACTACATCACTTATCTCATTCAGAGTCTAATGCTCTGGTTATAGAGGTTTTATGTTTTTTTTTTTTTTTTGTATTATTCATAAAATAACCTATGTGATTCTACAGCACAAGATCCAGGATGGTTACGGAAATCGAACAATATGCAGGATTTAAATGAATAAAATTAATGTACAAAAGGTTTTTATCTACGACAATACTCGGACACACACAGACATCAAGAATCAGCGTATGAATCTCAACAATGGTGACAATCAAAAAAAATATTCAGATAAACAGATCAACTTTGAACATAAAACAAGCTACAAAAACATCACAACAAACAGAGCAAAGGTTAAAGCAAATAGTAAGAATCAAAGTCACAATTCAGATGCATAATTTATTCATGCCGCAATGCATGCTGGGACCAATGAGGGAGTTTTGATTGGTGGTATCCAGCATGCACTGCAGCATGAAGCTTTTCATTGATTGTCACCATTGTTGAGATTCATACAAAGATTCTTGATATCTGTGTGTGTCTAAGTAATGCCAAAGACTAAATCTACATTACAACTTTTGAGCACTACATGATTTAAAAATTTAGCATATTATTCAATTACCACAACAGTGCTGGATCTTGTGCTGCTGAATCACGTAGGCACCATTATGAATAATACAAATATTAAGAACACAATACAGCTATAATCAGAGCATAAGAATCTGAGTGAAATCAGTGACTTCAGCCACCACATGATGATTGTACTAACATCACTGTATAGCCAACATCACCTAATCACATTTTCTCTAGGCATTTCTTACCATAACAAATGTGCTTTCTAAACACAAAGTTAAAGCAGCCAGAGAATTTTTTTTTTTAAAGTTAAATATTTAAGGGTCAAGAGCCCAACTAAAGAAAAGACTCATCTCCATCATGGTGACATGATGAATGAATGATCAATTACACTATTATTTTCATTAAAACAGAAATGACAGAAATAAAGTCAGTCTGGTTAGTAATGTGTGAAACTGGTAGTGCTGTTTGTGGAGTTGTTTTATCCTTCTCTGCTGAGATATTCAGAGATTTAATGTCTTCTTTTATCTACTGTTATTTCATCTAAAGCTGTGGCTTAAATTGTAGTTCTCTTTCCTTCTGTGATTCTGCTCATTATCATAAGGTGTTCATAATTAATGCTCAATCATCACTTAAAGGGGCTATATGCGTTTTTCTGAAATTTAAACTCGCGACTGACACCTGTGGCCAAAAAACAGAACTGCTCTCATTTTCTGCTCGCTCTCGCAGTGGTGGTGACGTCACATCCGCAGACAGCGCGGGAAAAGACGACCCGCCAGAAAATAGGAAAAATAGGATACAGGCTTATAGGTGCACCCACTGTGAGCGGACAAGGTGTCAGTATGCTCATCAGGAGATGTTTGAGTCATAAATGGTAAAATAAAAAGGCTATTGTTACGTTTATTTTGGGGAAAAAGTTGCACATAGCCCCTTTAATTAATCACTTAATTACTCAACTGCAAGATATATTAAGAATCATTTTAAAAAATGTCTATTATTGTACTCAACTGAAATGAGCTTAGAGTACTCATAACTGTTGGTTTTTAAACTCAAATTATTTGAGGTAATAAGTTTCCTCAAATGTAATGAGTTTGCTTAACTCATTGGGTTTGACTTTGTGTGTGCTATTGTGAGCTAGCAGTAACTAGCAAGCTCTCTGAGTTAATTTAAAGTTTGTTATTCCTGTTGTTTTACTCATTATAGTGAAGTTTTAGCTGTAAAAAGTATTTGAATGCAGTGTAAAGTTTAATTGGATATTAAGAAATATCCTTGGTTTAGTGGACTCATTTAAAATAAGTTCAGAGTACTCATAACTACAGTTTTTCTTTACTTCAATTAAGTTTGTTAAACTCAATTTAATTGAGGTAATCAGTTTCCTCAAATTAAATGAGTTTGCTTAACTTGTTGGCTTTTACAGTGTATATATATATATATATTCAAAAAATCTTCCAAACCATGTCTTCACTATAATAATGGTTCTATTTTAAAGCTGTGGTGGTGACTAATTTCATTGGAAATAATCATAATTGTCATTAGTCGGTTCATGTCAAATCATATTGACAATGAAAAGCAGCTCCAGCTGTGGGTAGCATGAAGCTGAATGTTTGTCACAATGCGACATTCAAAACAGCAAACCTCCAGTGAATCCCCTGTTGTAAAAACAAACAAACAAAAACATTATTTATTTTCTCCATCCACTCAGATAATTTGTACATTGTGCACTGTAAAAAAAAAAATCGTAAAAAGAAGGTAAATGACTGGCAGCTACGGCTGCCAAACAAAAACCATAAAATTAAGGTAAAATATCTTAATTCAAATAAAGTGCAAAAACAATAATTTTACAGAAATTTACATTAAAAGTTTTAGTGAAAAACACTGTTATTTTACAGATTTTTTCCTTGTTTAAATTAAGATATTTTACTTTAATTTTACGGTTTTTGTTTGGCAGCCGTAGCTGCCAGTCATTTACCATTTTTATACAATTTTAAACTGTTATTTTACTAATTTTTCCTTGTTTAAATTAAGATATTTTACTTTAATTTTAAGTTTTTTGTTTGGCAGCCGTAGCTGCCAGTCATTTACCATTTTTTAACAGTGTAAAACTGTTATTTTACTGATTTTTCCTAGATTATTATGATCAAACACCTTCAATAAAGTGACAGTACTAAAAATTCTGCAGAAAAACACTTTTATTTTACAGATTATTACAATAAAAAAACATTCAAAAAAAGTGTTAAATTTACAGTTTTATTTTGGAAGACAAAATACAGTCTGTAAACAATACAATACATAACACATTTCAAATACAGATAACAGCGGAACAGTTTCATCAAATTTTTAAAGTTGAATAAAATTTCAAACTGAAAAAAAAAGTGCAAAACTGATACATTTACAAGATTGTCACAGATTCACTATGATTCTAAAACTTGTATTATTCAGATGTAAATTTATGTAAACAAATTCTTCAGAGCCCCCAGAGGAATTGAAAAACTAAAAATTGCATAAGTTAGGGTTACTAATATCATGATGAGGTCATGATTTCACCTTATAACAAAATAACAAATTGAGCCATTTACTGTTTTGTATTTACTTTGTATTTTCCAAATAAGTTTTATGTTCTTTTCCTCTATATTCAAATGACCCCTGAGGGCTCCATATAGCTCTGATAATATATGTGGACAAACATTTACCTTTTAATTCAGAATCCAAGCTATATAGTGTAATAAGAAATATAAATCAAAACATACAACAGGTCCATGATTCTGCACCAGAAGGGACAGACACAGCAGATAATGAGCAATCCTCTTCCAAATCTCCAATAATCAGCTGGATCTGTAAAAGAAAGAAAGAAAAAGACATTGGGCCCTATCTTGCACCCAGCGCAATTGACTTTGTACACCGACGCATGTGTCATTCCTATTTTGCACCCGCGCAAAGCGCGCTTTTCCCTCCACAGAAGCACGTCGCTAAACTAGTGAATGAACTTGCGCTACCTGGGCGGTTCAGCGCAAAAAAGGAGGCGTGTTCCGGCGCAAACAATCCCTGGTGCTATTTTGCTGTTCCATTAAACAATTGCGCCACTGACCAGAAAAAACCTAGTCTAAAGTCAGTGGCGCGTTGCGCGTTGTTCATTATGCTATTTTAAGGGCGCATGCTTGACCATAATGTATAGCGTGCACAACGCGCATACACTTTGCTCATGTAATCTACACAGATGCAACAGTTATTTTTGCAAATCATAAATTGTTACACTAAAAAATATTAACACATGAGATGACGGAAATCATTGTGGTGTGCCACGAAGATGTGAAAAAATAGGCATAAATCTAGCTTACAAATTATTCAGGCTAATTGTAGTCTAATAATTAAGGAGACCTGTTTGCCCAATAGTGGCAACTTCTGGCAAGACATATATGTATATAAGGACATCTAACAAATTGGTTTGTCCGTCAAGAACCAGGAAAAAAAATCGGTGAGGGTGGACGCAGCGATGTCCTCTGCTGGCGTCAGGTCCTGAGTAGAGGCAGATCCACCTCCCGTTACATGGCATGCCCGATTGATGCTGGCAGGCTTGGACTTTCCCCGTCTTCTGATGTCATTGTAGCGCTTGCGGCACTGGTGCGACGTCCTGGGGATGCCAGCTGATGAAACAATTGTGGCTATTTCCTCCCACGCCTGTTTAACCGACGCTATTTTGGGTGGGTTTCTCCCATCCCCATACAACACAACTTCTCTGTCTTTCACTGTTCTTACAAGCACATCAGTCTCCTCGGCTGTGAACCGCTCCTGGCGTGCGCCTGGTAAATACGCCATAATAATAGCAATCCATAATGGAACTTGCGCACCTGCTTTTACAGGGAATGTTGGATGACGCTCTGATTGGTTTATTCACGTTACGCCCAAACCACACCTATGAATAATGAAGCTACTTCAGACCAACCCATTTTAGATTTGCGTCGGGCGCAAGAGCCATTTATCCCGGAAAATAGCAACAGCGCCGAGACCCGCCCACAAAGTTACTTGCGCTTCGCGCTTTGACACTTGCGTTTCAGATCGTTAAAATAGGGCCCATTGATTCACTGAAAAGTCCTTAAAAAGGGAGGATTTTGTTTTTGTAGCTTTCCTTTAAACAACATTTGACATTGAGACATTCTGGCTATATGAACACAGAGTCCGCTCAGCTTTAAGATGGTTATTGGTAATTATAATGCATAAAATTTGGTCCAATGTAGCTTGGTTACCAACATTATTCAAAATAGTTTGTTTCACAGAAGAAAGTCATACAAGTTTGATAAGATATGAGGGTGAGAATACGATGAGGGAGTTTTAATTTTGAGTGAGCTATGCTTTTAAACTCAAGAAGGTACGTTTGAACCAGAGTTGTGCCTTGGTTCTGAGTTGCCTGTGTTCACATTTCCACACACATAAGGGTACCATAACAGTATTAATGTTGGATATAACATGAATACTCACTTCCTCTGAAGATCATGTGGCAGATTTTCATTCCCAAAACTTCAGGATTATGAGGGGGGAAGAAACATACACACATACAAATGAATATTAATTTATTTGATAAAACATTACTATTAATTATCAGCTTACTGACAGAGACATGGACTTGCAAAATGTACTCACCAGGTCCATACAAAAACTTGACAGTAGATCCAAACTCCTGGTTTGCCTGTAATTCTTCAGAGTCCAAGGATGGTGGTTTCCTGTCCTCTCTGCAGAATGAGTGAACATGACAGAAACTCTTTCCAAAACTCCTTTACTTTTTATGACAAGCTTGATCTTAAAACTAGCTGACTGTAGGGATGGGCATTATGACCATATTATTCTTCATACATGAGAAATTTTATTTCACAATAACAATATCACAGTATAGTTATTTTATAGATATTTTATTAAGAAATACTACAGAATAATACTGCTTAGTCTTCACTGCATGATATTCTATGCATTAAAATCACTTGATTCTTAAAAACGCAGAAGGTCTTCTCTAGTCTTTTGTTGTTTGATTCAAATTAATGGACGGCAGTTTATTACAGTTTTTCTCCGTTGGTTTGGCTCATTTCTTGAAACAGAAATTACATTCTCAAAATTGTAAGATCATTTGGCAAAACAGTCTTACAGTTCAGCACAACACTATAGCTCACGTGCAAAAGCTAATATCTCTCCCAAAACTGTTCACTCATGCTTCAGAACTAAATTCCTTTCCCATATAAATAGTCAGTGCCACCAAAATGGCAAAGATCCTTCTCATTGCTTTGGCTCATTTCTTGAAACAGACCGGACGTTCTCAACACTCTTGGTGCTTTTGCCAAAGTAACGTGGATGGTTCGGCAGAACACCATGGTTCACCTGCAAAAGCTCATACCTCTCCCAAAACAGTTCACTCATGTGTCAAAACTAAATTTCCTTCTCATTTAAACAGTCAGTGCCCCCAAAACGCTTCGTCCCTTTGGCATTGTGTAAGCACTGCAAGTCAAAATGTTTAGATGTTTTGTCACTATGGCAGAGGACCATTGAAATATCCCTCATGTCCACCTTTCAGGTAGGGTAGGAGTAGCCTCCAAGGTTTGACATCACACATTGCACTCATACTGACAAGGAAATTGTAACCATTATCATTCACACACATAAAGTAACTTCCATACATCAGAGTAAAAAGAAAATTTATACAGCATAATATACTGTAATATAACACACAAACAAAAAACAATGAAAATGACCGTCCTCACCCTCCTGGCCATCCACACGCTGCTGTTCTCAATCTTACTGTAAACACTTGTAATATTGTAAAATTTCTACTTTTCTAATGATATAATCTGGGTTTGATTTTTTTTTCAGAGAAATTGTTAGAGTAAAGTATATGAATATAATGACCAAACAGTACACACAAGACCAGTACTGCATATTGATGAAAATATTTATTTCTCTCCACATTTGTAAAATCATTCGATTCATTCATGCATTTTCAAAGTTTTGTTTTTTATATCTGCTGAGGTTGGGCTGAAGTCTCTGTCCAGCCTCTCAATGTCAACCCATGGGTACTCAGTAGAATCGCATCTGATAAATTTGGTCCCCGTCTTCTTTGGCCACATCCTACTCCAGGTCTACCTCTTCCTACCCCTCTCTTCCCCTCCCCCTCTATACCCCTCTCTTCCCCTCTCTACCCTCACTTCCCCTCTCTACCCTCACTTCCCCTCTCTACCCCTTCCCCTTTCTACCCCTCTCTACCCCTTCCCCTCTTTACCCCTCTCTACCCCTCTCTACTCCCTTCCCCTCTCTACCCCTCTCATCCCCCCTTCTCCTCTCTACCCCTCTCATCCCCCCTTCTCCTCTCTACCCCTCTCATCCCCCCTTCTCCTCTCTACCCCTCTCATCCCCCCTTCTCCTCTCTACCCCTCTCTACCCCCTTCCCCTCTCTACCCCTCTCTACCCCCTTCCCCTCTCTACCCCTCTTCCTCCACGGGCTCCCCCTCTCATCCTCACTCTTCCTCGAGCAGGCAGTTGCCCTTGTTCATTTACTTGGCCAGGTGCCTCCATGTTCAGAAATTGTACTGGTCCTGCATGGTCAAGCTCTTTACATATATGTTTGGCAGCATTCACAGTCATGGACAGCACCTGTCAGGTAACTAAACATACTGTTTGATTGGTCTTCTGAGATGTGAGAAAGTACTCCTTTGTTAGTCAAGTTCTAGTTTCACCTGGCTGTCAATTGCTGTAATAAATTTATCAAATGTTCCAAGGGATTCATATATGGTATTTATGGTATTATGTTCTTGACTAATTTTGACAATTGAACAGACTATTGTGCATGTGATGACTTATACAATGAAATGACGCTGATACGTTTTGGAGCAAACGACCATTAGACTAAGAATCAAACAATCAGTTTAGATCAACAAGATCTATTCACTTGCAAACTGTGCTAAATGTAGGCTACCTGTACTTAATCATTTGCAAAGATGTTTGAGACATTGAGACATGTACTTAGACATTTGCAATTTGATGAAATTAATGAGAAATGCTATTCTGTGGTGAACAATTGCCAAGTGGTTTGGAGATTTGTCCATGTTGTTTTGAGAATGTAATTTCTGTTTCAAGAAATGAGCCAAACCAACGGAGAAAAACTGTAAGCTGCTGCCCCTTTAAGAACGAAAGCAAAATGACACGCATCCGGGATTCCCCACGTTAACTTGAACCATTTAACTCTAACATTACTTCAAACATAACTGACTGTTTAAAACAAGCGAATACCTCACATGAAAGGGATTTTGAGATAATTGTGTGCAGTATTACAGTCACTATCATCGTCATAGTGCCCAGTCCTAGCTTAACAGTATTACAACATAACAAAACACAGAAACAGAATATGCAAGTTATTCGCGATTAGCATATAACTTTAATGCACTATATGTTGATGGGACAGTAGAAAAAAATATAAAGGGATTTATTTACCTTCTGCCATCTGTTGTCCGCCATTGGTAACTTAAATGTCTGTTCATATCCATGTTTTTCATTCGACATCCCACAATCAAAATTCATCCAAAATAAGATTTTAACAGATGTAAAATGATCCATGTGATGCCATTAATGCACCGTGATGTTTCGGAGGTGCACAGGGAGTGCATTCCACAACTTTGGTCCTTGAACACTAAATGACCGGCCTCCAAACTTTTTATACCTGTATGTTGGGGTAACCAGAGAAATATGATCAGAGGAACGGAGTGTTCTGGCTGGCTGATATGTTTTTACTAGATCAGTGAGGTATACTGGGGCCAAACCATGGATGGCCTTAAACACAAACAACAGAATTTTATACTCCACCCTAAACTGCACTGGAAGCCAGTGAAGCGAGCGGAGGACAGGGGTGATGTGTGACCATTTCGATCTATTAGAGAGAAGACGAGCGGCTGCGTTTTGTACCAGTTGAAGGCGACTGATGAGTGATGTATTTAGTCCAGTATAGAGGGCATTACAGTAGTCGATCCTCGAGCTGATGAAGGCGTGAATTGCTTTTTCAAGGTCGGCTCTGGACAAAAAATATTTGACCTTACTAAGAAGTCGTAGCTGGTAAAAACTCGCCTTCACTACTGCACCAATCTGTTTATCATACTGCATGTTTTTGTCCAAAATAACACCCAGGTTACGTACAAACGGAGCAAACTGAGGTGTCATAGGACCAAAGCTACAAGCACTATTAGATAAATCCGGGCTGAACAGGATGTACTCAGTCTTTTCTTCGTTTAAATGAAGGAAATTCTGGGAAAGCCGCTGTTTGATGTCCTGAAGACAATTATAGAGAGGATCCAGTGACGAACGATTACTCAGAATCACAGGGAGGTAAATCTGGAGGTCGTCGGCACAGAAATGAAAATGAACGTTGTGTCTGGAGATGAGTTGCCCAAGTGGCAATATGTAGAGTGAAAACAGAATAGGACCGAGAATGGAACCCTGCGGTACTCCAGATGACATAGGGGCAACTGAGGAGGCAAAGTCATTGAGCATTACTGAAAAGGTTTTATTAGTGAGGTATGAGAAGAACCAATTCAGCACCACTTTCTGCAGACCAGCAACATGTTGTAGACGAGAAATGAGAATTGCATGATCCACAGTGTCAAATGCAGCGGTAAGGTCCAGTAAAACTAGAACCATAGAGTTTTTTCTGTCAAATGCTTCAAGAATGTCATTATGTACCCTCAGTAACGCAGATTCAGTACTATGCCTGGTCCTGAAACCAGATTGGAATGTATCCCCAATGCTGTGTAACTGCAGATGAGCCTGTAGCTGGGAGTAAACAAGCTTCTCCATCAACTTTGACAGAAAGGATAGGTGAGAAATAGGGCGGAAGTTTGATAGAATGGAGGGGTCAAGGTTGGGTTTCTTAAGCAACGGTCTAATGATGGCATGTTTGAGAACTGTAGGAACAGTACCCAAAGTAAGACAGCTGTTTATGAAGGAGACAAGGCAGGGACCAGTGATGTCAACAGCCTCCTTCAGAATCCTTGCAGGAACAATGTCTAAAGGGCAGGTGGTAGGTTTCAACTCAAGGACAGCTTTTTTGAGCTCCCCAAGAGTAACTGCCTCAAAGTTCTCCAGCACACATTGCGCAGCACGAGATGGCATGACAACAGTAGAGTCTTGAATAATGGATTGCCTAACAGCCACGACCTTGTCCACAAAATATTGCTTGAATGCATTACATGTTCTTTCAGAAACATCAATCAAGGCTACAGACACCGGATTAATAACAGAATTAATAGTATTGAATAAGATTCCAGGGCGGTGGCTATTGCTGTTGATGAGATATGAGAGGTATTGTCCTTTAGCTTCTTTCAGTGCTCTCTGATATGTGGCCAGACTGGCTCTAAACATCTCCAATGACACCTGCAACCTATCCTTCTTCCATTTTCGCTCGAACTGTCTGCATTGGCGCCTAAGGGACCTAGTTGTATCATTGAGCCACGAGTCCAGAGGACCATTAGTCGACTTCACCTTAAAGGGTGCAACAGAGTCCATAATCTGGGAGCAGACGGTGTTGAAGGAAGAAATGAAATGGTCCGGGCAAAAAGGTGATGCTAACTCAACAGAAGCAAAGTCAGAAGCGGAAAATGAAGCAATAAAATCTTCAACAGTAGATAATGTGATAATGCGACGACGATGAGGGGCAGTAGTTGTAGGTTCTGGTGTAACAGCACAGATGTCAAATTGAATGAGGGAATGGTCGGAGATGGCAAAATCCACAACCTCACAAGCTGTCACAATCACCCCACGAGATATGATAAGGTCAAGAGTGTGACCTAACCTATGAGTAGGACCAGATATGGACTAAACCAGATCTAATGAAGCTAAAAGTGCCTTAAAATCATTAGCTGGTTTATCAGAGGGGCAGCAAACATGAATGTTAAAATCACCACAAATTAAAATGTTATCAAACTTTGCCAGGAACTCAGTTAGGAACTCTGCGAACTCAGTTAAGAAAACCTTATTTAATTTGGGCGGCCGGTAAATTACTGCACAAAGAATAGGGGTAGTATTAGTACAAATACTTGCAGCTCAAAACTGGAATACCCTCTAGTGGACAACTGGCGACACTTCAGGGACTGTCTATGTGCGGTGGCTATCCCCCCGCCCCTACCCGCTTGCCGCGGGGAGTTTAGGTAAAGGTAGCCAGATGGGAGGAGCTCAGAGAAAGCACTGACGTCACCTGGGGGAAGCCAGGTTTCGGTGAGGAAAAACAAATCCAGATTATGAGAAGAGATGATGTCATTGAGGACAAATGTTTTGTTATTGAGTGATCTGGTGTTGCAAAGTGCCATGTGGAGCGTAGTCAAGCTGTTGACAGGCGGCGATGTAACGCACGGGATCGGACGGAGGTTTCCATGGATGCAACCCCGGGTGGATGTTCCAACACGGCGGGAGCACGGAGAAGGGACGCCAGTGAAGGGGCTTACCGGCCGAAGCCACCGATAGCATTCCCGCGATCTTCTAGCGTCGCCAAATCCAGGCTGATTTCAGCCTGACATGTTGTCCGCCTCTCCGACCGCGCCTTCTGCGGCGCTTACTGCCTGGTAGCAGACAGACAGGGCGTCTCAGAGAAGGGGGAATTAATGACAACAATGGTGGTGGAAGATTAAAGGACTGTGAGTTCAGGAGGCGGTAAGTTGTGAAACGCAATTCCAGTAGCGTGGTACGGTCGTAAACAGTAAGCGACGAGACTGTAGCGAAAACAAACACGGAAAAACAGACGAGCAAGTGGCAGGCCAAACATAGCGACGCCATCTTGGTTCGTCTTGCTGGTCTTGCACTGTTGTTACACTAAACAATACATCACATGGCTATTACTATGAATACAACACAATTAATAACACATTACCTCTATAGCCTCTGAATGAGAGCAGTGATTCAGGCCACTACAAATAGCCAACATCACCTGATAATATTTTCTCTTGGATTGCCTTGAAATAACAAATGTGCTTTATAAATACACAGTTAAAGGAGCCAGAGAAATACCAAAGTTAAGGGTCAAGAGCCCAACTAAAGCAGTCACTGATCTCCAGCATGGTGACGAAACTATTATTTTCATTAAAACAGAAATTACAGAAATAAAGTCAGTCTGGTTAGTAATGCGCGAAGCTGATAATGCTGTTTGTGAAGTTGTTTAATCCTCATCTACTGATATCTTCAGAGATTTAATGTCTTATTTTATCTTCAGTTGATTTCAGCTAAGGCTGTGGCTGAAGTCAGTTGTAGTTCTTGTGTTTCTCTTTCCTTCAGTGATTCTGCTCATTATCATCAAGTGTTCATCATTAATGCTCAATCATCACTCAATTATCTCATTAACTTTAACACTGCTTCAATTGTACTTTAACCCAGTAGTGAGCACACACATGAACACTAGGAAGTGTTAATTTAACATGGGCGTTTTTCTGTGTGCTATTACATAAATCTTACCAGTTTCATTTACATATAACTGGCATATATGAATCACATTCAGTTTATAAATACAATTACATAAATCTTACCTGTTACATTTATGGGTAACACTTTATAATAACTACACGCTATGAAGCATTAATTAAGCATTAGTAAATAGTTAATTCATCATTTATAAAGCATTAATATACATTAATAGGCAGTTTATAAATACAGCTATAAATGCTTTATTCTTGATTTATAAGCATATCTATAATGTATTTAATAATTGTATTTTCATACTTTATAAATGATCAATTTATAATTTCTAAATTAAGTATTACATTATTTACAAACCAGTTATTTAGGAGTTGTCAGTGGTTCATCAGATCATTTAGAAAGTGTAAGTAAATGATTAATAAACTATTTAAATGTACATTTATACATCTTATTATTTATACATGTAGAAATAGTTACTCAGTGTGTTAATAAATGCTTTATTAACACGTATTCCTGTAATTCATGATTCATTCAGGTAGTTATAAAACATTTAGTAGTTGTCATTTAACTATGTAAAATTTATATGCAATTAAAATACATAAATCTTATGTTTAGACATTTTTTTGAGTGTGTACACTGGTGCCTCAAATCACATTCATTCATGCCAAAACAATGTTCTTCTGCGAAACACATGCAGTTTTATATTTTTTAATTGCTAGAGCAAAGAAAGTTACAAAGTGTAGCTTATAGCTTATATTTTTTTACATAAACTGTTCATTGCTTCATTTTTCATTTTCATTTTTTCACTAAAATGTACTCACCAAGGTAGCACTTTATTTTACAGTCCTGTTCCCCATGTATATACTATGTACTTATTATAGCAATTGCAACAACTTAACTTCAAAACTTAGCCCATGTATAGTTACTTTATATTACCCAGTTCTTTCTTAGGTAATTACACTGTAAGTACATGTAAATGCATGTACTGTATAATAAAGTGCAACCCTCAAATGTTTACATCAACCAAGTAACATAGAGTGCATACATGTTACCGTATGTATATTTGAATGTCTGGGAGAAAGTATTTTGAAACTGAAAATAATGACACACATCACCTTAATTAAAAATGAACAACTATCCTTATGTGAATGCATCAATTTTATCATTACGACTCTTGGATGAACAATGAAGCGCTGCAATACCAAAATTACGACAACACAAAACCCTCTTAACAAAATAGGGGCAAAATCATATTTCAAAACCAGACCCCCACTAGTGGGTCTCATCAGAATTAGCTGCTCTCCTCAGCAACTAAAGAGATTAATTGTCCCAACACATGTGCAATAATAGCTTGACTCCATGCCCAACCAATCGAGTGTGCAATGGCAGTCCACGGAGTAATTGAGGTGATTTGGCAAGCACTGCTTTGCATACATCTTTCCATAAAGACATCCTATGTCGCATGAGGACTGCCCACATATCGCCTCAAGGAGACTTGTGCCAAGGATGTGGTGTAAATATGAACTGGGGCAATGAGAAACCAAACAAAAGTGTACGCGAATGGTCTCTGTCAGCATTATGACTCTGACTGGGCTGTGGGCAATACCAGTGCTGAGTCTCAGTGGAATCTGTTAGGTATAAATATTGCTTCAGGCCAAAAAAAATTATTTTGTCCATGTAAGAGATAGCCATGATGACCTTATACTTGAAAATGTATATGGCAGTACACCTGCCCACTACAGTTTATGAAGGCAATCCATTTAAAATGCACACACACACACACACACACACACACACAAACACACACACACACACACACACACACACACACAGACACATATCTTAACATATTCATTTTTCTTTCATATGATACTCATGCTGTCAATACAGCAAATGAAACTTGAACAGGGAAGGATAGGAAACTTGATACTTAATTCTCTAAATCTAATTTTATGCCTTGGAAAAAATGAAAGGAATAAAATGACTGGGAAATTTTCCCAGTTTCTCTCAGCCTGAGGCGGCTTTAATGGCTTTTCTCCACTTGGATGCAGGTGAGGTGGATTTGATTCCAGCTGAATCATGTAAGAACCTCCCCCCTGCCTCTCTTCATCCAGGTGTTCAGCCAATCCCTTCGCTCACTGGCACTGGACGGTCGCCATATTTTTATTAAATCCTGCAGGCAAGCTGAGCACAGCCTCGACACGCTACCCTCCAGTTACAGAGCCACTGCACAGCGTTCTTATGTGCTAATCTGAAAAACAGAGAGGAATGGAGCTGAACGTGAGTTTTAACGTGCATATGGGTAGTTTTTCATGCATTTTTATAACATTTAAATCCTGCAAATGTATTTGTATCAAATGCTTTAGTTGCTTAATATGCACATAATTTCACAAACATTTAGACTTGTTATCAAGGAATATAAGATTTCAGGCCCACAGCATTAGAACAGATCCCCCTTTCCATCCCATGACATATACAAACTCACACAATCTGGAGAATTCGGGCCAAAACCACCAAAGCAGTTTTTTTCCCTCAAGATGTCAGACTCCACAACAATCGACAAATTCCAGACAGACTGACCGAACTGTGATTGTTCATGGCCTTGACCTTACGATCTTTACAAACTCTTTAAACTGTGACATTTATACACTGTAAAAAAAAATATATCTAAATTTTTTCAAAATTTCATCAATTCACAGAAATTCAATTTGGCCAACTGAAAAATGTAGATATGATCGGTCACTTGAAAATTTTCAGTTGGAGACCTGATTTTTTTTTTACAGAGTAAACATCCCCTAGTGTTTTACACTATATTGTTTAGTGCTGCATTTATTAACTACCAACAACACATTGAGTTGGTTTCTCTGGAGAAACTATAATTTGTTATTTTTATCAGAAGAATAATTTGACTTAGGACTTAAAATAGACCTCGAAAGTTTGTTTCCATTTATATTCTAACACCATGCTTATACACCTGGGGTGCCAGCTTTACTGCATTAGTTTTGATAAGCTGAGCTTTTCTCACCTGCAGCCAATGACACCGCACACTTCCACCAGGCCCCGTATGCAAATTATTATTAATGGTGATTCATTTACTTGGCATCCTGTGCCAAGCCTGGTTATTAGAAAAAGAGAGCGAGAAGAGTGAAAACTACTCCCATGTTGCGTTCTTCTAGTCCCACCCCCACCCAGCTTCCAGCGTTGCTATAGAAACTCCCAATCAGAGACTGTTGTGCCATGCGCTTGGCGTGGGATTCGGTGGCGCAGGTGGAATGCATATGGAACAATGGCCCATCTGGGTGTGCCAGTGGCGCCCATTTTAATCACACCGTTTCCACGGTGCTGGCTGATGGAGACATTGAGTGGGCTGCTGGGAAGCCGCCAGAGCTTATCTACGGTGGGTAGAAATGGACCACAGAAGGAAGCTTGCTTCAGATTTGCTCACATGCAGACTTCTTTTGAAGGATTCAGTCCATTGGTCAGCCGAAACAATCACTTTATACTTGATAATTGTAGTTTGTTTGCTCTCTGTATTTCTTTCTGCTTCTGCTTTAATGCAGTCCTCTGCTGTATTTTCCTTCCTTGAAGGTGCACAGCAAACATCTATTCTCAAACTATTTCTTGAAAATAAAATAGATGCCACTCAACCCACATCTCTCTGTAAGTATTATACAACCATTATAACCAAACTGTAATACAAATTCTAAATATTGCAGCGGACATGGGGTGTCATTCAGAGCACCTTATCAATTGAAGCACATTTACAACAGTGAACAGAACTAGCACAGGTTAATTAAAAGACAAAAGCCAAGGGGGGTGCCTGGCAGCTCTCCTGGTCTAAACCTATTTATGCCATGCTGGTTGGGGATTTTGGGGCTAGGAATGTAAAATTGAGTTCCTAAAAAAAAAAAAAAAGCAACATTGCTTCTACAGATACATAAATAAATCAAGACTGCACCACTCCTTGTACCTGTCCTATTTAAAATGGTGCTGTCAAATACGCAGGAGACATAAAACTTGATTGCTAAATGGCACAGTGGAAATGTTTTGCAAGAAAATAGAGAGTATATAATCTGTGTGATATGATGAAGCTAATTCATCATTTTTTCTGAGCTTTCTTTTGAGATTTGAAGTGCTCTCAACAATCAACCTGCCAGAAAAAAAAATGGTTTTGTTTTGTTTGTGAATCATTGTTTCTTAAATCTATTGCATCTATCCTGGTATTAATGTTACAGGCAATGTGTGCATCTCAATCAGCTTCCTAGCTCAGTAGTCAGGGCACTGATCAGAGAGCCATTTTAAAGGGTTAGTTCACCCAAAAATGAAAATTCTGTAATTAATTACTCACCTCATGTTGTTCCAAACCCATAAGACCTTTGTTCATCTTTGGAACACAAATATTTTTGATGAAATCCGAGAGCTCTCTGACCCCTCCATAGACAGCAATACAATGAACACGTTCAAGGCCCAGAAAGGTAGTAAAAACATAGTTAAAATAGTCCATGTGACTCCAGTGGTTCAAACTTAATTTTATGAAGTGACAAGAATACTTTTTGTGCGCAAAAATAATCAAAAATAACTTTATTCAATTATTTAGTTCGAGCCTGTGCCAGTCTTCTACGCAGTTTCCATTGTAAATAGTTCAGAGCGCTTTCGAGATCTACAGCAGCCGATGCTGTACACGTGAGCACCACAACTCCTGTGTGATGATGACTCGGGAGCTGTACTGCAACGTAAGCATCAAAAATCTCAGATTTCATAAAAAATATCTTAATTTGTCTTCCGAAGATGAACAAAGGTCTTATGGATTTGGAGCGAGATGAGGGTGAATAATGAATGACAGAATTTTGATTTTAACTAACCCTTTAAGGGGTATTTCAATTGCAAAATCCCACCAGTGCTGAGTTAGATGCACCCAGTGTCCGTATTTGGTACCTGAGAAGTGACTGACCTCTGTCAGGAATGCAGTAATAGTGTTTATTAATTTAGCCCAACTTCCACAGGAATATGCACTTGTTTTGTATCATGCAATCACATAAATTAAGTTCTATATGTAGTATTCTTACGTTTTGCCATGAACCAATCACATGCCAGAGGCAACGTATGATATGTTCTTATTGGCTATAGCACTTGTCAGTACAGTCTATGCAAATTAGCCAGAGAAAGTTCAGTTGTGTACTTGCTGCGAGATAGTTAACACTCATGTCAAGAGCTTAAAGGACAACTCCGGTGAAAAATGAACCTAGGGGTAATTAACACATGGTTACCAAGTAGATCGTTCTCTGGGATGCGTTTTAATGAAAATCGAATGTAAAGAGTTTTATCTCTAAAAACAGATTAGCTTATAACGCTAGTATATGGGGCACAGAATAAGTAAAATTAAATCGCTATTTAATACCACTAACAAGGCTCAAAATAGCCTCACACTAACACAGTGTCAGTGATTCAAAGATGGAGAATATCAGAGCTCAAACTGAAAAGGATCCACAGTTCCAGATACTGAAACGAGTTATACAAAGCGGTTGGCCAGATGAGAAAAGAAAATGTCCCATGAGTGTGTCGGAATTCTGGAACCACCGCGATGAGCTCTCATACTTGCATGGAATAATATTCAAAGGTGAAAAGATTGTCGTTCCTGCAAGCCTTCGCCCAGACATGCTGTCACGTATACATGCCAGTCACCTAGGCATCGAAAAGAGCAAGCAGAGAGCCCATGATATCATGTTCTGGCCTGGGATGGGGAAAGAAATTGAGAACATCGTCAGCAAATGCTCAATCTGCCTTACGTATCGCCCCTCCAACACCAAAGAACCCATGATCAGTCACAAAATCCCAGACAGGCCATGGCAAGTAGTGGCTACCGATCTGTTTACCTGGAACAATGAGGACTATCTTGTTACAGTTGACTATTACAGCTGATATTTTGAGTTAGACAAGCTCCGCAGCACAACTTCATCTGCTGTAATAAACAAACTAAAAGCTGCTTTTGCACGACATGGCATCCCGGAGGCTGTCATTTCAGACAACGGCCCCCAGTACAGCTCGGGGGAGTTTGAGACATTTGCCAGAGCATGGGAATTTACACATACCACCACAAGTCCATACCACCCGCAAAGTAATTGATTAGCAGAGAAATCTGTGCAGACTGCTAAAATGTTGCTGGAAAAGGCCAAAGCTGACAAAAGAGATCCACACATCAGTGTCCTGGAGTATCGCAACAGCCCTGTCGATGGTTCTCTTTCGAGAGTACTCTCGTATTACGTTTGCGAAACGCTATATGGGAATTCCTTTCCTCGAGATATTGAAGCAAATTTTTTATCCAAAAATACCATATAACACGCAGTGCAGCTGCACAGCTCTAAGCAGGAAGCAGCTGCGTGCTGATTGGCTGTGCCGCCGCAACTGCAGCAACCCATGGCGAGACCGCTGGGCGGGACGGACCAATCAGGTCCTTCTATATTCCCGCCACAAGGGGCAACAGAATTTGCATAGCCAAGGGTATATAAGACCCTGTCTCGCAAGGTTAGTCAGATTAATTCTTCTTCAGCGACTCACCTCGCTGAGCTCTGGATCGAAGCCTGCCGTCGACACGCACCCAGCGGAACTCTGCAGCCTGGGGACGTCGGATTCTCCGCCTTCAGCCTGCCTTCCAGCTGCGCCATCCGGCACATATCCTTTTATATACCATTCTGTGTTTGCTTACACACTCAAAAAGAGCCGAGACGTTGTTTCAAATGTCTCGTTCCTGCGCCTCGTGTAGAGGTTTGTTTTCTCTCGGACGAGGATCGGCACATCATCTGCGTCTCATGTCTCGGACGAGACCACGCACAGGCTGCACTCAACCAGGGCGGCTGCCCAGAGTGCGACGAACTGACGCTGCAGACCCTTCGGGCTAGGCTCGCCAGTTTCGACCCAAATCCCGTCCCTTGCTCTCAGCCTCTCGAGCCACGGAAGAAGAAACGTCGCGACCAGAGACCCCCGGAGCGCTCTGACGAGCACATGCCGGGCATGTCCCCGCGTGCCTCACCATCGCCTGTAATGTTCGTCGAGGAACAGCACAGCTCCCCTCGTCTGGCGGCTGCTACTGTTTCCTTCGCGGACCGGAGGAGGAGGAGGATGACAGCCTTTCTCTTGCTGCATCCGAAAGCGGGTGGACGGTACCGTCTTGGAGCACGCCACTTCGACGCGGACTGCCAGCGGTGCCAAAACCTCAGTCGACGCTGAGCTTATGCGCCTGCTCACGAAGGCCGTGGACGACCTCGGCATTGACTGGTCTCAACCCGAGGAGCCCACGAGAAGCAGACTGGACGAGTGGTTTTGTGAGAACCGTCATCAACCGACCGCTCAAAGGCCTGCTCCCTTCTTCCCAGAAGTCCACGAGGAACTAGCTAAATCATGGAAGCCGCCATTTTCTTCTCGCGCCAAATCCTCTTTTTCTCCAGCGCTCTCGCTGGTCGATGGCGCTCAGAAAAAAGGATACAAAGCCCTTCCTCCCCTCGAGGAAGCCGTTGCTGCACACCTTTGCCCGCCCTCCGCCAGAGGATGGCAGTCAAAAGCTGTGCACCCTTCCAAAGCCTGCCGCACTACTTCCAGCCTCGCCGGTCGAGCATACGCCTCCGCTGGCCAGGCGGCCTCAGCGCTACACTCTATGGCGGTGCTTTAGGTCTTCCAGGCCAAACTCCTCCGTTCCCTGGATGAGTCTGTCCCTGATAACGAGGCTCTGAAGGATCTGCGCGGCGCCACTGACTTGGCCCTGCGCGCCACCAAGGCCAACGCTCAGGCGATCGGCAGATGTATGGCCAACTTGACGGTGTTGGAGCGCCATTTGTGGCTCAACCTAACTGAGATGAAAGACTCGGACAAGACCGCTTTCCTGGACGCGCCCATGTCGCCCTCAGGACTATTCGGTCCCTCCGTGGTTGGGTTCACGGAACGCTTCACAGAGGCGCAAAAGGCTTCGCAGGCAATGCGTCATTTTCTGCCCAAGCGTTCCAGCTCTTCTGCTAGCCGTCACGCTAAAGCTGGACCAGCCCAGCCCACCAAGGCGGCGCCACCAGCTCACCAGCCTCGCGCGGCTTCTAAGCCCGGACAGCGTTCCCGCTCTACGAGCCGCAGCAGACCGCCGGAGCGTCGAGGTCCCCGACCCAGCAATGTGTCGAAACTTGAGCCGCCGAAGCCGTCCTAGCCAGAGGCACAAAGAGGCACAAAGATACAACGACCAAGATGGCGGCGCGAGTAGATCGCGAGGCTCAGCGTCTCTCCAGATTCTGCAATTTTGCGGTATTTTTCTTGTTCATCTCGGGTCTGTTCGTACAGAACAGTTGTGCTTTTACATCGTACACCCGTTGTGAGCTTTTGGATATTGGTTTGCGAATTTCCGACAGTTTTATGGACAATCTTCGACTCCTTCCTGAGATCGCTAGGACGCCCGAGGCGATGCGCTCTGCCCGGCCGGGCGGAAGTGCTAGAAGGCGGCGCTGTGATCGTAAACAAAGGCGGGGTAAGCGTGGAGGTCTAAGAGCTAAGCTAAGGCTAACTCCTTACCGGCTCTCTTTACCCAGCATTTTCCTTGCCAATGTACGATCGCTAGTGAACAAAATGGAGGAGATTCGACTCAGCATTACACACAGTAAGAAACTTTTGAACTGTAACGTCCTAATCTTCACTGAAACCTGGTTAAACAGCGGAATACCGGACACCGCTATTGAGCTAGCGGGACGCCACACACTCCGGGCGGATAGAACACTAGATGGCTCCGGGAAGAGCAGAGGGGGTGGATTGTGCATTTATATTAACAAAGCTTGGTGCACAAACTCTGCTATTGTTGGGAGTCATTGTTCAGCTAACCTGGAGTTTCTCATGGTTAAATGTAGACCGTTTTATCTACCGCGGGAGTTCACCTCCACTATTATCACTGCGGCCTATATTCCTCCGGATGCTGATGCCAAGCTTGCTATGAAAGAACTTCACGCAGCCATCAGTAAACAACAGACTGATCACCCGGAAGCTGCGTTTATTGTTGCAGGTGACTTTAATCATTCAAACCTAAAGTCAGTGCTACCCAAGTTTCACCAGCATGTTTCCTGCCACACCAGAGGAAACAAAACCTTAGACCATGTTTACACAAACATGGCTGGCGCTTACGTTGCGACACCCCTCCCCCACCTGGGACAGTCAGACCACCTCTCTTTGTTTCTATCACCCAAATATTCACCCCTCATCAACCGTGTGAAGCCATCAGTGAAGACCATCAAGGTGTGGCCTGCGGGGGCAGACTCCACACTCCAGGAAAGGTGGAGACTGGAGACTGGAGTATGTTTGCTTCTCAAGCCACCAGTGGCGCTCACACGGACATTGACTCATTCACTTCCTCTGTATTGGATCATATCAATACCACCATCGACAGTGTTACAACCCAGAAACAGATCACCAAATACCCTAATCAGAAGCCTTGGATGAACAGGGAAGTTCGACTCCTGCTGAAGTCACGCAATACTGCCTTCAGATCAGGTGATGCACAAGCCTACAGTATGTCCAGGGCAAACCTGAAGAGGGGCATCAAAAAGGCCAAGCACTGCTACAAGCTAAAGATAGAGGGTCACTTTTCCAACTCTGACCCTCGACGCATGTGGCAGGGCATTCAGGCCATCAGTGACTACAAACCCACCCACTCCACCCCCGCAGCCACTGATGTCAACTTCCTGAACGAGCTAAATTACTTTTATGCTCGTTTTGAAAGAGACAACAGAGAAACTGCCACCAAGCTCAAACCCTCAGCTGACCACCCACCAATCACACTCTCCTCCACAGATGTCTGCAAGGCACTGAGCCGGATCAGCGCACACAAGGCTGCTGGACCAGACAACATCCCTGGACGTGTGCTCAGGGCATGTGCGGAGCAGCTCGCTGGGGTTTTTACAGACATTTTCAACCTGTCTCTTGCCCAAGCAGCTGTACCGACATGCTTTAAACGCACTTCCATTGTGCCAGTCCCAAAAC
Organism: Gobio gobio; assembly: GCF_949357685.1. Classification (NCBI taxonomy): domain Eukaryota; kingdom Metazoa; phylum Chordata; class Actinopteri; order Cypriniformes; family Gobionidae; genus Gobio; species Gobio gobio. Next base: position 26,411,983 of record NC_137098.1, read on the forward strand.
ACTCTAACCCGAGGTGCCCTAATGACTACCGCCCTGTAGCACTCACACCCAACGTTATGAAGTGCTTTGAGCGGCTGGTCCTGGAACACCTAAAAGACTCTCTACCATCCACATTGGACTCACACCAGTTTGCCTACCGCAGCAATAGGAGCACAGAGGATGCCGTTTCCATGGCACTCCACTCTGTGCTCACCCATCTGGACCATAAGAACACGTATGCACGCATGCTGTTTGTTGACTTCAGCTCAGCGTTCAACACTGTCATCCCAACCAAGTTAATAGCTAAACTTGGAGACCTGGGCATCAACACTTCAATGTGTAACTGGATTTTGGACTTCCTAACTGACAGACCCCAGAATGTTCGTTCAGGATTCACCTGCTCCACATCCATCACTCTTAACACTGGTGTACCACAGGGCTGTGTGCTAAGCCCGTTTCTCTACTCCCTCTTCACCGCCGACTGCAAGCCTGTGTATGGATCTAATTCCATCGTCAAGTTTGCGGACGACACTACGGTGATTGGGCTCATCAGCAACAACGATGAGACTGCCTACAGGGAGGAGATCCAGCACCTGGCCACATGGTGCGCTGATAATAACCTGCTCCTCAACACCACCAAAACGAAGGAGCTCATCGTGGACTTCAGGAAGGAGTCAAGAGGCACACACGACACCATCCACATCAATGGAATGGCTGTTGAGCGTGTCTCCAGTTTCAAGTTCCTGGGGACCCACATCTCGGCGGACATGTCGTGGACGACCAACACCTCCAGCCTGGTCAAGAAGGCTCACCAGCGCCTCTTCTTCCTGAGGACACTGAGGAAGAATCAGCTCTCCTCGGCTATCCTGGTGAACTTCTATCGCTGCGCAATAGAAAGCATCCTGACCAACTGTGTCGCAGTGTGGTATGGGAGCTGCTCTGTTGCGGAGCGCAAGGCACTGCAGCGGGTGGTGAAAACTGCCCAGCGCATCATAGGGACTCCACTGCCTGCCATCGAGCACATCCAGAGGAAACGCTGTCTGCATCGAGCTCGCAGCATCCTCAAGGACTCCTCTCACCCAGCCCACAGACTGTTTTCTCTCCTGCCCTCCGGCAGGCGTTTCAGGATCCACCGGACCAGGACCAGCAGACTAAAGGAACAGTTTTTTCCCCAGAACTGTCTCTTTACTGAACTCAAACCCCCGCTGATCCACTTCCCTCATAAACTGATAACTCTCCTACCTCACATCTTCCTTCACTTTGTTATTTGCACTACCGACTGTTTATCACAGTAACAACTGTTTACATATGCATCTTGCACTGCCATATCTTAACTGGATTATGCTCATTTGCACTGCCGACTGTATTTATAGTACCAATGTTTACATTTGCATTTTTGCACTGTACTTCTAAATGTAATATGCAACCACTTTCCACTGCACTTTACACTTTTTTTTCCGGATAGCTCTGTCCATAATTTATTGCACTACCCTAATCCACTGCTATTCCTCATATTAGCCTAACATATTATTGTATACCTCTATCTGTAAAATTCTGTTTATAGTAATAGCCATCTGTATATTTATTCACTGTACATATTCACCTGTAAATTCAGTTCTGTTTATAGTAATAACGTCTCTCTATTTATACATATTTATACATATTCAGTACATATCCATGTCCTGCACTTACACATCCATTGTATATCCTGCACTTGCTGCTATTGCACTTCTGGTTAGACCTAAACTGCATTTCGTTGCCTTGTACTTGTACTTGTGTAATGACAATAAAGTTGAATCTAATCTAATCTAATCTAAAGAGAAGGTGGATAACACCCGCTTCGGCCGGTTTACCACCTCGCTCTCTTCCAAAACGTTCCCCAGCTCCCTTCAATCAGGTGGCTGGAAAAACATCACATACACAGTCAACGAGCCCGCAAGCAAGCGCGCTCGCCTGTACACAAACGCTGTTTTCACGGCGACCCATATGAGTCACAAAAAGAGTTTTTTCTCTGTAGGCAGTGTGCCAGCATTAAAGCATGTACCCCTACACTCAATCACTCCCCCATGTTCCCCAGCCCCCTGCACTCAGGTGGCTGGAAACACTATCCTCACAGTCAACGAGCCCGTGCTCAAACGCGCTCGCCTGTACACAAGCACCAATATTCTATGTCCCCCGGCCCCCTGCACTCAGGCGGGAAACAATTCCCTCATAAGCGCCACCTTGGCGCAACATTATCGGGCCACCGAGTCCCTGTTACTCAGCGACTCGCCCCACAAATTAATTCAGCCCCTGGCTTCGAAGGCCGAGGCCTGGCAGGCCATTCCCGGCATTTCAAAATGGGTGTTGAACATAATAGAACAAGGTTACTCGCTACAGTTTGCTCGCAGACCACCGCGCTTTCGGGCCGTGGAAGAGACAACGGTGAGAAGCGGCACATGTCACGTGCTTCGAACCGAGATATCAAAACTGTTAATAAAAGGGGCGGTGGAAGCCGTACACCCCTCACAGAGTGAGTCGGGCTTTTACAGTCGTTACTTCCTTGTACCAAAAAAGGACGGTGGTCTCAGACCCATCCTATGTCTCAGCCATCTGAACAAAGCCCTTATGAAGCGCCCGTTCAGAATGTTGAGAATGAAACAAATCCTTGTGCACATTCGCCCGGGAGATTGTTTTTTCACTGTGGATCTAGAGGATGCCTATTTCCACATACAAATAGCCCCTCATCACAGGCCATTCTTGAGATTCGCCTTTGGTCTATCTCTGGCTCCCCGCACGTTTACGAAGTGCATGGAAGCGGCGCTAACCCTACTGAGGCTTCAGGGAATGAGAATTCTCATGGCTCATAACAGCTCAGTCAGAGATACAGTTATTGAACCACAGATCTTGGCTTCTCAGCCATTTAAAATGCTTGGGCCTCAGAATCAACGTGGCAAAGAGCTCATTGTCTCCCACACAGAACGTTTCGTTTCTGGGAACAGTATTGGACTCACTGCAGATGAACGCAAGACTGACGTCACAGCGCGCGTGCTCTCTGTTCAGAACCGAGCAGTTTCCCTCAGGTCCGGTGCACTCACTCCTCTCAAACACTTTCAGAGAATGTTGGGTCTCACGGCTCTATTCAGGCAAATGGTCAGTCTTTTCAGACTGGTGTAAAGCACGAAGCCTGACCCCACATAATTGTGAAGTGTCAGAAGTGTTCACTTTTTTACAAGAGCTACTGGACGCCGGTCGTTCCCCCTCCACGCTCAAAGTTTATGTGGCCGCTATAGCAGCGTATCACATTCAAGTGAACGGACTGTCACTGGGAAAGAACGATCTTATCGTTCGCTTCCTTAAAGGGGCTAGAAGGCTTCACCCACCTCGCCCCCCTTCAGTCCCTATATGGGACCTGTCCACGGTCCTGGATGCCATGAAAGGCTCTACATTCGAGCCTCTGCATTCGGTGAGCTTAAAGGGTAACTAAACCCTAAACCAACTTTTTTTAGTTAATGATCTGTAATACTGTGGCTTTATTAATGCTGTTCATTGATTCGAGTAAATGTTTTGACATTTGAGTATAAAGTGTTTTAATTCTATAAAATATGGTGTAAAACCGCCAAAGTGCTGCCCTCTTAAGGTTGAACGGTGGCTACTGCAGTTGAATTTTCCTATTGGACGTTGTGGTACATCGTGACGTAGGATGGTACCTCCAACGGCTCACTATCCGCGCCCCTAGCACGAGCTCACCACGCCCTCAGAAATGTTTCCCCCAATCACATGATGAGAACGGCTTCACTCCAGTATGAACTGTCATGTTACATGAAGTAAACATTATGAATGAAACTCACTTGACATTTGCTTTAACATTGTATTGAAGAAAATACGGTTAAATAATGCAGTTGTCAGTACACGTCAGGCTTTTCTTGCGATATTATTGCCGCCCGTCATGTGTACAGATAATTTTCATACATGAGACGCGCTTTCAAACCCTGACACGCAAGTGGTTGCCGCGGGCACAGATAGATTAGGTCAGTTCTCTTGCGCGGCTGCTTCACTAGCATCGTCGGCATCGGGAGTTAACGCAGTTTGAGCAGCGACTCGCATTGATAAGGCTCCGGGTTTGTGTCTGTTACAGACAATCCACCCTCCTCCACTTCAGGTGAAGGTAGGAGAAATGACCACTCTGTTGCAAAGCTGGCGTCACTCCAGTCATTCTCCATCTTTGCGACTCGCGAGTCAGACAGCTGTCAATCAATCCGTCCCTGCGGGTCTCAGGTGCACGCCCTCCGCTCAGCCCCGCCCTCGGTTCGTCCCCTCTGTGTCCGCCGGGCTCTGCCCACTTTTCCAGCATTTTTTAAAAATTGCCAGTGGGTGGAGTTAAGCTCTGAGCAGGGGTTTAGTTACCCTTTAAAGCTCCTGTCACCAAAGACCGCTTTTCTGCTAGCGATCGCATCAGTTAAGCGAGTGGGTGATCTGCACGCGCTCTCAGTGAGCGCCTCTTTTCTGGAATTTGGGCCAAACGACTCTAAAGTCGTCCTCAAACCAAGACATGGATATGTACCTAAAGTGCTTTCAACTCCGTTCAGAGCACAGGTCATTTCACTTTCAGCACTTTCATCATCGTTAGATGAAGAAGATGCTAATTTGCTCTGTCCTGTCAGAGCGCTGAGAATATACATAGAGCGTTCCGCTGCTTACAGGCAAACTGAACCACTCTTTGTGTGCTTTGGCGGCCGCACCCGCGGGTGCGCGGTTACAAAGCAGACCTTGTCACGATGGATAGTGGATGCTATCTCACTGGCTTATGAGTCTAAAATCTCAGCAGCCCTATAGGCGTCAAAGCCCATTCTACTAGAGGCATGGCCTCTTCGTGGGCTTGGTCCACTGGCATTTCTCTGAATGATATCTGTGCGGCGGCAGGCTGGGCCTCCCCATCCACTTTTATCAGGTTTTATAATTTAGATGTTCCTGCCTTACAGGCTGGGCTTCTTGCTGTGTAATAAATTTAACCCCTTAAAGGTAGGGTAGGTAAGAATGATCTAAAACACTTTTGTCCAAATTTGTTTAAACTTTCTTTATATGTCAATACATAATTAAAATGTAAGTACTCTGAAAAAGAGAGTATAAAAATCGAGTGACTCTAGACTTTTTAATCTGCAATAAACACCGCTCATTATTTTCGTTCGGGCCGAAACAAGTGATTGGCTTGGGCGCCTGTCACTCTCTCTCGCTACCATGGCTACCACTGCTTTTGCTCCAGGATCTGCCCACATGCGCGCACCCCAGTGTTGCCAAGTCGGGCTACTTCAACACTGTTGCCACAGGCTGTTTTTCATGTCCGCGGGTTCGAAGCAACCCCAATTATGTGATATTTTGCCCCGGGATTTGCGAATTTTAGCAGGCAGCCCTACCAAAAAGGCACATATTTTACCCCCCAAATGCGATTTTTACCGGAGAAACACGATTGGGCTTGTTTTGGGCTAGTTTTGAGTAGCAATTGGGCGGATTTTGTTGTGAAAACCTGGCAACCCTGGCGCACCCGTTTGATTTGAGGAGTTCACGAGGCTGTATTTCTGCTAGACAGGTAATCTTTCATTTTGATTATAAATTTTTTTGGTTTATGTTTTCATGAAGGATGTATCACTAGCACACGTAGCTGCCTAATATAGCTAACATAACATTTTCTTAGCATAAAGTTACAATTTTATACACTTAGCGAGCCATTAGTAGAGATGATAAATACTCAATATGCTTGGCTCAAGTTGATCGCTGTCGTGTTGAATTTCGCAAAATGTAACTTTAGATAACAAAATGCATGTGTAAAAGCTAGTACACCGCATCCAGGAACTTTTTTTAGAACTAAGTCAGCTTTAGCTACTACCCTCTGTCTAAACTCTTTTACCATGTTCACCGGGAACTTTACCTGCACGTTTATTTCCGCGGCTTGTTTTTATATTCTCTACCAATGTTTACTGATGCTTTTATCTTGTATCTGTGTGTGTCGTAGACGTGTTGTGTGTGTATTTTAAACTTTACCAGTGTCGGTATTCTAGCTTGATAGTGAGTACTAAAAGACATCTTATTTGTTTATATTCATAATGATAAAGTTAGATTTTTTATTACATGTGATTCTGACATGATGTCACTACATGCACTCCGCTCCTTCTTCTCCGCTCATCTCAGGTAAATAATGCGCCTTTCAGCTGACGGTCGGCGTGGCGCGTTCATGTGTTTTGGGGGCGTGGCTTTGGAAACAGCCCAGAAGGGAGAAGGTGGAGTGAATGGAAATAATGAGCTGTCTTTAAAACAGTCGTGAGAGGTCTACAGACACTCAATTTTCATACTTTCTTTTTCAGAGTACTTACATTTTAATTATGTATTGATATATAAAGAAAGTTTAAACAAATTTGGAAAAAAAAGTTTTTTAACCAAATCCTACCTACCCTACCTTCAAGGCTCGATAAGTCCGGTCTGGGTTAAATATTTGTATAAGTCATAAGCACATTCCTTATACGACTCGAATTATCTGGTCATTCATTATTCTTTGGCCCGACTATGTCTGGTCTACACATATATATATACAGTGTTGGGGAGTAACGGAATACATGTACCGGCGTTACGTATTCAGAATACAAAATATGAGTAACTTTATTTCGTTACAGTTACAATTTAAATAGTTGGTATTTAGAATACAGTTACATTGTTGAAATCAATGGATTACATTACGATACTTCTCGGTTTCACGAGTTTATTCACTCTCTAAATAAATTAAGACAACATGCATTTCCCAGAACGCCCTATTATGAAAACGCGCGGACGCGGTTAGCTTGATCACAATGGAGTCGGAAGAGGAGCAGCGGGAGCTAGAGACAACAGAGAACAACAGAGCTAGGGCAAGAACGAAGCGTTCATGAACCTGTTGTTCAACGTTTAATAACATGTTTTAACTCACTTCATATAGTCAGTCGAGTGTTTGTAAGCTGATATGGCTTCTTATCACAGAATGATGCAGACAATGCATTCCTATTTTATAGTATTAGTGATAAAGTCTGTCAATCAGCACTTTATTATTATGAAAATACCAGAGAAGGCTTGAAGAACTAAAAAGCGTTTCTATATTTTACTATATCTCTTTTTAATAAATATTATTTTCTATTTAAAATTATAATTTCGTTAGGCTATTTTAAAAACCCAACTACTCATCCGCCCTATAGGTTGCTGTTACAAGCTCGCCAGGTTCCACCCTCTCACAACCACAACAATCCCAATCACCAGAATACTGAGCACACACACCTGCACGTCATCACCACAGCAATCACCACCTACACTTAAGCACCACGATCACACTCAGTCACTGTCTGGTAACGTTTGCACATGACCCTACATCAGGGTTCCTCAAATCTTACCCTGGAGGTCCAATGCACTGCAGAGTTTAGCTCCAACCCTAATTAAACTCACCTACCTGTAGTTTTCTAATGAACCTAAAGACATTGATTAGCATGTTCAGGTGTTTTTGATTAGGGTTGGAGCTAAACTCTGCAGCGCATTGGACCTCCAGGGTAAGATTTGAGGAACCCTGGTCTAAGTAATGCCATAGATTAAAACCTTTTGAGCACTACATGGTTTTGAAATCTTACATATTATTCAATTACCACAACAGTGCTGGATTTTGTGCTGTTTAATCATGTAGCCATTATTATTAATAATACAAAAATTAACAACACAATACTGCTATATCCAGAGCATAAGACTCTGAGTGAGATCAGTGACTTAAGCCACTACATGATGATTATACCAACATCATTGTATAGCCAACATCACCTAATCACATTTTCTCTTGGCATTCCTTACCATAACAAATGTGCTTTCTAAACACACATTTAAAGCAGCCAGAGAAAAAACTAATGTTAAAGATTTAAGGGTCAAGAGCCCAACTAAAGCAAACACTCATCACCATCATGGTGACTTGAATTAAACTATTATTTTCATTAAAACAGAAATAAAGTCAGTCTGGTTAGTAATGTGTGAAACTGGTAGTGCTGTTTGTGGAGTTGTTTAATCCTCCTCTGCTGAGATCTTCAGAGATGTAATGTCTTCTTTTATCTTCTGTTATTTCATCTAAAGCTGTGGCTTAAGTCAGTTGTAGTTCTTGTGTTTCTCTTTCCTTCTGTGATTCTGCTCATTATCATCAGGTGATCATAATTAATGCCCAATCATCACTTAATTAATCACTTAATTACTCAACTGCAACATATATTAAGAATCATTTAAAAGAAATTATATTAGTGAACTCAACTGAAATGAGCTTAGAGTACTCATAACTGTTGGTTTTTAAACTCAAATTATTTGAGGTAATAAGTTCCCTCAAATGTAATGAGTTTGCTTAACTCATTAGGTTTGACTTTGTGTGTCTGCTATTGTGAGCTAGCAGTAACTAGCAAGCTCTCTGAGTTCATTTAAAGTTTGTAATTTCTGTTGTTTTACTCATTATAGTGAAGTTTTAGCTGTAAAAAGTATTTGAAGGCAGTGTAAAGTTTAATTGAATATTAAGAAGTATCCTTGGTTTAGTGGACTCAATTAAAATAAGTTCAGAGTACTCATAACTACAGTTTTTCTTTACTTCAATTAAGTTTGTTAAACTCAATTTAATTGAGGTAATCAGTTTCCTCAAATTAAATGAGTTTGCTTAACTTGTTGGGTTTTACAGTGCAGGAATATTGACGAAACAGACGTCACATTTTGGACACAAAAGAACTTGGTAGCAGCAGCTCTGATGATGGTGCTGAGTAGGGATGTAACAATACAGTTAGTCCACGGTTCAATACATACCTCGGTTTTTAACCACAGTTTTCGGTTCGGTTCGGTTCGGTTCGGATCTGATGGCTTGTCACATACATTTTTTGTTATTCTATTCTTTATTAGGCGACAGGAACAGCAAGAGTTTAAGGAGAAAAAAGACTATTTTTTATTGCAATACTCTTGCTTTATTTTACTTAAAAGAATTGAAAAACCTTACTTAAACTTAAAACTTTACTTTAAAAAAACCTTGTATTCCAAGTGTATTGTATAATATAAAATAAATATATATATAAATATCAAGATTTACACTGGCAGCTCAGAGCAGTACAGCAGTATTTAAGTATGAAATTGAATGAATAAATGTAAAAATAAAACTACATAGACTTTACTATAAAATATACATTGATTCTTAGCTGTATTAGTTTTTCAGTCAAGAGCAGGTAGGGATTTTCTCTTTGTCTTTTGTTGTTGTATTAGCATTAAAGGGATAGTTCGTTCAAAAATGAAAATTCTGTCATCGAGAAATGAATACAGGTTTGAAACAATATTAGAGTGAGTAAATAATAAATCATTTTAGAGGTGAACTGTCCCTTTAAGGATTGTGTGTTCATTACTGTGCTGTTGTCAATTTAAGACCTGCGCATCTAATATAATGACACGTCGATTTTACTTTCACTTACGACATAACTAGGGTTGCCAACTTTCTGAAATGGAAATAAGGAACGGGGGGGGGGGACTGGAAAGAACATTCTAGAAGTCTTATTCTATTGAATAAGTTTGCACAAGGCTACAGAAAACTGTTGTGTTTATTTTTCTTCAAATGCAGTCTAAGCCGAGGAGTTTTGAATGTTATATGTTGTATTTGTTAAAGTTAAAAATAAAAAGTATTATAAACTAAACAAATCCATGGTTCATTGTTGGCAAAACTATCATGATAGCCTTTATATTTCACATCTATGTGGTTCAGTCTTGTATATTGATTAGGCCTACTTTGCTATTCAATAAATATATAGGCCTAATAAGTTGTATTTCAAATATGAAACAAACTAATCGATTAGTGCCCCGCGCTCCCCTATATGGAATGTTAGGCTAAACCTCTTTTAATATAATCACTTTCTTATCAACTATATTTGAGTTTTAAAAATCCACATGATTACATAGCCTACCATATCAGCCTCTGGAGTCGTCTGACGGACAAGGAAACTTGACATCGCTCCCTCCTGTGCCTGCAGCCTCTCGCTCCTCTTGTGATTATCGCCTAATGCGTGCTGCTTACACACTCCGCCGTGACAAACAGAAAAAACGCGATGGCATATGGTACAATTGGCCTTTTATTCATTGTCCCTCACGCATTCCAGCCGCGGGTAGTCATTTTCCCATTCAATTCTATATTTTTGTGCTCTTCTCTTTTTCGCCGGCTGCTCGGAGGTAGTCAGTTTTACATTTCCCGCTGTTGTCACTTGTCGTCATCGGTGCTACGATACGTGACTCACAATGACTGAAACGACCAATTAAAAGGGCATTCTCTAATGATGTTCCAAGATGTAAAAACGAGATACGGTAAGAACCAGATACGGATGCCAGATAAAACCCGGAGTCATTCTGGATCTGTGATTGTACAAGGGTGTAGGCGGATCGCTGCCCTTCCAAAAAAAAAAAAAATGTGTTCACACAATGTTCAATACAGTTTATATGTTTTGTGATAACCCATGGATATGTGAATACATAGAGTAGACATGCTTGTTCTTTTGTCTAGTAATCTACTAGTGTTCTAGTTTGTGCATGTGACTTTTGGAAGCTGAATGCTTCCTTGCAATAATGTGACATGCAGTATTTGTCTTTATATTGTTTTATTTCAAAAGAAGGGGGATGTAGCATTCTTGCGTTTTGCCATGAACCAATCACATGCCAGAGGCAAAGTATGATGTGTCCTTATTGGCTATAGCACTTGTCAGTACAGTCTATGCAAATTAGCCAGAGAAAGTTCAGTTGTATACTTGCTGCCAGATAGTTAACACTCATGTCAAGAGCTTAATAAATCTTTATGTTAAAGGACATTTTGCGTGCACCCAGAGCCTCCTTGTACACTTCATCAATTGCAACATAAGCATAACACTATAGATTGATGTTTTGTTTTTTACTCATTTTTATTTTGCTTTTCTCATGATAGCTATATGAGACATGTAAAGACAACTGTGCCTAAGGTCATGAAGGTCAATAACAAAGGATCCACTAACGCATATGCATACTTCTAATTTGTAACTCTTCAGGGTTTACAGCACCATTGATAATATGTTAGAATGTGACAATTAATCATTAGTAGACATTTGTACCAGTTCAAGTCTGTGTGGATGGATGTATTGTTCTGTTCCAGTGATGTGCTGTCACTCATCCTTATAGGGAAAGGATATCACCTATGTTTTATCTAATGGTATGTTTGTAGCGGTTGTTTAGCAATGTGATATAAACTGCCTCCAGGAGAATCAACAGCCACCCAGATGAGAAGTGGCCTTACAGGATTTTTGACATGTGACCTTTATAATAAGTTACTTACAAATGAAAACATATATTGTCTTTAAATAACCACATTTGCATAAAGAACTAAAAACCATGTTCGGACATTGCTAGAATTATCTTTACTAGTAACCTATCAGAACCTCTAGAAATTACATCAACTGATCTTCCATAAGCTTATAAGTATTGTTTTTTTACGTGTCCTAAGTTAGTTTGAAGCTGAATCATATCTTTTGCTATGGCCTTTGGAAGCATGGAGAACGTCTCGGTTACGGATGTAACCCTCGTTCCCTGAGGAGGGAACGGAGACGTAACGTTAGTGACTAACGAATGGGGGTTTCGCTTAGAAGACTATCATCTTCGAGATCTTAGAAAACGCCCAATGGCAGTGCCAATGCCACGGGCATGCGGAATTTGCATACGTAACTCCACCCCACCGCGTGGGTATAAATAGGAAGTACGTGGCAATATCGCATTACGTTACCTGCTGAGGAGCCAAGACTGAACTCCCGTTCCAGCAAGCAACACAGCGGATGTGGCAAAGGGACGTTACGTCTCCGTTCCCTCCTCAGGGAACGAGGGTTACATCCGTAACCGAGACATTCCCTTTCGTTCAGTCACTACGACGTAACGATATATAATATAATTTAATATAAGTCCCAATATAATATAAGTCCCAATATAATCACGTCACTCAACTGTCTTCCAGTGCCCTGCGTAAGTGCGAGTGCCCTGTCGTAAGACTAGTACGGACGAAGGACTCCCACTTATCACAGGAATACCAAGGTACACTGGGATGCATATTCCAGTGAGGAAATGCCAAGATGCCTACCCGTAGGGAGGACTTAGAGAGAACACATATGACCCGCTAAGGGCTGCATATGGGAAAACTCTGGGGTACCAGCCGAAGGTGGATTTTTAACCCCAGGGGTGGCAGGGACTTGCCAAGGGAATGACACCTGCTCACAGAGGAGGCTTACGGTGGAAATACTTGTGTGGGGGTCGCCGGAGGGGAACCATGCACACGGGGCACCTGGCTGAACACGAGGGTCTGGGCTCGAGAGAGGGCAGACTGAACTGGTGTCAGCGTAAGACAGTGCTGGAGAAACTCAGGGCTTTCGGGGAAGCTCACCTGAGGAGAATATCGCACGTATCCAGTCCGTGGAGTGGAATGGCGAGCAAGCGAAGACCCCTGAGCCCGGTCCATTACCGGCCACTAGTAGAGGCGAGTACATAGTCGGACACTGGCTCCACTCGGAGATTGTAGAATCTGGCGAATGTGTTAGGTGTCGCCCAGCCTGCAGCTCTGCAGATGTCTGTTAGCGAGGCGGCATGCGCTAGAGCCCAAGAGGAGGCCACACTCCGGGTGGAGTGGGCCCTAACCCCAAGGGGACATGGTCGACCTTGCTGCTGGTAAGCCAAAACAATGGTGTCCACTATCCAGTGAGACAGCCTTTGCTTTGAGAGAGCTCTTCCCTTCCGCTCTCCACCATTACAGACAAAGAGCTGGTCTGAGGTCCTGAAACACTGCGTCCTGTCTACGTAAGCGCGGAGAGCGCGTACTGGACAGAGCAGTGCCAAGGCTGGGTCTGCCTCCTCCAAAGGCAGCGCTTGCAGGTTCACCACCTGATCTCTGAATGGAGTGGTGGGAACCTTGGGCACATATCCGAGCCAGGGTCTCAGGATCACGGGAGAGTTACCCGGCCCGAACTCAAGGCACGCTTCGTCAACCAAAAATGCTTGCAGGTCCCCTCTCTTGATGGAGGCCAATGCGGTCAGTAGCGCTGTCTTCATAGACAAGAACTTAATATCGACCAACCGCAAAGGCTCAAAGGGGGACCTCTGCAAAGCATCTAAGACTACTGAGAGGTCCCAAGAGGGTACGAGGGGAGAACGAGGCGGATTTAGTCTCCTCGCTCCCCTCAGGAACTGAATGACCAGGTCGTGCTGACTTACCTTTTTGTCCCCCTAGAGGTCATGGTGGGCAGATATTGCGGCCACGTAAACTTTAAGGGTGGAGGGAGACAGCCTTCGCTCCAACCCTTCTTGGAGGAACGAGAGCACGGACCCGATCGAGCATTTCCAGGGGTCTTCTTGGCGGGAAGAACACCAGGTGACAAAGAGGTTCCACTTCAATGCATAGGCATGCCGAGTAGACTCTGCCCTAGCGGAAGTGATGGTCGCCACCACCGTAGGTGGTAGTGAACTCAAACCTGCCGCGTCCCGTCCAGGACCCACACGTGGAGGTTCCACAGGTCGAGACGCGGGTGCCAAAGGGTGCCCCGTCTCTGAGTAAGGAGGTTGCGTCTCAGAGGAATAGGCCAGGGAGGGGCTGTCGCAAGGAGTAAGAGTTCGGGGAACCAGGTCCGGCCGTGCCAGTACGGGGCGACCAAAAGGACCTGCTCCTTGTCCTCCCTGATCTTGCACAAGACCTGTGCGAGAAGGCTCACTGGGGGGAACGCATATTGCGTAGGCCCCGCGGCCAGCTGTGCGCCAATGCATCCGTGCCCTCGGTCAGGGAATAGAACAGGCTGCAATGAGAAGAGTCGTGGGAGGCAAACAGATCTATCTGTGCGTCACCGAACTGTTCCCAAATCAACTGGACTGTCTGGGGATGGAGTCTCCATTCTCCCGGAAGTGGCTGAAGCCGTGAGAGCTCTTCGGCTGCACGGTTCAGAACTCCCGGAATATGGACAGCACGAAGGGACCTCAGGTAGCCTGGATGCCAGCCGAACTTAGCCCCGCCCACAACATTTTTACTCGGGCAGTTCGGTCTGGACTTGATCGGTAGAGAAGTAATTATGCCCGAACAGACACTGGTCGGACCAATGAAATTGTCAGGGCGGGCTTTAGACGATGATGGACAGATGATCAACAGTAACGTAATCATCTACGTCATCAAAGGCGCTTGGGTTGAGTTTGTTCTAATCCTAAACGGAGAACTTGTTCGTATATGCATTCACCTTTACTATTTCTCTCAGAAATGATGATCGTGTTGGTAAGTAAACTCTGTGTATCCTTTTTTTTACAAAACCGGCAAAGATCGTTTACACTCATATTTTTCTTCTAACGTTAGGCTACTTATTCCAGCGTGCGTGCAGGTTACAGGGTTGCCAAGTTTTTACAACAAAACCCGCCCAATTGCTAACGTTCCTCAAAACTAGCCAAAAACAAGCCCGATAGCTTTCCAGGGGGGGTTCTCCGGGAAAAAAGGCATTTGGGGGGTAAAATATGTGTTATTTTGGCATGGCTGGCAGCTAAAAATCGCATTCCTGGGTCTGTATATCACATAATTGGGGTTGCTTCAACCCGCGGACATGGCAACACAGTGTAGTTGAGTTCTGTTGACATTTGATAACTAACGTTATGCGTCGCTCCGTTGCTCTGATTGGTTGTAGGTCTATCCAATTGAGGTCTTTCCTGGTTCGGTTGAAACACGCCCCATAATCACAGCCCAACGGAGCAGTATCAGACTCATATTCTGACTAGAATTGAGTATGACGACGTCAGGCTAGACCTCAGGCGCTTCTGACTCCATAAAACGAGATGGCGGGCGAGTTGAGACATACGGCGGGAGCGTAGATCGCCCTGGTGGTTGATGTACACTACAACGGCCATGTTGTCTGTTCTGACCAGTACATGTTGACCCTTCAGCAACGCTCGGAAGCGGTGCAGGGCGAACCGTACTGCCAGCAACTCGAGGCAATTGACATGCGGAAGGCGCTGGGGTCCTGTCCAGGAGCCCGCGGCTGCTTGTCCATTGCACATGGCACCCCAACCCGTGGCAGAAGCATCCGTCGATACGACAATGTAGCGAGCAGCGAGGCTGAGGGACCGTGAGAGCGGGACGAGGCCGCGGTCATTATTATGATGATGAGCGCCAGCTGCGTGCCGTATTGGCCTCGTCTCTCGCGGAGGAGTGACGGGATTATAAAGGAGGAGCGACGACAGTGAAGAACGAGAGAGGACCAGGCCTGGATTTTAATTTGTATTTTTATTTATGGTTTTGTTTATGTATGTGTGCGGCAGTCGTCCGTGAGGGGCTGCCGGTTTTACTTTCACGTTGTTTGTTTGTTTGATTAAAGTTTATTGTTTATTGTTCACCGGTTCCCGCCTCCTTCTTCCCACAAGAACTAACCTCGTTACTGACAACATGCCTGGAAACTCGTTCTAAGGGCACACCAGCCCGTAGAAAACTGAGGTTTGACCACGGGGTGAGTGTCTGGAGGCAGGCCTGGGTTATTTGGACCCGGAGCGTGCCAGACTGCCATGCCCATCTCAGGACTCGATCGCGAAGCCAATGCTGAAGCGGTCTCATATGAAGCAATCCGAGCGGTGTCACCGCGGCTGCAGATGCCATATGCCCCAGGAGCCTCTGAAACAGTTTCAGTGGAACCACACTCTTGCTCTCGATTTGACGGAGGCAAGTCAGCAGAGACTGCACACGCTCGCTCGAAAGCTGCGCATACACGGCGACCGAGTCAATGTCCATAGCGAGAAAAAAGATCCTCTGCACTGGGCAGAGATTGCTCTTCTCCCAGTTGACCCGAAGGCCCAGACGGGCTAAGTCTTGGAGCACTAGATCTCTGTGTTCGCACACCAATGCTCGAGAGTGGCCCAATATGAGCCAGTCGTCGAGGTAGTTGAGTATGCAAACCCCGTGCTGCCGGAGAGGCGCAAGGGCTGCCTCGACAATCTTCGTGAAGATGCGAGGGGACAGAGATAGCCCAAATGGGAGGACCGCGTACTGGTATGCCCGCCCCTCGAAAGCAAACCGTAGGAACGGTCTGTGTCGAGGAAATATGGAGACATGGAAGTAGGCGTCCTTCAGGTCGATCGCTGCAAACCAATCGGCTGGACGAATGCATTCGAAAAGGCATTTCGCTGTCAACATTTTGAACGGAAGCCTGTGAAGGGATCGGTTCAAAACGCGCAGGTCCAGGATTGGCCGTAACCCACCGGTTTTCTTGGGTACAATGAAGTAGGGGCTGTAGAAGCCGGACTTCATCTCGGCCGGAGGGACAGGCTCGATCGCACCCTTCGCCAGCAGGATGGCAACCTCTGCACGCATGACGGGGGCGTTGAAGGGAACTGAATCGCGTAGCCGAGTCTGATAGTCTTCGCGACCCAGCGGGACAGTCCCGGAAGCTGAAGCCAGGCTCCCAGGAACTGCACCAGTGAAGTCATTCGGACCACAGACGTACCCAGGGTGGGGCAGCGAGACAGCATTACCGGCCCAGACATGGGAGGCTGTTGGGCATCCCGGTGTGGGGGCACGGTTAACGGCTGTGTCCTGACAGAGGAGACCAGGGAAGGACGTGCGTTCCACTGGGGTCTGCTCTGAGAGGAGCGCACTGTCATCACCAGTCTCTGGGTGCTCAGGGATGGGGGTATCAGTTCTTTCTTTAACCACATTAGGGTGCTGCTGACACGGGGGCCAGCAGCTGAACAAAGGATTCTCCCCCGGCCCTCCGCCAGGGGAAGGAGTAGCCCTACTGCCATCTCCTGGAAAGAACTGCCCATCCCTGAGCTGTCCGCGTCAGGAGCGCTTGGTCTGGCGTTTTTTCGCGGGCTGCTGGGCTGGGGCGGACTGGGACGCCTTCCTGCGGTTACCTCTGCGCGGCCTGGGTGGAGGCTGCTGCTTGGGTGGCGCAGAGGTAGAGGGAACCGCGGCAGGGCATCCTCGGCGGCGAGCAGACTGAGGCACCTGTGCCGGCGGTGGGGTGGAGGCAGGATATGTTTTATAGCCTCAGTCTGCTTCTGAGCGGCTGAGAACTTTTGGGCGAAGCTCTCAACCGCCATTAGAGGGGGGTGTGGGCCGAGGGATGAGCGTCGGAGCTTTATTCCACACCGTCACCCTCAGGTCACCCTGGCCACCACCCAAAGTGGCGCCTCCAGTGGAGACCGCAGATTGGGGTGTGGCAGAGGGGACTCTCGCTCCGGCATCAGCACGGAGGTCACGGAGTCTCGACCGTAACACCGAGATGATCATGTTCCCGCACGTCACACAGCGCTCGTGCCCATCAGAGGGCGAGAGAAATCGGCCGCACCCAGAAGTGCACGGGCGAGACATCCTGAAAAGGACGTGCCACGTACAAGCTCTTTTGTGAGAGGAAACTTCGCAGTCGATGCCGAAGCGCCCGGGGAACACACACCAGCTGGATGTAGACCACTGCACAGATCAGCAGGCAGGAAGTATGCAATCACTGGAACGCGGCGTCACACCAACACCGACTGGAAAGCTGCTCGTCTCGAAGAAGCAGACAGAGTCTCAGAAGGCTGTAAGGAGTGAAGAGGTAGGTACTCTTGGCTCCGAAGCAGAAATGTAATGCGATATTGCCACGTACTTCCTATTTATACCCACGCGGTGGAGCGGAGTTACGTATGCAAATTCCGCATGCCCATGGAATTGGCACTGCCATTGGGCGTTTTCTAAGATCTCGAAGATGATAGGAAACCCCCATTCGTTAGTCACTAACGTTACGTCGTAGTGACTGAACGAAAGGGAACTCTGTCTTCAGTCAACTAATTTGACTTCTGGTTTTTATTGAACACAAACTGTGTTCCCCAACAATACACCATTGACATACAAAATGTAAAATATACTTATATTAAAAATGGTTTTAAGCCAGTTATTTATATCTTAAGCCAGTTATTTATATATTTTGCTGTAGTGTGTCAGTAGGAAGTATATAGTTTACATTTACAAACATTCCTTTTTCCATTAATTGTAATAATACAGTGAGATTTTTGTTTGCACAAGTACTCTGACAACAGCCGATATGCTCCACAGTGTGCAGGCCAAAAGCTGTTTAAAACGCAAAGGGTGATCACACGAAATATTTATTACATTTAGTTAAATAGAAGTTAATTGATACATAAAATATATTAATGGCATTACTTTACATAATTTTTACACAAGTGCCTAAAACTTTTCACAGTACTGTATCTTTGAAGGTAAGTTTGTTCAAGTGTCTTGGAGTTGTGACCGCAGTTCCTCTGCCTCCGTTATTTATTAGTTTTTTTTCTGTTTCTTCTTGTAATCACAGATGGACTCGATGATGGTGAGATCCGATCTCTGTTTGGAGCTGGCTGTTGTCAGATACATTCTCACTGGATTATTACAATTAATGGCAAATTAATCTTTGCAAATGTAAACTGATGTTTACTACTTACACACTACAGCAAATGATATAAATAACTGGCTTGAATTTTTTATTTTTTTGTGAAAATACTAATGTGCTTAAGACTTTTGACACATAGAACCTTACTGTAAAGTACGTGTTAACATTTTATGTTGATGTAGCTAAGCATGTACACCTTTGCCCTCTTCTGGATAATCTTCAAAGACAGTTGTTAATCGCCTCTATTATTGTTAATTTCATACAGAAACTTTGGTTGTGTCTATTTCAATCCAACTGTAAATCACATATAATAAAATAATCTTTCATTTCATTTGATTAGATAATGTTAACAGCACCAAATGCAAGACGCAGGAGACATCTAGGATACACAGGAACATATACACGTGTTAAAAGACGCATTTAATCCAGCAAGAGACCATATGTACAAACTCTCACGGGTGTGCATAAGAATCCCTGGAGACACTGTTATGTCTGTTTAGACGTAGGGGGTCGCAAACTGCCCAAGTTTTAATTAAGTCACTACTCTTGGCACAGCATAGTGGGACAACCACTGAGCTTCATCAGACATAAGCAATTACATAAACAAACCCCAGAAGATTTTAGCTGCTAATATCACTACCTGAAAGCCATATAGCCTACATGCTGCTAAGTACACACTGTAAGACAAAAATCTGTAGATAAATGGAAAAGGTACTGGTAATGTTAAGTTTACAGACATTTCTTTAACCCTAAAACACAACACAAAGTAATGTATTTCAAAATAAGGGTAAAACATCTGTGAAAGATTGATACGAAAAAATTATTTAATATCCCATCATAATGGGGCAACCACTGAGCTTCATCGGACATAAGCAATTACATAAACCCCTTAAGCTTTCAGCTGCTAATATCCCTACCCAAACGGTAGGATTAAAGAAATGTCTGTAAAACACCTGCGAAAAACCTATATGGAAAATTCCTTCATATTAACAGGACATTGTGCCCTATTTTTACAGACTTTTCTTAGAGTGCATGAACACTTTTAAAGGCAACTGATGGGAATGCGGCTCAAAAGTGCAATGTCTCAATAACCTCTAAAAATGTTGACATGTTAAACCCACACTGCCCTTATGAATAATAAATGTGTGATGGATGCTAATGTGTGAGGTGAGATGGACTGAGAATGTATGTTCTCATGCCACTGAGATCTCAGTGTGTGTACGGTTATGCCCCGTTTGCCATCTGCGGCGAAGGGGTGGAGGGCCACTGCAGTACAGTGAAGGTATTGTGTGTGCCCTGACAAGGAGGGGGATGAATTTGTCTGAAATGGAGGAAAGGAATGGGAGATGAGGTGAGAGCCAAGTTGAGTACAACTCAAGAGCTTAAGAAATGTTCTTATTTTCAAAGGTGTCGTGAAATACATTGAAAGTGTTCCTAAGAGAAGAATTTTAAAAGTAATTTTGTTTAAATTTAAGTTTAAAATGATCTAAAATCCTCAAGACTCTCTCTCTCTCTGTCTCTCTCTTTCTCTCTGCTTTCAGACATGAGGGAGTCATATGTTAATCATGTGTTACTGATAAACTGATATTCATTCAATTAAACTACACTAGTATTTTTTTCATTTTCATGAAACTTGTCGTGAAGTGACAAGAAGGGAATGTGAATAGCTTTAACCAATCAAGGGAAGAGTTACCACGTATTTTTAGATGCATATTCCTGGGATTTTAAATATACTTCACATATAACACTCTGACCTAATTTTTCAAATGCTGTAAACAAAATTGATGAGAGACAAGATACTTAACTTCAGTCTTTATTAGCTGTAAAGTAAATACAGAACACGGACAAGAGTGTTTTCTTTTAAACAACTTTTGGACAGAGTGGTGAAGAGAGCCCACTGTTGGCTGGGAATGAGCTTTTAAAGCCATTTCCTGTTAGCTACGTCCATCATTGCTCTCCATTTTGCTGCGTTCCCCTTGTCAGCCATTATTCATCACTGTAATGTTGTGCTGGGCAGAGCCCCAAAACCTCAACTCACAATGGGGAAAGAAATGGAGAGAGACCAAACACCCGACACAAACACATATAATTCTAAACGTTGCCATGGATGGGATCTGATACTACTGAGTGCAAGCCACCTTCATAGGTATTGTCATCTTTGGAATGTGTTCAGTGATGGTTTAGGTCAAAAGTCAATGCATATGTTGGGTTAAAAATTCAATGTTGCATTAACTTCCATTCGACACAACCTATATGTTTTAATAACGCTTTAAGTGGGAGTCACACAGAAGTATTTGGCAAAAAATACAAATGGAAGAAAGTTGGGTTTTAACTGGGAATCATATGTAGTCTTCAAACTGTTCACCGCTCCACTCCAGATTTTCTCAGCAGCCATAGGCCAGTTCTGTATGGGCCTCTGGGGCTCGGGTAGGGAGAGGTCCTGTTGAGATGGAGATAGGGGATTGATGGTGATTGTTTTAGCATGTGAGACTGCAGGGGAGGACAGGCACCGCTGCAGACTGCCTGCCTGCACTGAGGTTAGATAAGGTGAGAGCACAAGGGCTGGAATGGTTCTTCTGGCCTCGCGCCCACCTGTAAATAAAGTCATACTCACACAGGATTCTCTGTACGATACCTTGTTTTGCAGCATTTAGAAAGAGTGATTGTTAAATTTCTTCTTGCTGAATAGATTTTTATATTTTTTAATTTGATATTATCAGGGATTTTCGTGCATCAGAATGAAAATTTCTGCTGCCTTTACATAGTAAAACAAAGAGATATTAAGCTGTGCACAACCCACGTGCCTTCACCATAAACCACAAAACCAACTTATCTGCTGCTTAACTGCTGCCAGTGACTCCATTCACATAATTGACTTGCGCCACAAGCCCGTCCAAATTAATTTTTGTCCCCTCACAATGCACTTTTTCCTCATTATTCATAATTAGCCGTATAGTCTTTCTGTTGCAATTAAAGAGGTACAGATAATGATTATGGCAATGATTATGTGTTTTTGCTTTTGTTGTTTGGTGTGTTTCAGAATGGGTTATTGAACCCAGTAGTAGATGTAAATTAGCTGTATTGTTGTTCAGCATCAAAACTGTCCAAAACCCTCGTAAACTGGTGTTCACACATATAATTATATATAATGTGCTCATAATATGTGTGCTGCTCATGAACACTTTGTGGAATGCACTTGAAACTGAGGTTTGACTATGATGTATTTGGACACTTAAAAATGTCTGAATGCCACTGCATTAGATAAAACTCAAAGTGATCATCAGCAAACACAGCTGGTTTGAAGGTGATTTTTGTGAATGTATAAAGATCTAAAACTACTTTTTTGGACAAAGACGAAAAAAAAAACTAGCATAGACATCGGTACGGCATGGGTGGAATGATTTTATGAATATCCATAAAATCCTGGGTAGCGATGCTAACAATTTGCCTATTTTTTTGTTGCACAGGTAAGGGAATTAATTATTGTGTCGACTGCTCTTTAACTCACATTTCAATTCACATTTATTTGTACAGCGCTTTTCACAATACACATAATTTCAAAGCAGCTTTACAGAAAATGCATGTTTCTATATTACAATTTAGATAAATCTGTTATCAGATGTGACTGTATCAAAGTTATGTCCATATGTCAGAAATGTACAGTTCTAAGATAATACAAATCATGCAGTTAGCACGCATTATGTATTCATTTTAGGCAGAAAGAATTGAGCTGATTAAAGCAGTTGTGATCATAATGATTAAAGTATAATCAGAGTTGATTGAGAGTTGCCGTCATCTGAAGTTCTTGCAGGGCTTGGCGTCTCTTAACATGTGTTGGGTCATGTTTAAAACTCACTAATATCAGTGTAATTTACATAAACTTTTGAGACCATCATGCCAGTGGCGGATCTAGAAAATTTTACATGGGGGGGCAAAGGGGTGGCAAGAGGTCTTGGCAGGGTGGCAGGGGTAGACGGTACATGGAAATCACTATATGTGAATTGCTTTAACAAAACAAACACAAAACCACTTTTAAACTACAGTACTTATTGTTTAATCATGCCCTTACACACTACAAAGGTTTTTAATTCACAACAGGAATAAGCCCAGTGTTCAAACAAAACAAAACAAAACAGTATAAAAAGCAAAATGAAAATATAAAAAAGTACCATAATTGTGTCCAAGCTGCAGTGGACTGCAAATATACAACAGTGGACAATACTCAAGTTCTTATTATAATTAAAAACTTATAATTACAGTCCACAAATGAAATGACCCATGAATGATCACCCATCTTTTTTAGGAAAGCTTAAGGCGACTGTTGTTGTGCGTTGCAGCAAAATGTTTCAAAAACAGCTTTATGTGTTTCTCAACATGTTACAGTGTTTACATGGTACAATTTCTGGTAAGCTACACTTTTTTGTTATTTCAATTCAATTAAATTATTGTGATTTGATTTAATATTGACTCATTTGGATAAATATTAGGCACACAAGATGTACCTAATCTCAAGAAAAAACAACTCACCTAATGCTGTAAACATACAGAGAGCCCTATCAGCTGGCAGTGTTTTTTAAGGTTAAAAATAACGTCTCGGTTACGTATGTAACCCTCGTTCCCTGAAGGAGGGAACGGAGACGTACGTCGGAACTGACCGACGAATTGGGATCTGATCTCAGAGACCAATCTACTTCGAGTGTATTAAAAACGAGCCAATGGAGATTGGCATGCGATCCACGCATTCCACGCACCGCCCCGCAGCGCGGGTATAAATAAGGAAGTGGAATGCTTGATCATTGCCTTTTTCTGCTGAGGAGCCGAACTAGTGACTCGGCCCCCTAGCGGAAGCACAGCACCTGGCGACGGGACGTACGTCTCCGTTCCCTCCTTCAGGGAACGAGGGTTACATACGTAACCGAGACGTTCCCTTTCAGTCGGTCACGTTCGACGTACGTCGGAACTGACCGACGAATTGGGATCCCTACCAAAACGCCAGGGCGCTGGCCCTTCCAGCGTCCTGCTTGAGCGCACTGGACCGTCTTAGATGGTACGGAAGTCAGGGCTCCAAGCAGGGAGGTCAGTCACTGCTGTTTCTGCAAGACCCACTCAGTGTGACTATTGGATAACGCTGGGAAAGCGTGCCCGTCTCGGGAGATGGTACGCTGCAGAGCCACGTCCTTCGTAGAAGGCTAGGTGGCAGAATACACATAAGGACTAACCTGGCAGGGTAGTGCAACATATGGCAGTCTCTGGGGTGGTTCCAGCCTGGTCCCAGGGGGGAAAGAACACGCCCAGAGACGACAGAGCGGGCTCTGTCAAGGGAAAGACACGGGGCTAGCCGAGTAGGGCAGCTGGTACCGTGGAAGAATACACATATGGGGTAGCCGTGAGGGGACCGCTACATATGGAACCCAGCCTACACACACGTTTCACAAGCATACGGGTGCAGGCCTGGCGTCAGACGGCCGCAACGTCTGGCACCGCAGGGGTGACGGAGGAGCTCGACAGGGTTAGCCGTTTCCGGGGAACACAACTGGAGAAAATAGACGCACGTATCCGGCCCAGAGGGCGGGAGTGGCGTTGCAAGCCGACACTTAGAACGGGCACTTAGCGCTACTGGCCACTGGGGGCGAGGATGCGGGAAGATACCGGCTCTACACGGAGGCTATAGAATCTAGCGAACGTGTTAGGTGTCGCCCAGCCCGCAGCTCTACATATATCTGTCAGCGAGGCGCCTTGAGCCAGCGCCCAGGAAGAAGCAACACTCCTTGTTGAGTGTGCTCGCAACCCGAACGGGCAAGGCACGTCTTGGGACTGGTAAGCCAAGACGATAGCATCCACTATCCAGTGGGCTAACCTCTGCTTGGAGACAGCCTTTCCCTTCTGCTGGCCTCCGTAACAGACAAAGAGTTGCTCTGAGGTCCGAAAGCTTTGAGTCCGGTCGACGTAAGCGCGAAGAGCGCGGACGGGACATAAAGCCTGGGCTGGGTCTGCCTCCTCCGAGGGCAGCGCTTGCAGGTTCACTACCTGGTCCCGGAAGGGAGTGGTAGGAACCTTGGGCACGTATCCAGGCCGGGGTCTCAGGACAACGTGAGAGTTGGCCGGCCCGAATTCTAGGCACGATTCGTTGACCGAAAGTGCATGCAGGTCCCCTACCCTCTTGATGGAGGCCAATGCCGTCAGAAGCACTGTCTTCATTGACAGGATTTTAAGCTCCACAGACTGCAAAGGCTCAAAGGGAGGGCTCTGAAGTGCTCTGAGCACTAGAGCTAAGTCCCAAGAGGGTAACGAGTTTGGACGAGGAGGATTTAGCCTCCTCGCACCTCTGAGGAACCTGACGATTAAGTCGTGCTTTCCTATGTACTTACCTTCGACTGCGTCGTGATACGCCGCTATTGCTGCGACGTACACTTTGAGGGTGGAGGGAGACAGCCTTCGCTCCAGCCCATCTTGCAGGAAAGAAAGCACGACACTAACCGAACACCTTCGGGGGTCTTCCCGGTGGGAAGAGCACCATTCAACGAACAGGTTCCACTTCAAAGCGTAGAGGCGCCTCGTAGAGGGGGCTCTAGCAGAAGAGATGGTGTCCACCACTGCCTGTGGTAGACCACCTAGAACCTCCGCGTCCCGTCCAGGGACCAGACATGGAGTTTCCAGAGGTCTGGACGCGGGTGCCATAGAGTGCCCCGTCCCTGAGAAAGAAGGTCCCTCCTCAGGGGGATCGGCCAAGGAGGGGCTGTCGCGAGGAGAGTTAGTTCTGGGAACCAGGTCCGGTTGGGCCAGTAGGGCGCAACTAACAAGACCTGCTCCTCGTCCTCCCTGACCTTGCACAGGGTCTGTGCAAGAAGGCTCACTGGGGGAAACGCATATTTGCGCAGGTCCCGGGGCCAGCTGTGCGCCAGTGCATCCGTGCCGAGGGTGCCCCCGGTCAGGGAATAGTACCACTGGCAATGGGTCGAGTCCGGAGAGGCAAACAGGTCTACCTGTGCGGCTCCGAAGAGGTCCCATATCAGCTGGACCGCCTGGGGATGGAGTCGCCACTCCCCCGGAGGTGTCGACTGGCGAGAGAGCTCGTCGGCTGTCTGGTTCAGCGCACCTGGGATGTGAATGGCACGAAGCGACCTCAGATGCTTCTGACTCCAAAGGAGGAGGTGGCGGGCGAGTTGGAACATGCAACGGGAGCGTAGACCACCCTGACGGTTGATGTACGCAACGGCCGCAGTGCTGTCCGTACGGACCAGTACATGCTTGCCACGTAGCGGCCCCTTGAGGCGGCGCAGTGCCAAGTGTACCGCTAACAACTCGAGGCAATTGATATGCCAATGCAATTGAGGTCCCGTCCACAGACCTGAAACTGCATGCCCGTTGTACGTGGCCCCCCAGCCCGTGGAGGAGGCATCCGTGAAGAGCACAGCATGCCTGGACACTTGTTCTAAGGGCACTCCGGCCCGGAGAAACGAAGCGTCGGACCATGGGCTGAAAGTTTGGCGGCAGTAAGGAGTCACTGGGACCCGGTACTGGCCGCTCTGCCACGCCCACCTCGGGACTCGGCCATGGAGCCAGTGTTGAAGCGGTCTCATATGAAGCAATCCGAGCGGCGTTACCGCGGCTGCAGATGCCATATGCCCCAGGAGCCTCTGAAAAAATTTCAGTGGGACCGCCGTCCTGTTCTTGAACGAATTCAAGCAGTTCAACACCGACCGGACCCGCTCTTCCGTGAGGCGCGCAGTCTGGCTGACCGAATCCAGCTCCATACCGAGATAAGAGATCCTCTGCGTGGGACAGAGTTTGCTCTTCTCTCGGTTGACCCGAAGGCCCAACAGGCTGAGGTGACTGAGCACCATGTCCCTGTGTTCGCACAACTGCTCCCGAGACTGGGCGAGTATGAGCCAGTCGTCGAGATAGAGAACGCGGCGTTCGTATCCTCAACTGAGCGGAACAATGGCTGCCTCTGCGACTTTCGTGAAGACGCGAGGCGACAGGGACAGCCCGAAGGGCAGGACTTTGTACTGATATGCCTTCCCCTCGAACGCAAAACGTAGGAACGTCTGTGTCGAGGAAGGATAGAGACATGAAAGTACGCATCCTTCAGGTCGATCGCTGCGAACCAATCTTGGGGACGGATGCATTCGAAGATGCGTTTCTGCGTTAGCATCCGGAACGGGAGCTTGTGCAGGGCCCGATTCAGGATACGCAGGTCCAAGATTGGCCGTAACCCACCCCCTTTCTTGGGTACAATGAAGTAGGGGCTATAGAACCCCGCCTTCATATCGGCTGGAGGAACCGGCTCGACCGCGTCCTTCGCCAGTAGGACATCGATCTCTGACCGCAAGACCTGAGCATCGCTGCTTCGCACGGAGGTGAAGAGGATGCCCTTGTACTTGTGAGGCCGGTGAGCGAACTGAATCGCGTAGCCGAGTCTGTTGGTACGGATGAGCCAGCGAGACGGCCTGGGGGCCGAAGCCCAGAGACCGCACAAGCGGGACCAACGGCACCACAGACGTACCCGGGGTGGGGCAGCGAGGCGGAATAGACAGACCCGACTCGGGAGGCCCGGAGGCGGCCCTGAGTGTTGTCTGAGTATTCCAGGGTGGGGCAGAGTGTGGGTGAGAAGGCCCGGGGGCGTTCTCGGTGCCCACACTGCTGCCCCCTGGCGAAGGGAGGGGAGGAAAGAAGTGACAAGGCCCGGGGGCGTCGCACACTGCCAACCTGGCCCTCTTGGGGCCCAGGGAGAGAGGAAACTGCTCTGAAAATGTGGGTACCGCTGGACTCCGGAGAGCCAGCGGCAGAGTATTGACACCAGTCAGGGCCCCCGGTCCTCCTCTGGGGGGTTGAGGGAGGGGTGCGGACACCAACTCCCTCGGAGCAGCTCCTGTTCTCCCTGGGCTGCCCATCTCAGGGCCGCTTGCCCTTACGCTTGCTTGTAGACTAGCAAGCCCTGAGTGGGTTGGGCGCCTCCCTTACGTCCGACACCCTGCCTCCCAGATGGAGGCTGCTGCCTGGGTTTCGCAGGGGCAGAGATGGACGCAGGGGGGGGCACCCTCGGCGACAAGCAGGCAGAGGTGCTGCGAATTAGGATTTTTTTTTTTTTTTTTTTAAACCACCTCTGTCTGCTTCTAGGCCATCGAGAACTGCTGGGCAAAGTACTCGACGGCGTCGCCGAAGAGGCCAGCCTGACAGACAGGGGCGTTAAGGAACCGAACTTAGTCGGACTCACGCATATCTGCCAGGTTTAGCCCCAGGTTCCTGGACCACTAGTGTGGACATCGCCTGACCCAGGGAGCGTGCAGTGACTTCCGTCGCCCAGAGAGCGAGGTCCACCACCGCACGCAGTTCCTGCATAACCCCTGGGTCGGGACTACCCTCGTACATGCAGGACAGAGGGTAGTGAGAGAGGGAAAAATTTATACAGATTTTGGCCCTTTTGGTGTTCCATATTTTGACACCAAATAGTTCCATACTGCTCATTTTTCCAATGCCCATCCGGGAAAAAAGGCACGGGGGTAGGCAAGGCGATTTAAGCGTTGCACTACGCCTCAGCCACCCGGGAAAGCATGGCTGCCAACTCTGAATCTGATTCAGCAAAAGCACACACCATTATAGTGGGAAACTCAGCATCATCATTTCCAGTGCATAACAGCCCTCTCTCCGATGCAGCAATTGACATCTGTCCTCTGCCAGAGCCACAAATGAAACATTAGGTCTCCTTGTTTTAAAAGGACCAGCAATCCCATCTGTAAGCTACCAGCAGGCATGTGAAACAGTGAACGTGGCCGTCAAACTCGACGGCACACGGTGCGCTGAACGCTCAAGCCCTATGAAAAGGCAAGACGAACACCGCACCGACGTGGTCATGTTCTCATGAGAGAACATGAACCACCCACGAACAAGGTCTCGGCATGCTCATGATGCGATAGAGGAGTGGGGGCCCGAAGAGATGTACCCGGCGGGGATGCCCCACTGTAATCCTCAGGTCCACCAAAGCTTATTAGCTAAAGTAGTCCTTTTCTGATGCACCAGAAAAGAAACTAGATCAGGGAATAAGGAAAGGGACTCAACCCCATTTGAGGTTTCATAGTCTGGACCGCGCATCTAGAGAGTGCCGAGTGACGCGCTGGGTTGCCGTGGCAACCCCCGCTGTCAGCCGGCGCTCGACGGCACACGGCGCGCTGAACGCTCGAGCCCTTACGAGAAAGGTGAGACGAACAACGCGCCGACGTGACCATGCTCTCCTGAGAGAGCATGGATCACCCACGAACGCAATCACACATGTTTATATGTGAGAGAGATCGTGGCCGTCAAATGAGGACAGGAAACAACCGCATCCAGAAACACACGGTTTGAATGACATCTTGAAAAAGACGCAGGGTCAAACCGTGTTGCTCTTTTAGAAAAGGAAAACCGCTCTTTCAGTGCTGAAGCACTCAGGGAGATGACCGCGGCTCACGCAGTTCAGATAGTGCAAGCCTGCGTGAGCACTCAGAAATGGAAACGCCCAGCCAACCAACAAAACCAGCTCTTTATCTCCTCTGAAGCGGCCACCCGCTGAAAAGCGCCGTCACACCCGCACTGGAACAGCAATCCTTCTCACGAGACTCGAATAACACTCTTCGTAGACACAGCAATGACGCTGTTCGGCTCCGAAAAAAAAGGCAATGATCAAGCATTCCACTTCCTTATTTATACCCGCGCTGCGGGGCGGTGCGTGGAATGCGTGGATCGCATGCCAATCTCCATTGGCTCGTTTTTAATACACTCGAAGTAGATTGGTCTCTGAGATCAGATCCCAATTCGTCGGTCAGTTCCGACGTACGTCGAACGTGACCGACTGAAAGGGAACTCAAATTACATATAATGCAATTTTTTTTATTATAATAACAACTTTATTTAATTATATAAATAAAAAATATAATAAATATGTAATATGTAATATGGTACACTACACATATTTAGCAAAATACTCTCGACTATAGCACATTTCTAGCCAACTAATGTGCTATAGCCTAAATGGCTAAATCATTAAATCATAATCATTAAATGGCTTTCCTGAGGTAAATGTTATGTGCCATAATTGTTCTCCAGTTGTTATATTGACCCCTTTGTTAGATTGATTGGTCGATATTATGTATGATGAATATACATTTAGGTAAGTTTTAGGCTACTGTTTCTTTCAACATTGTTCATTCGTGTTTATTTACTATTAGCTAGTAGAGATGATTGGTCCACGTGCAGCTAGGGATCTGTCACGTAACATTTACAAGCGCCAAAACGGCATTTATTGTTTGAATTTCGTAATAAAAGTGACAGAATCTGAGAGCTGAGATTTTTTTTTATATCATAAGTAACCTGCTCTGTCTTGTCTGTCGGTCTCCGTGTCCTCTTTGCTTCGCGATTTTTCTGTGCATGAGAGCGTGAAAAGTGTCAATTGCGCGTGTCTCACGGTGAATGCGTGAGATTTGGCAGTTATGGATACAATATTTTTATATTTTTTATTAAGCTGTTCTTGTCTTTACTAAAATCAAAATTAGGCTAATCAAAGGGAAGAGTGCTCTTACGAATCACAACCGCTGATTTTGGCTAACCTAATAGACTCGCTGTTTTTGCTGCTGCTGAATCGTCTTTAGCATACAATACATTCATTACAAATGTAATTTTAAGTTAAAAGTGTGTTTAAACTACACCTGGGGAAACTCACTTCACCTTCAGGGGCTCTGGGGCAGCTCAGTCTCTCCAGTCGGTTTGTAGGGCCACTGCACCGCTGCAAACTCGCTTCGCTGTGTGTGAGCCAGACTGAGCGAACGCCACTCTGGTTTGAATCAGGGACGTAGCTAAGTATTTGAGGGGCGGGGGGAGGGGTATTTTATGTATTTTAATTTTAATACATTTAAAATAAAAAATTAAATGGTTTACTTTTGGTAAATGTATTGGACATACTGGCGGGTTGTTTTTACAAGTACAGTTTTTGGATCATCAAAGTTAGGGGGGCAGCTGGGGGGGCAAGGCTCTAGAGTGGGGGGGCACCTGCCCCCCCTTGCCCCCCTGTAGATCCGCCCATGCATCATGCTGATCCATGTTGATAGATGGCAGTGCTGCGTCTAATGCTATTGTAGTATCTGTACTTAAAGTAAACGAACAAAGATGCCAACTCTTGCTAAAGAACTACTGAATGTTTTACTACTGAATAATTTGTGAGACCACTGAGACCTGAAAACCCCTATTGCAATGGTCCCAGAAATCTGATGAGAGACCAATAGCAGCAGCAATAGTTGTAAAGAAAGTATGATGCAGTATCAAACATTTAAGTGTATTTGAGAATAGTAAATTTGAATAGATTAAGAATTTTGAAGTGTGGTACAATCAACAATCAGCCCTTATAAAAACAATTCTGCCTTTGGATGTATGTCTGACATCCCTGATCAAGGTTATAAAATAAACATAATGCAACTAATCTCTGTATTCTGCTTTATTTGTGCATGCACACACTGTAAAACCCAACAAGTTAAGCTAACTCGTTTAATTTGAGGAAACTGATTACCTCAATTCATTTGAGTTTAACAAACTTAATCGAAGTAAAAAAAAACAGTAGTTATGAGTACTCTGAACTTATTTTAATTGAGTCCACTAAACCAGGGATATTTCTTAATATCCAATTTATGGAAGCCCGTTTCCGCCACTAAATAAAAAGAGTAATTGTGACTTTTTATCTCAGAATTCTGACTTTTTTTCTCACAATTGCGAGTTATAAAGTCAGAATTCTGAGATATAAACTCGCAATTGCGTGATATAAAGTCAGAATTCTGAGATATAAACTCGCAATTGCGAGTTATAAAGTCAGAATTCTGATATTTAAACTCGTAATTGCGTGATATAAAGTCAGAATTCTGAGATATAAACTCGCAATTGCATGATATAAAGTCAGAATTCTGAGATAAAAACTCGCAATTGCGAGTTATAAAGTCAGAATTCTGAGATAAAAACTCGCAATTGCGAGTTATAAAGTCAGAATTCTGAGATAAAAAGTCGCAATTGCGAGTTATAAAGTCAGAATTCTGAGATAAAAAGTTGCAATTGCGAGTTATAAAGTCATTGATCTGCCGCGACCCGACACATGATGAGTTGTGAACACATTAATGAGTATTTTAGCTGTAGTTTTAGCTGCTAATGATGGAATGATTGTCTTATTATCTGAATGGCATTAATATCTCTGAGCAAACGCGCTCTTGAGGGGATTTTAAGCGCAAGCTTTGGCGCAGAAACAACAGAACGGATGTGAGGTGGCAACGTTCATTGAACTTATTCTGATTTGTTATTATGGAAATATGATCCCCAGAACTCCACCACCCTCAGAATGTGCAGTAATTCACGATATCCTGAGAGAACGAGTGTGTTCAGTAATGACACGTCCAGTATGATCTGTGTCGCTACACTGTAAACAATCCAACTCACAAAAATGTGGCTAATGATTATGTTTTAGTTAACTGGACAATTAAATGCAAAAAAGTTGGCTTAACCACTGAAAAGAAGTTGGTTCAACAATTGTTGGACCAACCTAGTATTAATTGTAAATTCGATTTGTAATTGCAAGTTAACAAGCATACAAGTTGCAACGCGTTAACAATGCCTTCTGGGAGCACCATGCAAAACTCATCCATGGCTCCCAGCATGCATTGCGGCATGAAGCATGTCACCATTGTTGAGATTCATAGGCTGATTCTTGATATCTGTGGGAGTAATTCTCACAGGAAGTCAAAGTGCTTAATGTACAATCGATTTTAAACCTTATTCAGCTTTTCTGATTAAAACCATTCTGTATATTTTTTAGAACCACAATAAAACAAAGTTAAAAGTATATTGCTCATATTAAACTCAGTCATAAAAACTGTGAATTAAATCACTACACAATGATTATATTCTTATTCAGGAGCCAGAGAAACACTAACATCAAAAAGTCGTCAAACTGCCCAACTAAAGAAAACACTGATCACCATGATGGCGACATAAAATCATTAACAATTTTCAACACAAAATCAAAAAAACAATAAAAACTCAATCAGCTGAACAAAAGATATTAAATTGGGAGACATGTGACCTTACTCCGTTTACTGAGTTGAGTGAACTACTTTATGTAAAAGTTGAGTAAACTCAAGAACGCTGTGCAGCAAGTTGCCTTACAATTTTAAGTTATGTCAGCTTTTCTTTTTTTTACAGTGTACATATAGTCACCTGAGGGTGGCGCTGTTCTGGGATCATATTTCATCAATAACGTATCAGATAATGCTGTAATGCAATATTTCGTTTGAGAATGAATTTTATTGACCTCCATGTGCTCAGTTTTGATAATATTTAAAATAATAAATTGATTGATCTTTAGCTAATATGTTACAAATTCTAATAAAGTAATATAATTGCATATAATTAAATCTCAGCTGCAAACATTATCTAATGTCATCTTTCTCTGTGCTTTTAAATAGATATAGAGTAAGACATGTTAAATGCCTCCAATGATAAATATGTGCAATATTTATTTGACAAGAACCTCTTACTCCATTCCCTGTTAATTCCATTGTATTCTGTTCCATAGCACACCTACATACAAATTTGTCTATTTTTGTTTATTATGCATATGTGTATCTCATTAATTTATCTTTATTCTTTATTGTGTACTGTGGTTGTCTCTGTGTACTGGAAACTTCTGTCACCAAAACAAATTCCTTGTGTGTGCAAAAATGGTAATAAAGCTCCTTTTGATTCTTTCTGATTCTGGTTGAATACAAAAGAGCTACTCTGGTTCAATTTGTCACGTGCGCCATTTATTGAAACATACAATATCATTTTACAGGAGTATAAGCTAGCTATATTCACCGTTTAATGAAAACTGCTGCCCGATCACAACACGTCCAGAGCTCTGTCGGTAGGCCTACATACAGTCACCTGAGAGTGGCACTGTTCTGGGATCATAGATTTCATTAATAACGCATCAGAATATGCTGTAATGTAGGATTTCGAGAATTAATAGAGTAAGGCATGGAGCTTAAATACAAAGAGGTCCTCTGGTTGAATTTGTCACGTGCGCTATTTATTAAAACATATAAGATCATTTTTGACAGGAATAGGCTATTACTGTTTAATGAAAACTGTTCCATCTCAACCTCATATTTCTGTTGCAACTGTTCGGCAGCAGAACTCACTGTAGAGAACTCACCTACATCAATTAATTTATTGTTTTAAAAATTATCAAAACCGAGCACATGGAGGTCAATATAATTCATTCTCAAACGAAATCTTGCATTAAAGCATATTCTGATGCGTTATTAATTAAATATGTTATTAATGAAATATGTTATTAATGATACGTTATTAATGAAATATGACCCCAGAACAGCAATAGAGAATAGCGACACAGATCATAGCCTACTGGACGTGTCATTACTGTACACACTCGTTCTCTCAGGACATCGTGAATTACAGCACATTCTGAGGGTGGTGGAGTTCTGGGGATCATATTTCCATAATAACACATCAGAATATGTTCAATGAACGTTGCCACCTCACATCCGTTCTGTTGTTTCTGCGCCAAAGCTTGCGCTTAAAATCCCCTCAAGAGCGCGTTTGCTCAGAGATATTAACGCCGTTCAGATAATGTACAATCATGCCATCATTAGCAGCTAAAACTACAGTTAAAATGCTCATTAATATGTTCACAACTCATCATGTGTCGGGTTGCGGCAGATCAACGACTTTATAACTCGCAATTGCGAGTTTATATCTCAGAATTCTGACTTTATAAATTGCAATTGCGAGTTTATATCTCAGAATTCTGACTTTATATCACGCAATTGCAAGTTTATATCACAATTCTGACTTTAAAACTCGCAATTGCGAGTTTATATCTCAGAATTCTGACTTCATAACTCGCAATTGCAACTTTATATCTCAGAATTCTGACTTTATAACTCGCAATTGTTTACTTTCAAATGTTTGCATTCAAATACTTTTTACAGCTAAAACTTCACTATAATGAGTAAAACAACATAAATTACAAACTTTGAATGAACTCAGGGAGCTTGCTAGTTACTGCTAGCTCACAATAGCACACACAAAGTCAAACCCAATGAGTTAAGCAAACTCATTACATTTGAGTAAACTTATTACCTCAAATAATTTGAGTTTAAAAACCAACAGGTATGAGTACTCTAAGCTTGTTTCAGTTGAGTTCACTAATAGACATTTTTTAAATGATTCTTAATATATGTTGCAGTTGAGTAATTAAGTGATTAATTAAGTGATGATTGGGCATTATTTATGAACACCTGATGATAATGAGCAGAATCACAGAAGGGAATAGAAACACAAGAACTACAACTGACTTAAGCCACAGCTTTAGATGAAATAACAGAAGATAAAAGAAGACATTAAATCTGAAGATCTCAGCAGAGGAGGATTAAACAACTCCACAAACAGCACTACCAGCTCCACACATTACTCACCAGACTGACACTATTTCTGTCATTTCTGTTTTAATGAAAATAATAGTTTAATTTAAGTCACCATTATGGGGATGAGTATTTGCATTAGTTGGGCTCTTGACCCTTAAATCTTTAACAATAGTTGTATCTCTGGCTGCTTAACCCTTGTGTTATGTTGCGGGTCAATTTGACCCGTTTAGATTTTTAAGTTGTCAGAATTATCAGTTAACCTATGTTTTTTTTCTTTAAATTTTGTGACTTTTTCTCATTTAGGGTCATGTACATGCATGCAAAGTTTCAACACGCTGATGTGTTTTGACATATACACACACGTTTACTGTTACGTTCATGATGTTCACGGGTCAATTTGACCCGCATATTTTAATGTTCTAAGGCAATTGTAGAGACCCAAAATAATAACATTTCTTGGTTATATTTTGTTATTTTAGTTTTTTACTAACCTATGAAGCTAAAAAAATTGCTTTTCCCCATTTTTTCAATACAGAAATATTTTTTGTATGCCACAAATGGTAAAAATTAGCTATAATATCTTATCTAACCTACATTGTTTTTCTTGAAATTGTGTGACCTTTTCTCATTTAGGGTCATTAACATGCATGCAAAGTTTCAAAATGATAATGCGTTGTGAAATGTGCATATCAAAATTTTATACACTCTTGCTGTTTGTGGATCAATTTGACCCATATAGGACAGCTGTTCAAAAGCAACTGTACAGACACAAAATACAAAACACTTTGTTGTATCTCAGAGCTCTTCAACTATTAACAACTTCAAGAAGCAGTGTTTTGAAATCGGCCATCATTGTATAAATCGTAAAAGTAACGTTTAAAACAAGTTATAGAAGTTTATGAACATGAAAATATATAACATATATATTTTTATATTTTATATAAAATATACATTTTACAAAACATGTTAAATTCTAAAACCTCAAGAAAATCAAAGCTAAATATCTGAACAAATTCTGTACCAAATGTTAGGTTGATATCTCAAAAAAAAAAAAAAACAAGTTTGTGTGTGCAGTACCAACGTTTTCCACTAGATGACATATAGACTCTTCGATTTCCATATATGGTTTGAGTGATCTGAACGTTATATTTTCATACTTTTCTAAATATCTTTGAAGTAGACATCCTATTGAGAAGTAGTTTGGGCAGTAATGTTAATATTTGATTTGAATTCAATCTCTAAAATGCAAATAAAAAAAAAACATGGAAAGAGTCAAAACGTGCGTTATAATTTGGTACCGCATCACAAATGACGAATCTATTGCTCTTTATCTCCTACTCTGTCATCTCTTTTGAAAATCAGTCACCAAATATGAAAATTAGAGTCTGAAAGCTTTAAAATGCTATATAGTTGGTCAAGATTACTTTAGGTTTAGACTAAGATAGTATTGTTCTAAATGTATAAAGGCAAGTGTCCTAAGGGCCAATCTTAAAAATAAAAATGGTTAAAAGTATTTTTATAAATCGTAAATTCAGATATTTATTCTTTGTAATGTGTGAAAAGTATTGATATTAAAAGTTAATTGTTTGTACCTGATTGTATGTGTTTTTTCATAGTGTGATTTTTGGGGAATTGTATTGAATCCAATTAGGGTCAATTTGACCCGGACCATAAGGGGTGTAACCAGAAATCGAACAGTGCACAAGGGTTAAACTGTGTGTTTAGAAAGCATGTGTTTGGTAAGGAATGCCAAGAGAAAATGTGATTAGGTGATATTGGCTATATAATGATGTTGGTATAATCATCAATTTGTGGCTTAAGACACTGATCTCACTCAGAGTCTAACGCTCTGGTTATAGTGGTATTGTGTTGTTAACTTTTCTATTATTTATAATAGTGGCTATATGATTCAACAGCTCGAGATCCAGCACTGTTGTGGTAATTGAATAATATGCAAGATTTCAAAACTATGTAGTGCTCAAAAGGTTTGAATCTGTGGTACTACTTAGACACACACAGACTTTAAGAATCTGCGTATGAATCTCAACAATGGTGACAATAAATGAAAAGCTTCATGCTGCAGTGCATGCTGGGTACCACCGATCAAAACTCCCTCATGGGTCCCAGCATGCATAGCGGCATGAATAAATTATGTATCTGAATTGTGACTAATTTTCTTTGATTATTTTACTGATTGTTTTATCTGCTTTTACTTTTGCTGTGTTTGTGATGTTTTTGTAGCTTGTTTTATGTTCAAAGTTGATCTGTTTATCTGAATATTTTTTTTTTGATTGTCACCATTGTTGAGATTCATACTCTAATTTTTGATGTCTGTGTGTGTCCGGTGAGTATTGATTAAATCCTTTTGTGAATTAATTTTTATTCATTTATTCTTGCATATTGTTCAATTATCACAACTATCCTGGAGCTGTAGAGTCACATAGGTTCTATTATGAATAATACAAAAAATATATATAACCAGTAGAGGTGTGCGATACCGCTAGATTTGGTATCGATCCGATACCAAGTAAATACAGGACCAGTATCGCCGATACCAATATCGATACTTTTTAATAATTAAGGTGGATGCGTCTTCAACCTAAATCTAAATGAATTTTCATGACTTTTAATTTGTTTTTGTGATTTGCATTTTGGGTTATTAATCAGTACTACAAAAGCTTTGTTCAGAAACAACTTTTGGTTACTTCTGTTTTATTTAAATAAACAAAGTTACAAAATGATTACTTCACAAATACAAAAAATTTAAAAACAAATTCTCTTTTCAAGTAGCATGTTAACAAAAAATGTTTCTCCTCTTTAGTGCACTTTTCAGGATTTTTTTCTTAAATAAACAAAGTCACAAAGTTTTACATACAACGCTCCTCTTTCTCTCTGCTGCCATTCTCCGCCTCTGACTGACGGCTGTTAGGGTGCTGATCCACTTGTCCGTGCAACACTTCTGTCGCGCCGCACTCCACTTTATTCCTATGGGTGACGTCAAGCGACTTTAACGCGCACGCAAAGCATTCCGGGAAGGCGGCGCTGCATTTGAACAAATGTCGCGCGTCAAAAAAGCTGGCCGAAGCTCAACTTTATGCAAATGAATCCGTTGAACGCAACGCGACTATCCAATAGAAGTAGAGCACATGGAGACGGAGGGAAGTCTCTCGGCGGTCCTTTGTTTTTCATTCCCCGCTGGCTCAAACACACACCCATAGCGGTAAACTTGAGGAACGCCCATCAACATACACATGAGTCGTGCCGCGAAAGTGGATCAGTTAGGTTAGAAATGCGCGGCTGAGCGGCGCGCGCGCCTGACTGCTGGTGGTAGCGCTAGTGGTGAGTCACGTGACGGTACAACACAGGAGAGGGGGAGGAGAGCAGTGTCGAGCACGAGCAGCACTCTTGAGAGCTTCCTCTGCTCTGTGACAGCAGCAGCATTTTGACAAACACGGCCAGGTCGCAAAACGAGAGAAACTGAAACTTAAGTATCGATATTTTCACGTTGGTATCAATCAATACCGATACCAACGTTGGTATCGATATTAGTATCGATCTGCCCACCTCTAATAACCAGAGCATTAGACTCTGAATGAGATCAGTGATCCAGTCACTACATGACAATAATATCATCATCAGCAAAAAAACAACTAAAACCATTTGATCTTATTTTCTCTTGGCTTTTCTTACCATAACAAATGTGCTTCGTAAACACAGTTAAAGCAGCCAAAGCAAGACATGTTTTGTCAAGGGTCAAGATCCCAACAAAAGCAAACACTGAACACCATCATGGTGAATTCAAACAAAACTATTATTTTCAATATTACAGAAATGACAGAAATAAAGTTAGTCTGGTTAGTAATGTGTGAGGCTGGTAATGCTGTTTGTGGAGTTGTTTAATCCTCCTCTGCTGAGATCTTCAGAGATGTAATGTCTTCTTTTATTCTTCAGTTGATTTAATCTAAAGCTGTGGCTGAAGTCAGTTGTAGTTCTTGGGCCCTATTTTAACGATCTGAAACGCAAGTGTCAAAGCGCGAAGCACAAGTAACTTTGTGGGCGGGTCTCGGCGCTGTTGCTATTTTCCCGGCGGGATAAATGGCTCTTGCGCCCGGCGCAAATCTAAAATGGGTTGGTCTGAAGTAGCTTCATTATTCATAGGTGTGGTTTGGGCGTAACGTGAATAAACCAATCAGAGCGTCATCCAACATTCCCTGTAAAAGCAGGTGCGCAAGTTCCATTGTGGATTGCTATTATTATGGCGTATTTACCAGGCGCACGCCAGGAGCGGTTCACAGCCGAGGAGACTGATGTGCTTGTAAGAGCAGTGAAAGACAGAGAAGTTGTGTTGTATGGGGATGGGAGAAACCCACCCAAAATAGCATCGGTTAAACAGGCGTGGGAGGAAATAGCCACAATTGTTTCATCAGCTGGCATCCCCAGGACGTCGCACCAGTGCCGCAAGCGCTACAATGACAGCAGAAGACGGGGAAAGTCCAAGCTTGCCAGCATCAATCGGGCACGCCGTGTAACGGGAGGTGGATCTGCCTCTACTCAGGACCTGACGCCAGCAGAGGACATCGCTGCGTCCACCCTCACCGATTTTTTTTCCTGGTTCTTGACGGACAAACCAATTTGTTAGATGTCCTTATATACACATATGTCTTGCCAGAAGTTGCCACTATTGGGCAAACAGGTCTCCTTAATTATTAGACTACAATTAGCCTGAATAATTTGTAAGCTAGATTTATGCCTATTTTTTCACATCTTCGTGGCACACCACAATGATTTCCGTCATCTCATGTGTTAATATTTTTTAGTGTAACAATTTATGATTTGCAAAAATAACTGTTGCATCTGTGTAGATTACATGAGCAAAGTGTATGCGCGTTGTGCACGCTATACATTATGGTCAAGCATGCGCCCTTAAAATAGCATAATGAACAACGCGCAATGCGCCACTGACTTTAGACTAGGTTTTTTCTGGTCAGTGGCGCAATTGTTTAATGGAACAGCAAAATAGCACCAGGGATTGTTTGCGCCGGAACACGCCTCCTTTTTTGCGCTGAACCGCCCAGGTAGCGCAAGTTCATTCACTAGTTTAGCGACGTGCTTCTGTGGAGGGAAAAGCGCGCTTTGCGCGGGTGCAAAATAGGAATGACACATGCGTCGGTGTACAAAGTCAATTGCGCTGGGTGCAAGATAGGGCCCCTTGTGTTTCTCTTTCCTTCAGTGATTCTGCTCATTACCATTATCAGGTGTCACCACCAATACGCAATTATCACTTATTTAATCACTTAACAATACAATTATTATCCAAATATCATGCTGGGAACTAGTTATGTTCTATAACTCATTCAGTTTGAGTTCTGTTTCAGTCATTGTGTCATTTGCAGTGAACTCATTTTTATTTAGTACATACAACTGTTAGGTTTTACAGTGCACGTGTATCACGCTCAAATCCCCTGGTGAGCTTCCTTGGGTGAAAAAATATCTGCCTGGTTACACCCCCCACCTTCCTTTAACCGTGTAATCCACCGGTCACAATAAGACTTCCACATTACAATGGAGACCAGCAGAAGAGGAGATGCCCTTCAGGTTTTCTTTGCTAATCTGAATATGCAAGATGAGGAAGATTGGCACCACTGCCAATTTGACAGATGGACAATTAATCTGAGCTAAAATGGCATCTTAGCCTGAATAAGAATTGCAGGATCGAGAGCTGGACCAGCTACAAACCACAGCAATGTTTCCCAAGGAAACATAGCCTAAAGAAATGAGGCAAAGAGATGAAACGGCCATGGCTGTTCATCCATATGGGTAACCTTAATCACTCTCAGATGAAGTCTAGTAATCACATTAATATCATACATAATATCAAGCGATTTACTGCTTAATTTCCAAATATTAGATTACAGATTTTCACACTTTATGGTAAAAGCTTCAGGCTTTAATTTTACAATTGGCCCAAAGGAAGGTTCTTTTGGGCCTTTTTTTAAAAAAATCAATAGGCTACATAACATAAAAGCACAATGAATAAATGCACAAAATGTGTAGTATTTGATTAACAATGTACAATGACTCATTAAGACCCTCAAAAGTTCATGACCTTCATCTGTCCATTTTAAAACTATTGGGAATATGTCAATTAGCACTAATATTAGGCTGCATACACAAATCAACACAGAAACACACACACCCAATACCTGCACAGACACAAACCCATAACCAAAAAAATTTAAATAATTGTTGTTTATTAAAAGTGTTCTCCAATTCGTTTTCTTGCACTTTATTATAAACCTTGCTCTTGATTAAAAAGTGCAATCTCAGTAAAAAAATAGATTAACAAATATTGATTGACAACGGAGGGACAATCTATGGAATTACTTTAGAAGTGAAAATAATATGTTTATGAATGTATACAAAAACAATTTCCTGAGGGAATATTATTTGTTAAATATAAATTTGTCTCACAGTGGGAGGGTATATACTGAAATATACTGAAAGGGATGATTTCAGTCACTTCAGTGTGGTTATGGTGTTTTTCAGCCACTAGAGGGCGATGGTTTGCTCAGCTTTGTGACCCTGCAGGTATGTTCTGTAACAGAGACTCACTGCATGCTACATTTTCATTAGCCCTTATGCATCATCTCATCTTAATTTAGAAAATTACAAAGCTTAAATCAACATGTTTTAAACAAAACACCTTTGTGCTTTCCTCCCACAACATTTATCTGCAGCGTTAGTTAAAAAAAAAAAAAAAGATGTGGGTATGCGCTGCATCTTTTACTTTAAAAATACTGAATCTGAGACTAACATTATTTCCTTTGAATACTGTGGTGTATATTTGAAATCACTGAACATTTTTATTAAGAATTATTATATTAGTAGATTATTAGTAGATTCATTATAATATTAGTAAATGAGATGCCTGTCAGTAAAGTCTACCAAACACAGGTGCAGAATTCTCTGCTTCCCACCCCATTTTTTTAAGTTAATTAGCAATTTGTTCTATGGATATAACAAAAGGATTATTCTCACTTGCCCTGCTGTTAATCGGGACTTTCAAAGCATATTTTTACTCCAAATTCTAGTTATTTTTCCAAACCCTAATCTCTCCTTCCAGATGGTCAGAGTCTGTCTCTAATATAATTGGCTATAAATCTGGTGTGAGTTACAGCCTAACACATTGGAAAGACAGGTGCACATTTCTATTTTCCCTTTTTTCTAGAGGCCCTGAGTTTCTGTGAAACTACTATGATAACACATGTCCAT
The DNA here is from genome assembly GCF_949357685.1 of Gobio gobio. Classification (NCBI taxonomy): domain Eukaryota; kingdom Metazoa; phylum Chordata; class Actinopteri; order Cypriniformes; family Gobionidae; genus Gobio; species Gobio gobio. Next base: position 26,454,089 of record NC_137098.1, read on the forward strand.
TGTGAAGTGAGAACGAAAAAAAAATTCATTTGGCACATTCTCTGCCTGTCCAGATCCCCATTTTGATGAAGCTCTAGCCTTATGAAATTCTCAATGGCTTGCGTAGAGCTGTAGACACATGTGTCCTTGTACGTGTATTACAGCACGAGAGTTTTCGACATATCTGATAGCATCTGTCAGGAATTAGAGAAGGAGGTGAGAGCAAAGCAACGTGACGCGTTTGAGGTGTTTGCAGTGTTTGGGGAGATCGGCAAAGAAAAAAGAAGGAAAGCGAGCGGTGCTACTTGAAGGGATGGAATGAGATAGCTCAGGGGAACACCGAACATCAAGCTTGACCCCGGTACTCATTCTCCACACTTGCTCCGCTCAGTGTGTGATTCTTCGCCGAAGCCATCTGGCCCTCTCTCTCCCATTCCCACTCAACATATTGTCATTCCCTCCCCCCGTCCCGCTCACACACACCCTCACACCAATCTGTCCCCTACCTACACCAGCCGCGTAAGTGAGCCGATGCTCCTCAATTGAAGATCCCTTAAACGCTCCCAGTTGCCCTTTTCCCTCTTCAGTCGCGTCAAGGCCATATCTTTCCCTTTAGCTCTGAATGGCCGAGGACCCTATCCAGCAATCATATGGAGACGTCGGGAGGGGGGCGTCTTCTCAATAGCAGCCCCCCACTGGGGAAAAAGGCCCTCTCCTGTCTACACATCAAAGAGCGTGTGAAATACTTGCAAAGTGTTCCAAGACGTCCTAACATGTGTTGAGGTGGGAGGAAAGGGATCATGGTCCTTAAATTCTCACTCTCCTTTTCAGCTAGTTTGACCATTGACCCTCACTGCGTGCGGTAGCGTCCAGATTTGTGATAGTAGTTACTGTTTGGTGTCTAGATTGATTTGATATGGAGAATTATACCTGAATACGGAAAGGATTTATCTCCATATCCCTATTGTTGACAAAAATAATACCACAGATACATTTTTAAGAACCAAATGTTGTCCTTCTAGAGGTCAAGTACATTCAATGATCTCAGATTTCCCAAATAATCAGCATGCAATGGTAATGGGTATTTAAGAATAGCCATGAATGACAATAGGTCCTCGCGCGTATCATAGCCATGAATGACAATAGGTCCTCGCAGGGTTCATCATGGACCTTAGTAAAGCTCCACTGCTAAGTTATTCATTTCCCTCTTCCCCATTTGCCTGTCCCTCCTACTACCTTCTACATAATTTGGTAATAAATGGCCAATCACAACATATCAGAAGTGTAGGAAAGCAGCCAGTTGGAGGGAAATATTCAATGTGCCCTCCTGCACCAGGTCAGCCATATGGGCAGCCTGTGCTACCTTCTGTCTTTGTGTGTATGAGTGAGAGACATTCAGGTATTGCTGGCCAGCAGCTGTGGTGAGATTAAAAAAAAAAGTGTTAGCCAAGAACAAGAATGCATGTAAATGAAACCCACAGACAGGCCAAACTGGACAGCAATGTATAATGTCTGATCACATGCCATGCAGTGGCAAGGGTTATAAGCTGAATGTGGGATAAATCATATTCAGAGATAAAAGTCTTTGCATAATTACTAAGCTTTTTCTAATTATAAATATATTTCTTTTTCGTATATAAATAGCACAATATGGCAAAACATGGACTACATTTTTCTTTTTGAGTAAGAATCAAAAGGACAAAGAGAATTTCATTTTTACCTTAGCTTAGTTTACTGAACCATTTCTCTATTCGAAGGGAATGATAAAGTTGCATATGTGGGTCAGCACATCTAAAAATGTATTCAAAAATAAATAAAAATGGAATTTAAAACAAGAAATTATTACATATGGATTATTTTATACATTTCATCAGTGTAACATGTCTGTTAGCAGCCAAGCTTAATCATTAACTTCATCATTTTGATATTATAAAGGAAATTATGTTTTCCCTGGTGAATTTGTCAACTATGTTACAGACTAACTGTATGCCACTTCAAACTCTACACTCTGATTAGGTGCTAGACTTTAAGTAAGTTTTCCCTTAATGTATAAAATATGAATTTTCATAAATCTTTTTTTAAAAAAAATTATTTGGTTACACAACAGGTCATTTTAGTGTCATTAATTAACATTTTCTTGAAAAGGTTTATTTTTTTATTTTATTTTATTTTTAGGGCCTCTAGAGATCTCAGATAGCCAACACACCGTGCCAGTGTCATCAGCCACTGAGCAGTGTCTGTGTGTGACTTTCAATGTTGCCAGGCAACAATTTTGGACATTGATTATTAGATTAGATTAGATTAGATTAGATTCAACTTTATTGTCATTACACAAGTACAAGTACAAGGCAACGAAATGCAGTTTAGGTCTAACCAGAAGTGCAATAGCAGCAAGTGCAGGATATACAATGGATGCGTAAGTGCAGGACATGGATATGTACTGAATATATATAAATATGTATAAATAGAGAGACGTTATTACTATAAACAGAACTGAATTTACAGGTGAATAAATATACAGATGGCTATTACTATAAACAGAATTTACAGGTGAATATGTACTATGAATACAATATACAGATGGCTATTACTATAAACAGAATTTTACAGATAGAGGTATACAATAATATGTTAGGCTAATATGAGGAATAGCAGTGGATTAGGGTAGTGCAATAAATTATGGACAGAGCTATCCGGAGAAAAGTGTAAAAGTGCAGTGGAAAGTGGTTGCATATTACAGTTAGAAGTACGGTGCAAAATGCAAATGTAAACATTGGTACTATAAATACAGTCGGCAGTGCAAATTAGCATAATCCAGTTAAGATATGGCAGTGCAAGATGCATATGTAAACAGTTGTTACTGTGATAAACAGTCGGTAGTGCAAATAACAAAGTGAAGGAAGATGTGAGGTAGGAGAGTTAGCAGTTTATGAGGGAAGTGGATCAACGGGGGTTTGAGTTCAATAAAGAGACAGCTCTGGGGAAAAAACTGTTCTTAAGTCTGCTGGTCCTGGTCCGGTGGATCCTGAAACGCCTGCCGGAGGGCAGGAGAGAAAACAGTCTGTGGGCTGGGTGAGAGGAGTCCTTGAGGATGCTGCGAGCTCGATGCAGGCAGCGTTTCCTCTGGATGTGTTCGATGGCAGGCAGTGGAGTCCCTGTGATGCGCTGGGCAGTTTTCACCACCCGCTGCAGTGCCTTGCGCTCCGCAACAGAGCAGCTCCCATACCACACTGCCACACAGTTGGTCAGGATGCTTTCTATTGCGCAGCGATAGAAGTTCACCAGGATAGCCGAGGAGAGCTGATTCTTCCTCAGTGTCCTCAGGAAGAAGAGGCGCTGGTGAGCCTTCTTGACCAGGCTGGAGGTGTTGGTCGTCCACGACATGTCCGCCGAGATGTGGGTCCCCAGGAACTTGAAACTGGAGACACGCTCAACAGCCATTCCATTGATGTGGATGGTGTCGTGTGTGCCTCCTGACTCCTTCCTGAAGTCCACGATGAGCTCCTTCGTTTTGGTGGTGTTGAGGAGCAGGTTATTATCAGCGCACCATGTGGCCAGGTGCTGGATCTCCTCCCTGTAGGCAGTCTCATCATTGTTGCTGATGAGACCAATCACCGTTGTGTCGTCCGCAAACTTGACGATGGAATTAGATCCATACACAGGCTTGCAGTCGGCGGTGAAGAGGGAGTAGAGAAACGGGCTTAGCACACAGCCCTGTGGTACACCAGTGTTGAGTGTGATGGATGTGGAGCAGGTGGATCCTGATCGAACATTCTGGGGTCTGTCAGTTAGGAAGTCCAAAATCCAGTTACACATTGAAGTGTTGATGCCCAGGTCTCCAAGTTTGGCAATTAACTTGGATGGGATGACAGTGTTGAATGCTGAGCTGAAGTCAACAAACAGCATGCGTGCGTAAGTGTTTTTATTGTCCAGGTGAGTGAGCACAGAGTGCAGTGCCATGGAAACGGCATCCTCTGTGCTCCTATTGCTGCGGTAGGCAAACTGGTGTGAGTCCAATGTGGATGGTAGAGAGTCTTTTAGGTGTTCCAGGACCAGCCGCTCAAAGCACTTCATGGCGATGGGTGTGAGTGCTACAGGGCGGTAGTCATTAGGGCACCTTGGGCTAGAGCTTTTCGGCACTGGCACAATGGAAGTGCGTTTGAAGCATGTTGGTACAGCTGCTTGGGCAAGAGACAGGTTGAAAATGTCTGTAAAAACCCCAGCGAGCTGCTCCGCACATGCCCTGAGCACACGTCCAGGGATGTTGTCTGGTCCAGCAGCCTTGTGTGCGCTGATCCGGCTCAGTGCCTTGCAGACATCTGTGGTGGAGAGTGTGATTGGTGGGTGGTCAGCTGAGGGTTTGAGCTTGGTGGCAGTTTCTCTGTTGTCTCTTTCAAAACGAGCATAAAAGTAATTTAGCTCGTTCAGGAAGTTGACATCAGTGGCTGCGGGGGTGGAGTGGGTGGGTTTGTAGTCGCTGATGGCCTGAATGCCCTGCCACATGCGTCGAGGGTCAGAGTTGGAAAAGTGACCCTCTATCTTTAGCTTGTAGCAGTGCTTGGCCTTTTTGATCCCCCTCTTCAGGTTTGCCCTGGACGTACTGTAGGCTTGTGCATCACCTGATCTGAAGGCAGTATTGCGTGACTTCAGCAGGAGTCGAACTTCCCTGTTCATCCAAGGCTTCTGATTAGGGTATGTGGTGATCTGTTTCTGGGTTGTAACACTGTCAATGGTGGTATTGATATGATCCAATACAGAGGAAGTGAATGAGTCAATGTCCGTGTGAGCGCCACTGGTGGCTTGAGAAGCAAACATACTCCAGTCTGTGTTTAGAAACCTTTCCTGGAGTGTGGAATCTGCCCCCGCAGGCCACACCTTGATGGTCTTTACTGATGGCTTCACACGGTTGATGAGGGGTGAATATTTGGGTGATAGAAACAAAGAGAGGTGGTCTGACTGTCCCAGGTGGGGGAGGGGTGTCGCAACGTAAGCTCCCGCCATGTTTGTGTAAACATGGTCTAAGGTTTTGTTTCCTCTGGTGTGGCAGGAAACATGCTGGTGAAACTTGGGTAGCACTGACTTTAGGTTTGAATGATTAAAGTCACCTGCAACAATAAACGCAGCTTCCGGGTGATCAGTCTGTTGTTTACTGATGGCTGCGTGAAGTTCTTTCATAGCAAGCTTGGCATCAGCATCCGGGGGAATATAGGCTGCAGTGATAATGGTGGAAGTGAACTCCCGCGGTAGATAAAACGGTCTACATTTAACCATGAGAAACTCCAGGTTAGCTGAACAATGGCTCCCAACAATAGCAGAGTTTGTGCACCAAGCCTTGTTAATATAAATGCACAATCCACCCCCTCTGCTCTTCCCGGAGCCATCTAGTGTTCTATCCGCCCGGAGTGTGTGGCGTCCCGCTAGCTCAATAGCGGTGTCCGGTATTCCGCTGTTTAACCAGGTTTCAGTGAAGATTAGGACGTTACAGTTCAAAAGTTTCTTACTGTGTGTAATGCTGAGTCGAATCTCCTCCATTTTGTTCACTAGCGATCGTACATTGGCAAGGAAAATGCTGGGTAAAGAGAGCCGGTAAGGAGTTAGCCTTAGCTTAGCCCTTAGACCTCCACGCTTACCCCGCCTTTGTTTACGATCACAGCGCCGCCTTCTAGCACTTCCGCCCGGCCGGGCAGAGCGCATCGCCTCGGGCGTCCTAGCGATCTCAGGAAGGAGTTGAAGATTGTCCATAAAACTGTCGGAAATTCGCAAACCAATATCCAAAAGCTCACAACGGGTGTACGATGTAAAAGCACAACTGTTCTGTACGAACAGACCCGAGATGAACAAGAAAAATACCGCAAAATTGCAGAATCTGGAGAGACGCTGAGCCTCGCGATCTACTCGCGCCGCCATCTTGGTCGCAACAAAAAAAATGATTATAAACAGAAAGCTAGACTAGACTCAATAGTGACCCATGTTGGGCCGGTTTAATTTCAGTGGATGATTATTGAATATTTGCATACATCAGGTTTCAGCACATTGTTTTAAAGCTGTAAGTCTTAATGATTTGATTTAATCACACAGACAAACAAATAAGGGCGGGGGAGGGGGTGAAACACTCAGTTTCAGTCAATCTCATGTCAATCTTGAGTGCCGATAGAGTAGTACTGCATCCTTCATATCTCCGAAAAGTCGAAAGATACGCTGTACCGAGTCTTTCTGGAAAAAAACGAGCGGACAGGGGGCGTATCGTGTGGGCGAAGCTAAAGAATCGCACGCAACAATTGCGTTGAGAGCTGAGAAAGCTGTGACTTAAACGTGGAAAAAACGTTATCCTAAATAAACCATGGAGATCAATCGGATTTAGCCATACATATATGATCCAGAATCAGATCTAGAGGCTGAAATTGAACAGGAGAAGCAACAACGACTACAGCAGGACGTCTCAATTGTATGTACTGTAAAATGTATATAACGTTACCTGCTTATAGTGGCTTGTCATGCGCGAGTTTTGCAACATTTGTGTGTGTTTACTCATGGTTTATGAGGACATAATTTGTTTTATGGACTGTATGCGATTTAATGTTAGCAGTAGCAAGCGGAACGGTTTTGCAAGTCAGACTAGTGCGTGTTTACATAGAAAAACAATGGAATAATAGCGCATTTGAATGAACAAGTCGATAGCTAACAACACAAAGACATTTGAAGCAGTTTTACTCACCGCCTGCTTCCAACCTTAATCGCTGGAACCGCTCCATCTTTCAGCGTTAGAAGAGGTACAAATCCGTTGAACTGGGCCTTGTTTATAAAACGATCGTCGCCGAAATGCAGGGGTCCCATTAATGCTGGGTTCTTTGGGAAGGTGTACAGGGTTGTCTTGGGTTGTACCGGTGACATTGTTGATTTCGTGACGTCCTGTGACTGCAGCGCAGCCGGCAAGCTGAGCTCTGCGGAGAAGCCCGTACGGCCCGTACAAGGACATTCCGCCCCATCTGACATCACATATACCCATACTCGAAAAAAACTTTCCGAAACTTATGAGGAACCGGAAGGAGTATTTTTGGCACAGAAATACTCCATCAAACGTCCAACTTTTTTTTTTTAAACTTTGTCCATGTTTAGCATGGGAATCCAAGTCTTTAACGTTGTAAAAAGCTCAGAATAAATGAAACAGCATTTCAGCCATCCCCCACAACTTCTACGCAGTCTGCACATTTGTCGTTTCAAAAAGTTCATAAAGAGATTGTATAAAGAAACTATATGAATCAAGCCATTTTGTCCAAACGTGAGTTGATTAATGTTTATATGTGAATAAATGCCTAAATTAAATATCTTCATCATAAGTAATCCAGTCTCTAAACCGCTCGATTTCATTTCATTTTTTATTTATTTAAAAGAGGACAATGTAAATTGATCAACATTACAATAATGTAAATGTACCCGAGTTAGCTCAAAAGCGCTAATTTTCATTGGCAGTCCTCCAGCCAGGTGTAAAAAAAGGCAACCTTAAAAATAATCACAATTATAAAATCACAAAATAAAATTGCATACAACACATTATGGTTAGCAAATACAATTAATGTAAAATAGTTGTATAATTTATAAATACACACAGAAGGAATTAGTGCCCACATGTTTGGTTCTCTACAAGCCATTTTTTTGCATTATTTTTTAATAAAGAGAATGACAAAAACTCTCTGATGGTTTCATATGGATTAGATTTACAATCTCTTTATGAACTTTTTGAAGCGTCAAAGTTGTAGTTGAGGGGCTGGAGGGACAGAAAGCTCTTTCATTAAAATATCTTCATTTGTGTTGTAATGACGAATGAAAATCTTATGGGTTTGGAATGACATGAGGGTGAGTAAATGATGACTGAATTTTCATTTTTGGGTGAACTAACCCTTTAAGGCACTAAACCACTTATAGTGTATTCAATTTATTCTCCAGGTTGGGAGTAGATGACAGCTGATGGGAATATTGGGTGTCATTATGAGTTCCGAGCTGTCCCCGTGTGCTCCCAGGCTTTGAGGTCCAAGACTAATCACTCAACCTTGTGAGAGTCAAAATTCCCAGGCCTTCAAGAGTCCCAAACGCAGCCGCTGTCCCACACACACAGGAACTCCCCCTCGGTCCTCCCCTCTGTGCGAACGCACTCTCATCTTAATGAGCGTAGAATTGGAAATCAGGCCTGATTGTTCTTCGAGCGCCTGCCTGGAGGCACGTTAGCGCTGGATGGAGGACTTGGGCCCTGAGAAGTCATACATTTCTCTCTTGTTTTATTGTGAGCAGATCAGGCTCCACAAAGGGCTCGTTAGCTGGTCCCCCTCCTCCTCTGTCTCTCTCTTTCCTCTTCACCAAGCGGCAGCTGATTATGAATATGGGCTTGGGGTTCTAATTGAAGAGCTCTTTGGTGAGGGGACGTGCTATGCCATGGGTAGGATTTTTAGTGCTTCCAATGGCTCGTCCCTTCTCTGTGGTTTAGGATCTCATACTTAATAATACAAAGGCACGTCTAGGAGGGTTTGGTCAAGGGGTGGGAATCTGCAGGGACCTGCCACCAATATTATATCAATATCTGGGTCATGATACAAATATATATTTAGTGGATAATCATTTAAAACTGATATTACTCACTTGTTTCTATTTCCTCTGCATTAAACTTTGTGCAATTCTTATCTCGTTCTTGAGTCTTTTGTTAAAAACAGAAGTAATTTTATGTGCATTGACCTTTTTTTCTTTATTTTTTGTCTTCTCTTTCTGAATGCTAGTCAACCTAATCTTTCTCAAAGGTATTAATGTAAAAATTTACCTAAAATATTTATTTTTATTTTGCATGAGAATATTAATCCAGTATAGTGAGGTATAATAACGCAATATGGTAAAATATTGATTTTCCCCTCACCCCTCATTTGGTCAATGAAGGTTTTTAAACGGATTGACACAAAAAGGAAAATTCTGTCATCATTCCTTACCCTCATGTAGTTCCAAACCTGTATGACTCTTTCTTCAGTGAGTTGACCTTGGTGACTGGATCAAAATGATTAGTGAATGAATTATTCATTGATTTGACTCAAATAAAGGATTTGTTGACAAATTGGAAATCTTGTTCTGTCATGTAAGTCAATATTTTCAGTCATAAAGGTTTCTAACAACATGAGAGTGAGTAAATGAAGACTTACATTTTTTGGGGGGTGAACTATTCCTTGTAAAGGTCAAGAAATGGATTCACTTGATACAGTTAATTAATAGGTCTCTGAGACAAACCCACATTTATGCACATTTTAAATGTGCCATTAATTTTAGAGAAGAGAGAGGTTTTGAGACCTGAATGGCCAGATTTATGCCAGTTCTAATGTTTCTGTCCTTTCTGTCCTTGAGAAGTGCTCAGTCACACTGTCAGCATCTCTCACACTGCGTTCAGGAGCCAAACCACAGCATGCCAAAATCTGAGCTCACCGCATGAATATCCCCAACTCACTGTGTGCACAGTTGTGGTGCTGGAAAAATAAAGATTATATTAAAATTATGCATTATGTTATGTCATTTCCTGCATGGTTCAATGTTTTGTGTGAACAGTTACATTGATTCTGAATACTTCTGTAGACAAATACTTCTCATAAGAATAAATCCGCTTAATGTTGTGTAGTAGATTTAGATTTCTCAGTTGTGTTTGTGGCATGGTAAAGATTGGAGTACAAATGCAAAAATATCCCAGAACCTCCCAAAGTCCCAAAGATAAGCCTCTTTAAATACCCAGTGCAGAGATCACAAGTTTACTTTTTTTTTCCAGCAGAGGGCAGTCCCCATCTCTACATACAAAGCACACTTGGCACTGCTACTCACACAACTCATGACATTGTTTTTTGTGTCCAGTCAGTAGGTGATAGAGGGGAAGAAATTAAAAACTGAGAGCTAATAAGCTGCTGTCTTTTGCTGCCCTGTTCTCAAGCTCACCACTGTGGCTTCAGCACAGCTTGTGTGTGCCGTTGTTAAAGGTGTTTGATTTATCTGCTGATAATGTTATGAGGTCAGAACATCTTTTATTTTTTTACACTATGGTAATTTTCTAATTACCAGACGGTTTCTTTTTGTCTATAGACATTTTTGTGCTAAGGAATGTTTCAGTAATTTTGTGCTGAAAAATATGCCTAGACATTTGAATATTATTTGTAGCCATGCAGCAGGGATTTTGTCCTTACACGTTGTAGAACAACTAGTTCTACTCATGTAAGCATTTCTGGATTAAATTGTTTACAATATTAACTGTTATGTAATGTGCACAATTGGTTTAGAGTTCAGCTTGTAGGCTCTCCGCAGAATAGGAATGCTTATTAATACAAGTTATGTTAACATTTAAAGTTTTTGTTTTGTTGTTTGAGGGTGGTCTGACAAATAAAAAGCATTACACTGTTTACATAAATACAAATAAATAAACATGTTTATTTGTTCCTTCTTCAGACTATCACTCATAAATAGTCAAATTAAAGCCTTTCAGCACCATATAGCATCACCCACTGACCACAATAAATGAAAGAGGTGCTATTTGAAATTGTACAACATTTGTTATTCAGTTTTGTAAGCAGGGCTGTGCAAAATGTCTTAGAAAGCTCTGCAGATTTCTACAGAACCGAAACATCCAATATTCATAAAGTTCTACACGTACTTATATGTTTTATTAAATATTTTAGTTAATTAGATTTTAGCTGAGAATCTCTGAGAACGTAGTTCTCTCAGCTCCATTTAAAACATTTAACCATGTTTAAATCCATTCCGCTGATTTTCCCAAAAATCAGTCACAGATTCCATCTGGACCTGCTTACGAGAAGCGAAAAATAGGCTCCGTCAAAACTTTGGAACACAAAAAGATGTCCCTACATGTCCCAGAGTTTGTGTAGGTCTCTCTGCCTCTCTCTCTTTCTCACGGGGATAGTAGCAGTGGTGGGGTGTGGTTTAGGTAGGTCAGAGAGTTTGGCATCACTGGAAGCCTTCTACATTCAGTTATGAATTCCCCAGGTTGGAATCCTGGGCTCTCCCGTTAAGATAAACAATGATTACACCTGGAGGGGAGAGTGAGGAAGTGAGTCTGTGTGAGTAAGTGTGTGTGCGAGTGTGTTTAAATCAGTGGCAGGTGCAGCAGCAGATCAGGCCTCATTAGCAGCACCTTCTGCCACAACAGGCCTTCAGCAGATGGGTGTTCCACCCTCATACACTACCTCACCTCATATGGCATGGGCGTTTGTGTGCATGCAGGGAGGGGGTATTAAAATCAGCCTTTATAATAGTTGCGTACAGGCTGAGGCAGCAACGCAGTTGATCTGCTGGCTATTCCTGGAGTTTATGTGAGCTTGATCTGGTTTTACTCAGTGCTGTGCTGCGGCATTTAAATCAGAAAGCCTGAAAGGGGAAAGGAACATTCCGTCTGTTGACACGTGGAATGACCATACAGCTGATCTTCTTAAAGACCTTCACAAAATGACCAGCATGTCAACAGAACCAAAAACCACAAGCACACAGAGGCTTAAATGTATTTGTCCGAATATAATCTTAAATTTATAACAGGATTAATAATCAAATGTAAATGATAGCAAATCCCAGTTTTTTATGTTTCAAAGAGCAAATGTCTTTCAGTGGCAAAAATCCTTCTCATTGTAATACATAATTCCTCCTCCCTGGATTCATAAATATGTTTTACCATAAGTGCATCTAATACCTTCTTGCAAAGCAATAAGACATATACAACATATTTTAATTGGAAAGATTATTTGTATTATTATAATCATTTTTTACAACATAACCAGGGGCCTGTTTCAGAAAGGAGGTTCAACCAACTCTGAGTTTAAACCTGAACTCTGAGTTGACTAATGCTGCCTTCACGTGCTATCGGAAATTTGATAATTCCGACTTCTGAAGTCGTGATTACGAGCTCATTGCATTCAAGTTTCAGAATGTGAGGGCGTTCATGTGCAATTTTTACCTAGGAAACTCGTATTTACGATAATTCCGAGAGCACGTGAAGGCAGCATTACTCTGAGATGGGAAACTCTGAGTTTTGGGTTTCAGAGCAGCTGAATTGAGGTAGTTCAATCAACTCTGAGTAGACTGACTCTGAGTTAAGCTCATGCATTCCAACTATGAAAAGCCACGATCAATGGAGCTCCGAAATTACGATTCACCATGGCAACAGCACCCAACAAAAAGACGTTTGCATACTTCCGGGTCAATACACAAGTTTAATTCTTAATTATTTTAAGTTTAAGTTTAAGTTTAATTTTCATGGTATCCAAAAGGCAAACAAAGAATGTGGCAGCAGCTAAAAAAATAATAATTCAATCAGGAAAAGCTTTAAGCATAAAATGTTCATGGGTGTAGGTTTAATGGCTTTACAAACATTTGACATATTAAATAAATATCATTCAGTGTCCAATGTGCAGCAGCTTTTCCCACATAGACCCTTTTCACAGACTGTGATGACGTGTTTTAATGGTCATCAATATCGTAAATCCTGCAACGTTTTTTGTATTTTTTTTTATGTATGTACATTTATAACACTAATACTTTGTATTATATTACTTTTGCATCAAATTACAAAAATCAAGTTACCACTGCTGTGAGAGTGTTTCCAATACAGCATCTATGGGAGTGATAGTTAAAATTAACATATTTCTCTCTTTTCACTGCAGTTATCAATCTCACTTTAATTTTTCCATCTTTTTGAAAGTTGTGAAATCACTATTGTGGAGTTTTTCTTTTGCTATTTGAGCAAATGGAGACACAAAAATATATATTTAATGTATTCTCTCATTCACCACTGTAAGAGTTAACCCAACTATGATGACTTCAGCTTCGGAAACCCAAAAATGTGAAAAGGGTCTATGCTCTTTTCACATAATGAAATGTTCTCTGATCCCACCTGTTACATTTATTAATCAGGGTAATGACATTATTGACTTCTACTCAGGCCAACCAAACTCCAGCACCATTGACAGATGAAGAGGAGATGGAGGAAGAATATTAACACCCAACAGGAAAAAGAATAAAGTATTTGTAGGAAATAAAAATGACTATAAAAATGTAAATAAATGTATTTAACAGCTGTGGTGGTGGTTATGCCATATATCTCGTACTTCCATCTGGCAGCATCCTTCCATTCCATACAATAATCCGTTTTCAGAAAGTGTGATGATGGGTATATGAATGTCATAAATGCTTCCAACCACTGGAAATCCTAAAGGAAATTCGAATTATTAGGTTACTTCTAGAGGATTATCAAGTGAACGTCAGGATCCTGTATAAAAGGACATGCCATTTTTGTCACTTTGACAGTGTCCTCATGATGAAAATATGAGCAATGAATGTTCCTGCAAAGAATGCTTTTCTTACTTTGTATTTTTGTCAAGTGGCAGAAAATTTAATTTGTTTTAAGTAAACTTTGCTTACTTTAGATTTAGATTAAATTTATAATTTTTTTTATATTTATACTTGAAATATGACCAAAATACTCAGTAAGAAAAGCATTTGTGGCGTTTGAATGAATGAATAAAGTATTTAAACACTGCTGGTGCTTTAAAAAGGGGGAGGAGAACGAAAGAAACTCTGGGTTTACCAAAGAAAACCTGCTTCTGACCAGGTTAGGTTCACAGAGTAAGTTACCCTGGTAACTGACTCTGAGTATAAGTTACCTCTCTTTCAGAAACGGGCTTGGCTTACCCTGCTTTCTCGGGTTTGACATACCTCCCATTCTGAAACAGAAAACCCAGATTTCCCCTTATTTCAGGGTTAACCTACTCAGAGTTTTCACTTAACCTCCTTTCTGAAACAGGCCCCAGAAATGGGACAGTTGTTGACTCACTTGAAGATTCAAAAATAAATAAAAATAAAATGTGTACAGAAAATCACAACCCACTCAAGTATATCTAATAACCCACTCTAAGCCTAATAAACAAAACTGGAGTTTTTTTGCATTTCGTGGAAAGAGAGCATGATTGCAATTTAGAAAGGCCTTAAAAACTAGATCTGCTCTCTTAAAATAAAGGTGCCAGGAAGAACTAAAAAGGGGTTCTCTTACGAGAGGTTCTCTCGTAATGCGTAAGTTTCCTTACGCATCGGGAAAGTATTCTTTCTTCGAGATTTCTGAAAAACCCAAAATTATCCTTAATTTTGTAACATTGTCAACGCAGTGCGGCAGCCTGGCAGACCATAGCAGGCTATACCAACGTGCTATTGGCTGCTCTGCTGGCAACTGCAGCAGCCTATCGGTGAGCCCGCGTGACGTGGCGACCAATGAGGGCGCTTCGCGCCCACCTGGCTTCATTTGCCTACAGGTGGGGCGTGGCCACGTGTTTATAAGCGGGGCTCACGGGCTGCATATTCGATTTTCTTTTCTTCAGCGAAGCCCTTTGCATCGCTGGATCTGGAACCCGCCGCCGTGATCGTGCAAACGAGCAAGCAGAGGACAGCGCCTGAAGAAGCCGGCAGCATCGCGCCACCTTCAGCCATCCGTGCCTGCTCTGCTATCCGGCAGCCCATTTCCTTTACGCTCAAGTGTTGTCGCCGCTGCGTCACACTTTCACAAAAAGAGCCGAGCGTTTGATACAAAATGTCTCGTTCCACCTGCGGCTCATGTCACGCGCAGCTCAGTTCCGGGGACCGCCATGTGATCTGCGCTCTCTGCCTGGGCCGTGATCACGCCGCCGCCGCACTACTCGCCGGCGGATGCCCGGAGTGCGAGGAACTGACGATGTCGACCCTGCGGGCTCGACTCGATCAGTTTGAGGATGACATCCCTCCAGTCTCTGTTAAGCCGCGCAGAAAGAAGCGCCGCTCGCAGCGGACTCCGGAGTTTGCTGAGAGAAGCTCGCCGGAACCCTTCCCGCCTGCTTCACTCTCGCCTTCCCCGCCCCCACCCCAGACCGCCATTTCTGTTGCCGCCTCTGGGGATGAGGCGGATGCACCCGCGGAACGCGCCGACAGCTGCTCCATCATGGCTTCCGACAGCGAGGACTGGTCTTCCGCGACCTCTTCAGTCCGGGCCTCCGGACGCTCTCGAGCGGTTGAGGACGCGGAACTGTTGCGCCTTCTCACCCGGGCCGTCGAGCAGCTAGGCCTCGAGTGGGCCCCGCCCAAGGTGGCAGCGCCGAACCGACTTGACGGATGCTTCCTAAACAGTCGCCGCCGTGCGCCCACCTCCAGGACTGCACCCTTTCTGCCAGAGCTTCACGAGGAGCTCGCAAAGTCCTGGAACGCGCCATTTTCCGCGAGGGTCTCATCTCAGGCTTCTTCGGCGCTCTCACAAGTTGACGGCGCGGCTGAGAAAGGCTACAACGCTATCCCTCCGGTGGAAGAGGCCTTCTGGTTGGCGCTCAAAGGCTGCCCTCCCGTCTAAGGCCTGCAGAGTGACGTCATCGCTGATCGGCCGCGCTTTCGCTGCCTCCGGTCAAGCGGCATCTGCTCTGCACTCTATGGCCGTGCTGCAAATCCTCCAGGCTAATCTCCTCCGCGATCTGGACGAGAAAAGCAACGACACTGAGTTGGTCACGGATTTGCGAAGCGCGACGGATCTCACCCTCCGCGCTACCAAGACCGCAGCACAGGCCCTCGGACGCTCTATGGCCTCCCTCACGGTAGCTGAGCGCCACCTCTGGCTCACGCTCGCGGACATGCGATAAACAGAGGGCACGGCTTTTCTAAACGCCCCGCTCTCCCCCTCTGGGCTCTTCGGACCAGCGGTCAAGGGGATCGTCGACCGCTTCTCGGAAGTGCAGAAGACGACTCAGGCAATGAACCTCTTTCTGCCTCGACGCCCCGGCACTAGCAATAGCTCCGCTGCTCGCCGTCCTCGTGACCAGCCAGCACCGAGCTCCGTGCAGCGCCCAGCGCGGCCCCCATCGTCTCAGCGAAGACCGAGCGGCCGCCCCAGATCGCGCTCTTCCAGCCGTGGTAAGCCGCCTCCACCGCGGGGCCCCCGGCCTAGGATCTCGCTGAAGTCCGAGCCTCCAAAGTCCTCCTAGCCAGAGGCGAGAAACGACGGTTAAGTCCCGCCGCGGCCGGACCACCGTCAAAACTCTCTTTCCTGTCAGCCCCCACCACTGTGGCTGCTGCAGATTCACGCAGCCAACGAGCCGGCAAAACTGCCCTCTCGCCTGTCTACAAACGCCGTTTTTACGGCGAACCAGAGAAATCACAAAAGTTGCATTATTTCTGGTTGCACGGCTCACGCCGTATGTGTTTCAAATGCAGTAAATGTGCCCACTTTTCTGTGTTCACCCCTGCACATAAGCACTATAAGCCCCGTGTCTCTCACTCACATAAAGCGGCCACCGGCCGCTCGAGTGCTAGAGTTAGGTCACGTGTCCGCTTGTTTGCGTCCACGCCTAGCCACCACACGCGCTGTCACACAGCCGCTCTTAACCGGTCATGTTCCACGCGTAAGAGTTGTGCCCGCTCAAACGCGCTCACACATTTTCGCGAACATTATGCCTCAGGTGCCACGCGCCGCGCCACACACCATTTGTTCACAGCACAGAGAGCGCGCTCGCCCCTCCTATACAGGCCGTCAAACCCGCGAAGCGCGGCGTTTCGAGCCCGGAGGCCGTTCTATCCCGTGTGGCACACGCGAGAGCGTGGGAAGCCATTCCAGGTGTATCAGAATGGGTGCTGAGAACAGTGAAGCACGGCTGCACTCTGCAGTTCGCTCGCCGCCCTCCGCGCTTCTGTACGCGTATGGAGACGAGAGTGAGCGAGGAAGTAGCACATCTACTTCGAGCGGAGATAGCCACGCTGCTGTGCAAAGGGGCTATAGAACCGGTTCCCCATTCTATGAGCGAGTCAGGCTTTTACAGCCGGTATTTTCTCGTGCCAAAAAGGGATGGGTCGCTCAGACCGATTCTGGATCTGAGGCGTCTGAACAAAGCTCTTATGAGAAGATCGTTCAAGATGCTCACGACCAAGCAGATCCTCGCGCATATTCGCCCGAGAGACTGGCTAATTTCCCTAGATTTGAAAGATGCATATTTTCAAATCAAGATAACGCCGCGTCACAGGCCATTCTTACGATTCGCCTTCGACGGCCAGGCTTATCAATACACCGTCCTTCCGTTTCGGCCTGTCACTAGCACCCCGTACATTTACGAAGTGCATGGACGCGGCCCTCGCTCCCCTGAGAAATCGAGGGATGCGAATATTGAACTACCTGGACGATTGGCTCATCCTGGCGCAGTCAGAGGCCGAGCTCCTCGCCCACAGGGCAATGCTGCTCAGCCATCTGGACAGCCTGGGGCTCACGGTCAATTGGACCAAGAGCTCATTAGTGCCCACGCAATCAACCTCATTTCTGGGTTTGAATCTGGACACTGTGGCAATGTCAGCCCGCCTGTCCCCCCAACGCGCGCGCCAAGTTCGGCGCATGGCTGCGTACTTCCGGCCGGGCAAAATCGCACCTCTCAAGCTTTTTCAGAGGATGCTGGGACGTATGGCCTCAGCTGCAGCTGTGCTCCAGCTGGGCTTAATGCGCATGCGCCCGCTGCAATTCTGGTTAAACGCTCGAGTGCCTCACAGAGCCTGGGCGTCCGGAGGCTTCAGGATCAGAGTGACTCAGGGCTGCGTTTCAGCCCTAGAGCCCTGGTTAGTAGCCGACTGGTACCAGCGGGGAGTGACAATGGGAGCCATCTCTCACCGCAAAGTCATCTCGACGGACGCCTCCACCTCGGGTTGGGGCGCCGTTTTCGAGGGCAGAGCGGCCTCGGGCCTCTGGTCGAGCGGAGAAAAACTCCTACACACAAACTGTTTGGAGATGATAGCGGTAGAGAACGCGCTCAAGCAGTTTCTCCCGTTTATACGAGGACACCACGTGTTGGTCCGGTCGGACAATACCACGGTGGTGTCCTACGTGAACCGGCAGGGCGGTGTCAGGTCCAGGTGTCTGGGCAATCTGACGGAACGCCTGCTCGTGTGGGCACACAGCTCGCTGCGCTCGCTGAGAGCTGCGCACGTACCGGGCCACCTCAATGTGGGCCCGGACAAGCTGTCCAGGGGCCTCATTCTCCCAGGAGAATGGTCCCTGCACCCTCAGACAGTCCAGCTGGTATGGCGCTGTAGCAATTATGGACGCAGACATATAGATGAGTTAATCTTCCAATGATTCGATCAAATTAACATCCTTTATTAACAGCACAATTCAGCTCCAGGAAATCGATCATCATCACGAGGGAGATGGGGGCTTGATTCTGCCCCTGAGCTACTAGTTCTGACTTCCTATGGACTCGCCACCAAACTCAGTTAAAAGAGGACAAGGGGCTCGTGGTTGTCACAAGACAAAGAAACAACCAGACCTCTGTCTTTGCAATGACCGGTAAATGAACTCCACGACACAGCTAAAACTCCAAGCAAGCTCACAGAAACTGTCACATTTGAAGTACATCAAATCACGGATTATTGGACTTTTTCATTTCAAATAGCCTTCGACATAGCTTGTTAGTGTGTTTACAACTAATACACGTTAGTTAGACTATTGGGCATGTATATTACTCACAATTCATGCAATTATGTAACTATTGAATGAGTGGATGAAAAAGCATTGTGTTTGATACCGGTGTGTTCGTATGGGTATAATCCAACAGATGAGCTGAATGAAATCTTTATAGAATTGATCATGTCCTTATAGTAAGAAATTAGGTCTAAATTTACTCTCTGCTTAAGAGCAGGAAACTAAATTCTATAGATAACCCAATTTTGTGGGAGGGGTGGAGACACAGTCACCCCTGAAGCCTAATTGGCCAGAACCCATCCAGGGGATGGGCAAATGTTTGAGTTTAATCTCAGAACACGAACGAAAAGTTCTGTCTACAGTTCTGTCTACAGTTCTGTCTACAGTTCAGACCAGAAGCAGTGCAGAGTTCAGCTCAAGTTCGGTTCCAGTTCGGTTCGAGCTGGTTCGCGGCCTGTTCGCAGTTCAGAGATGATCTAAGTCCTAGCAGTTTGACCAGAGTGAGTTCTGAACGGAGCTCCCAGGAGACGGTCTGACTATCGTGACAGACCAACATCAGAGAAAATGGGTTAACAACGATTTCATTCAGGCCATCTGCTTTTCTCTCACTTTCCTTTCTTTTACTTAAAGTTTATTTTATTTCCGTTAAGTCTCGGGTTCTGTTAAGTTTCGCCGCAAAAGTCTCTCAACAACGAGTTTCTAACAGCGCGCTCCAACTTCAAACAACGCCCACAAGACTTTCATCCAGCCGCCAACACGCCACGTGACTGGCTTCCCCAGACGTCGACCAGACCTTCAGCGAATCAAAGATCCGGGAAAATCCCTGTACAGCCAGAAAAAGGGAATCCCCCTTTGTCAGACGACACGCGAAACCCAAACGCAAGTAACGCCTTTTTGATTCCAAGCTGAACTGGTGCATTAGATCAAATGTAATAACCCTGCCTAAGAAACGATAGGAGGTTAAATTACTGATCAATGGTTTCTTCAGGTCATGTTTCATAAATGCATAGATTGCTTAGGATTTCATAATTTCTCTCTCTTAGAACTTATTCTTTCCTCACCTTCTTCCTTTCTGCAACGTGTGAATGTGCGAGCGTGTGTGTTTATGTTAGATATTAGTTTGATGTGTTAGATTAATCAATAAAGTTCCGTTTGTATTCAAAGATAACTGTTCTTGTGTTATGTGCTTATCAATTTAATGTCTTGAACTGCCGATCTAAGTTACCTGGCTGTTAAATAGTGTTTCACTATTGTTCGGATATTAATATCCGCTGCAGAGTTGATATTTACGGCCCGTTCAAATGAACGCTAGAAGAGTCATTTGCTCGGCTGTAAAATAGACTCTCAAAATTCCCTATGAATTCATTAAATTCATTCATTTGAGCTAAATATACATGTTTCCCTTTAACAGAGCCCCCTTTAAGTTCTTACATATCGGCGGACGAATAAGTTAAGGTGTAAACATTAATTCTGAATTATTTATAATATATAGTGTCATACGAGTCTTTCATTTTAATTCAGTTCCCCGTTGAGTTATTATTTTATCTGACTCATAGTCGCTACAGTATTTTGGTGGAGAACGCTGGGCAGTTTAACCTAAATTATAAGCATATAAATCGAGATTTTATCTTTGAATTACATTTTGAGAGACCAGACCGCTAGACGCGTCTGTGTGTGTGTGCGCGCGCTCGTGACGTAAGTGCGCGCACCTCTTTGAATGCTCTGAATGAATGCAAAACGCTGTGTAACCCAAGTCTGTCCCTGTTCTGAAACTGCATTAGAGTAATTTAAGATCTGAGATCTCACACTATACGATAAGGTAAGAATTAAGCGTGTTCCTTAATTTCTAGAATGCCTCGTTTATAGCCGAATTGATGTCATTGCGTGTTCCAGTGTCATTAAATAGCTAACATTATACGTATATCAGTCAGCCAGAGAACTGAACGAACTTAAACTGCATAAATTGAAATACCCTGCGAGGAATAATCTCCTCACAGCGCGGTCAGATCAATCGTGTTCCTTGATCGATGTATTAAAGCCTTATTTATAGCTATTAATTCAGTGCGTGTTCCACTGTAATTCGAAGAGCTATATCTTCCCTGTGCTATTGTTAAGCAGTTAAAGCTTGCCGGTGTGTATATCCATCTCGTAAAAACACTGCGTGTCCCAGTGTGATTTAAAGGAGAATGATTTGAACCCAAGTAAAGCTGACATTGAGAGAATCAACAGTAGAAGAAACCCTGTGGTTCTATTTGCACATAGATCCGCCGAGATCAATAGTGTTCTATTTACAGCGCAAAACTGTAACATTGAACTGTAACTGTAAAGTTTAATCTCACTCTTAACAAACTGAGTGAAAAGCATCACAGAGCAAAACCAGCTACGAGTGGTGTTCCTTATTTTGATTTTCATTTATGAAATGTGCCGACGTTTCACGTAATACACTCGATTGCACGTGCTAAACTTATGTGTAACTTTACAGGGTGAAAAGCGCTGACTTTTCTAGTTACTCCTAACTTTACCCTGTCTGCAATTCACATGTTTGCCGCTAGCGTTTGTTTGTCGCCATAGTCACGACTGCGGCACGGAAGTCAACCAGCGCTTCCGGATAAACTCAGCGCATGCGCAGTGCGTCGAAGCCATATTTGTAAACAAACCTTACGGTAGCTAACAGCTACAGGCTAAGCTAATCGAAGCAGTTGTTTACATTGAAGCCTAAATGCTAAAGCTTTAGCATTAGTTTTAGGTATCAACCGTATTAACATACGTGTAAATGCAGTGTCTGTTTGAGTCACTTTAAAGTGATTTAACCATTTAAACACCTCAACTTTATGTACACTGTTGGTATTTCTTACTTTTCTCTTATCTTTCTAATACATTACGTTATACTCTACTTTAAGGGAAATATTGGTTCACAATTGTTAGTTGCTTTACCTACATTTTACTTGAAGAGGAAAGATACTGGTTTGCAATTATTAATTGTTAAGTTTGAATTTAATGAAAGAAAAAATTCAAGATTCATTCCTCAAAGTCATGTAAAATGATTTTAAAGTTATTCTAACTATTCTGGAATTTACTCATTTTCAGAATTTCTCATTGAGACCCAATTACTTTAGGTATTCGTCTGGAACTTTAGAAGTTCAAGTGAACCACTAAATTGATATCTATTACCAAAACCTTTTGGACTCACACTTATTCATTATTTTTATTGCGTTATACCCTCCTTTATCCCCTCTTCCTATTGTAGCTATTCACTTAGCCACTCTATTTTATTTACTCATTTATCTCTTTATTTAACTTCCCTTTTTGTAACCTAGCTTGGGAGCAACACACCTGAGCCTCAATAGGAGACAGTGCCAGATTCCTACGAGTTTCAAAATAAATCAGAGACAATCCTCATTGACTAAATATTTATTTTGGGGGATTAGTTGACCATCAACTATCAACTTTATACTCGTAGTCAGACAAAGGCTTCAGAGCCATTTGTGGGGCCGGATCTCCTTGCTTTCCTCCCTTCTCCTCACGTCTTCCCTGTTCTGTCCTGCTCTATTCAATTTTATTCTTCATATTTATAGGGAACAAGCCTGGAAGAATCATTGATCATTTCTAAAAGAAAGAGAAAGATAATTCTTCCCAGAGAAACAAACCAGTAGGCATTTGATTGGTAATCAAACCCTCCTTTGTTCTCCATGCTTTCCCTGCATTTGTAAACGCAATTTAAAATTTTGACATATCTAAGTTCATTTAACAGAGACAAGTGTTGAGCCACCGTCGCCTTCAACGCATCCCTGCATAAGCGGTCCGCCTGTAAGGTGTGTGGCGTCAATCCTGTCAGACTAAGGAAAGAGGTATCAGCATTATTATTGTATTATTTTACTCTGTAACATAAACAATAATATTGTTTCTGTTTTGAAAAAAGATTTTCATTGATAGGAAGTAGTTATAGAAAAAAAAGAACTTTTTCTCCCAGTGAAAGTTATTTTTGTTTCTTTCAATTGAAATAGGTTTTTAACCTTTTCTCTCTTCCTCCCTTACTAAGCTGAGTGACATAGTCCTCGCATCACGATTTGGAAACAGCTTTTCATTGATAGAATTTTCTTTTTAGAAAAAAAAGAAATTCTCCAAGTGAAAAGAAAATTGTTTCAATCTATTGAGATTTGTTTTAACCCTTTTCTCTCTCTTTCCCTTACCTAGTTGAGTGACAAAGCCTTCACATCACTAGCCTACCTGTCTACACTGAGACCAACACATAGTCGTCACCACACGCCACTATTGGGGTTCGATCACTGAAACGACACTTAGCTGTTCCACCACACATAGGCTTATACCCCACACAGATCTGTGTCAGTCTCTTCTCCCAGAGTACCAACATGTCGCAGACGACAAACCCCACTGCCCAAGGGGAAGATGTGGGCGCCTGTCTCCGAGGCATTACAGACTGCCTCATACCAAAGACAATTGAACTGTTATTATTTTTAATAATAATCATGATTCTGAGAAGGTTCCTGACACATGATTCAAGCCAGAACAACAACCACATGGAACTAGCCAAGATCACCTGTTCCCTAAGCAACGCCTTCACAGCCCAGCTGAAACTAAGCGACAAGCACATCATCCACCTTCAAGAGGAGCTGACACGTGCCCAACACCACATAGACAAGCTGGAAGTGAAAGTCCAGGACGACTTCAAGCGTCAGACCACTGAGTTCCTGAGAGAGCTGATGCACACTCAACGCTGCACAGACCAGCTCAAGGCTAAAGCTCAAGACAAACTCAAAGTGCCTGACGAAGTGGAGCAAGAAACAAAGAAACCAGTTGACAAGCTCCAAGAAGCCCTTGCAGTCGCTGAACGCGACAAACAAGAGTCAAAGACTGCACATAAACACCTGTTAAACCAACTCCAGTCTGCTGAACATCAGCTAGAGAAAGCCAACGCTGATATTAAAGACCAGAACTCTAAAATCAATGCTCTGGAAGACCACCTTGAAAGGTACAGCACTGAGATGGACCATCTGATCCGACAGCGAGACGACGCCAACGACGAGCTCTACGCGGTCAGATATGAACTCAATCATGCTGTCAAACAGAGACCAGAGCCAAGTAGGGATAGAACTCCCTCAGCATCACTACTGCTGAGTAGAACACAGTCTTCCTTCCAAGAACTGCCATACAACGGAAGAAGTGAATGGCCGCAACCCAAAGCGTCACCGGCCTTCACCACAGAACTTGTCCCGGCCAACAAAAGAGAGCTCATCCAAGCAGACTCCGAACCTGCACAAAAGATGACCTTTGAAAACCTCGACAAGCTCGCTAAGAACATCACCCAGTTCAACCCAAACTCCACGGAGGGCCGCGACATCCAGGCCTACCTCCGAGATATTGACTTCTACCTAGAGGCAAGACCTCAGGTGACCGACCGAGACAGGTTATACCTCCTCAGAGCCACATCCAGTCATGAGGTACGGAGCTTTCTAGATCGGCAACCTGTTCACGTAAAGTACAACTACCAGCTACTACGTGAGACGCTGACCCAAGAATTTACAGGCCCTGAGTCTGAACACGGACTGTTAATCGCCTGGGAAACCAAACAAGGTCGACAAGAGACTCCCCAAGCCTACTACAGCCGTTTCCGACAAGCCTACTTTGGTGCATATAACGAACCTGAACTTGAAGAGGATTTGAACTTCAAAACCATCTTCCTGAGAAACCTGCACCCTGGAGTGAGTCGTCATCTAGGCATCATGGCCTGCCCAGACACGATGACAATCCAACAGCTGCGTGACCTGACACACAAGGCCTACATCAAACAAAAGATGGCCTCAAAGAAAGGTTTGAAAACATCCACAGTGTCAAACTCCGTCAGCCTAGACCCAAGCCTTGCACTGGACGACACCCAGTGGCATGACTACGCCACAGTCCATCTTAAAGAGTACAGAGAACGTGACTCCCATGACAGCTACCACACCAACCGCTGGGAAAAGCCATGGGACCAGCCTCGCTTCTCAAGAAACCCTAAAGATGACAAAGACCATCGTCATCCCACACATTCCAGAGCATCTAACGTGGGTAAACGACGACAAAACCCACCTCGGCACCACTCAGTCAAGCACAGCACTGAGTACGCCCAAGAACAAGACTCTCATGCCAATGCCAGATCCAAACAACCAGACGGCCGTGGGCACAAGCAAAGCAGCGACTCACAAGAAGTCATGCAGCTATTGAGAGAATCCCTCAAATGCCATGAAGAGGACAGGAAATGGGATGAGTCAGATTCTGATTGACACGCCTTCCAGGAAAGGGGGGACCAAAAACAGACTAGAACAGATCTGACCATACATCCACTAACGTTACATACACTACATAACTTACATACTCGCTAACATACAGAAGTTAACCACATCTGCCAGGGAAAACATTCAGCAAACATGTTCTTCCCACAGGTAGAAACTAGCTTCAGAAACTAGCTTAGCATGGACCCGGCTACACTCATCATAGGAAACATTGGTAGAAACATCTACCCAACAAGTAGAACACCTCTCATTAAGATAGGGTACACGACACCTTAGCTGCACGAGTAGTTGTAGGCAAGACCTAGAGACTCTCAACTGTTTTGTTTTGTTTCACCTCTTCCTTCCCTCTCCTTCTTCTTTTGTTAGGTAAAATGCCTGTCTACCCCATAAGGGTCAAGGTCACGATATAGGGATTGATGCACCACACCTAATATCGGCAGGCCACCTTTGAACCAATGTGAGCTAGAGAGCTCCATGATTAAGAGGTCACCTCATTTGTACCACAAATGATGTCACCACGTCATGAAGAAAGGTACAACGGTCTCAACCTAGTACGATTTAGAAGTGAAGAAAACAAACAAAACAAAAGTTAAACACAGAATTTGGTCAAAGAGTCACCGTACCGAACCAAATTAGAACAACACCAAAGTTAAACTACATTACGTCGACACGATAAACCGAGGAACGTTAAAACGTAAACTTCAAATTAACCTTCAGTTTAAAGTTTAAAACTGTTAGTACTCGAATAATCTAAGGCCCTGCACCAGTACAGTGGCCAATCATGGAGGTGTTGTCTTGTTGTTTGTTGTGTATTGTGTCTGCTTCTTCTCCTTGTGCTTCTACAGCGTTCGCCGATGTCTTCATCCCAACACATCGCCTAACGAAGGGGGGATATGTAGCAATTATGGACGCAGACATATAGATGAGTTAATCTTCCAATGATTCGATCAAATTAACATCCTTTTCAACAAAGCACAATTCAGCTCCAGGAAATCGATCATCATCACGAGGGAGATGGGGGCTTGATTCTGCCCCTGAGCTACTAGTTCTGACTTCCTATGGACTCGCCACCAAACTCAGTTAAAAGAGGACAAAGGGCTCGTGGTTGTCACAAGACAAAGAAACAACCAGACCTCTGTCTTTGCAATGACCGGTAAATGAACTCCACGACACAGCTAAAACTCCAAGCAAGCTCACAGAAACTGTCACATATGGAGTACATCAAATCACGGATTATTGGACTTTTTCATTTCAAATAGCCTTCGACGTAGCTTGTTAGTGTGTTTACAACTAATACACGTTAGTTAGACTATTGGGCATGTATATTACTCACAATTCATGCAATTATGTAACTATTGAATGAGTGGATGAAAAAGCATTGTGTTTGATACCGGTGTGTTCGTATGGGTATAATCCAACAGATGAGCTGAATGAAATCTTTATAGAATTGATCATGTCCTTATAGTAAGAAATTAGGTCTAAATTTACTCTCTGCTTAAGAGCAGGAAACTAAATTCTATAGATAACCCAATTTTGTGGGAGGGGTGGAGACACAGTCACCCCTGAAGCCTAATTGGCCAGAACCCATCCAGGGGATGGGCAAATGTTTGAGTTTAATCTCAGAACACGAACGAAAAGTTCTGTCTACAGTTCTGTCTACAGTTCTGTCTGCAGTTCAGACCAGAAGCAGTGCAGAGTTCAG
Source organism: Gobio gobio (assembly GCF_949357685.1). Classification (NCBI taxonomy): domain Eukaryota; kingdom Metazoa; phylum Chordata; class Actinopteri; order Cypriniformes; family Gobionidae; genus Gobio; species Gobio gobio. The sequence goes on from NC_137098.1 coordinate 26,480,538, forward strand.
CTCAAGTTCGGTTCCAGTTCGGTTCGAGCTGGTTCGCGGCCTGTTCGCAGTTCAGAGATGATCTAAGTCCTAGCAGTTTGACCAGAGTGAGTTCTGAACGGAGCTCCCAGGAGACGGTCTGACTATCGTGACAGACCAACATCAGAGAAAATGGGTTAACAACGATTTCATTCAGGCCATCTGCTTTTCTCTCACTTTCCTTTCTTTTACTTAAGGCGAGACACTACAGGTGAATAGGGATTTTTTTTTAATTACAAGATATCACTGTGAAACTTCTCCAGTTTATTACTGGCATAAACATAAGAAAAAAATGTATTACAAGTTTTGTGTAAATTAATGTTTTAATATGCAAATGAGGCCTTATATACTTAAATATACGCTCATTTGCATACTTTTCCAAAAACAAAATCTGGAAATTGGAAAGGACCATGTTTAAAATTCTTGGTTCTATTTGTTGACATGTTAGATGAGAGGGCTTTTACAGAGGGGATTCTGGATATCTTATTTTGTGCTTTAGTAAATTAGAGAATACTGACAATAGCCTTAAAAAATCAATTTTCGCCATGTTTTTTGGAGTTAAAGGACCTATAACTCAGGATAGGAATGATATATCAACAAATCCCTCTGTAAAAGCCTTCAGAATATAGTTCAGCATAAGACTGCTAAAGTTGGTACTTGTAGGTGCTCTTGAAGTGGATATATCTGACTCTGAGTGTGAGAAAAAACTAATTCTGAGAAAACGGCCTTTAAAGTTTTATACTGTATAACTGCATACATTTCTATAAAACCCCCAACCTACAAACAAAATATATATTCAGTTAATTAATATCAGTAGTGTATAATATTTAAAACACGTGGAAATTGATAAATGAATAAATTATTAATAGCAATAGCTATTAGAGAACTACCTTAAGAGAACTACCTTAACAAACACCAGTCACAAAAACTGCAGACGAACTGTCCCTGTTTGTTGCATATGTCCATCTATAACTATTTGAATCTAATTCTGACGGGGTTTCGTCGTCTAATCTGTTGTTGTTTACTTTCTTTTTACTTGCTCTTGCTACTTGGTCTTTTCTGTGAGCGTTTATGAGCCGATTTCAGCGTTGTCTGCACTTTCTCTCAAGCAGAGAATACACAAGCAAGCGGCAGCGCGTGAGAAATTCACATCGACCAATCAGATGTGGTGTTCGGCTGCAAACTTTCGCGGTTGGTTAGTTCTACAAAGGAAATATCCATATTTGGATTAGACAGTGCTGTGTGTGAGACTGCGAGCTTTATAATGAGACCAAGCATGACATGTTTCTGTGAATGGAGACGGCACGAGAGATCGCGCTAGAATAACTTCTGATGATTTCGGGTAGAAATCTAAAGGCGCACGGTGACAAAATATAATGAAATAACCAACTTAATGTGTAATGTTGACATTTTTTTTATTTTGACATGAAAGCTTACATGTTAAGGGAGCAAACTGGCCCAAAATCTAAAAATTGACCACTGCATGAAAAAACGATGTTTTCACCTGCCGTGTCTCGCCTTAAAGTTTATTTTATTTCCGTTAAGTCTCGGGTTCTGTTAAGTTTCGCCGCAAAAGTCTCTCAACAACGAGTTTCTAACAGCGCGCTCCAACTTCAAACAACGCCCACAAGACTTTCATCCAGCCGCCAACACGCCACGTGACTGGCTTCCCCAGACGTCGACCAGACCTTCAGCGAATCAAAGATCCGGGAAAATCCCTGTACAGCCAGAAAAAGGGAATCCCCCTTTGTCAGACGACACGCGAAACCCAAACGCAAGTAACGCCTTTTTGATTCCAAGCTGAACTGGTGCATTAGATCAAATGTAATAACCCTGCCTAAGAAACGATAGGAGGTTAAATTACTGATCAATGGTTTCTTCAGGTCATGTTTCATAAATGCATAGATTGCTTAGGATTTCATAATTTCTCTCTCTTAGAACTTATTCTTTCCTCACCTTCTTCCTTTCTGCAATGTGTGAATGTGCGAGCGTGTGTGTTTATGTTAGATATTAGTTTGATGTGTTAGATTAATCAATAAAGTTCCATTTGTATTCAAAGATAACTGTTCTTGTGTTATGTGCTTATCAATTTAATGTCTTGAACTGCCGATCTAAGTTACCTGGCTGTTAAATAGTGTTTCACTATTGTTCGGATATTAATATCCGCTGCAGAGTTGATATTTACGGCCCGTTCAAATGAACGCTAGAAGAGTCATTTGCTCGGCTGTAAAATAGACTCTCAAAATTCCCTATGAATTCATTAAATTCATTCATTTGAGCTAAATATACATGTTTCCCTTTAACAGAGCCCCCTTTAAGTTCTTACATATCGGCGGACGAATAAGTTAAGGTGTAAACATTAATTCTGAATTATTTATAATATATAGTGTCATCCGAGTCTTTCATTTTAATTCAGTTCCCCGTTGAGTTATTATTTTATCTGACTCATAGTCGCTACAGCGCCTATTCGGCAGAGCGGAGCTCGACCTCTTTGCAACAAAAGAGAACGCCCGCTGCCCGACGTTTCTGTCCAAAAGCGAGGACGCGCTGTCCCAACCTTGGCCCAGCCTCCCGCTGTATGCTTTCCCGCCGATTTCCCTATTGACCCAGGTCATAGCGAAAATCAGGGAGACGCGCCGCCCGGTGCTCCTTATAGCGCCGCGCTGGGAGAACCAGATTTGGTACCCAGAGCTGATGAAGCTGTCGCACTCACCCCCCTGGCCAGTTCCGCTGAGAGCAGACCTCCTCTCTCAAGCAGGAGGGTCAGTTTGGCATCCCCATCCAGAGCGATGGTCTCTGCATGTATGGGTGACCAACGGATACCCGTTGACCTGCCCGAAGGGGTTATGAACACGATTTCACATCTAGAGCCCCCTCGACGAGGCGGTTATATAGTTCTAAGTGGTCAGTGTTCACTGAGTGGTGTGTTCACAGTGTTCACTGAGAGGCGGTTATATAGTTCTAAGTGGTCAGTGTTCACTGAGTGGTGTGCTTCCAAGGGTGTGGATCCACAGCAATGTGGGGTCCAGCGGGTCCTCTCCTTCCTCCAGGAGCTGTTGGAACTGGGCAGGTCCCCTTCCACGCTCAAAGTGTATGTAGCGGCTATAGCAGCGTTCGCTCAGACGACGCTAGGTAGCACGCTAGGAAGGAACGAGCTCATCATCCGTTTCCTCAGAGGAGCCAGACGGATGAATCCCCCGCGGCCCCCATCGGTTCCTATATGGGATCTGGCCTTGGTCCTAGAGGCCATGAAGGCTCATCCTTTCGAACCGCTCGAGACTGTGGAACCAAGGTTCCTTTCGCTAAAAACCGCGTTCCTGATAGCTCTGGCTTCTGTAAAACGCGTGGGGGATCTACACACGCTCTCAGTGAGCCCGACGTGTATGGAATTCGGCCCCAATGACTCCAAGGTCATTCTTGGGATACATATGCTGTACGCGAGGCGTGCACGGCGTTGACAATGTGTTCCCGATGCGTAAGGAAACTTACGCAATACGAGAGAACCTCTCGTAAGAGAACGATACTCGGTTACTTAACGTAACCTCGGTTCTCTCTAGAAGAGGGAACGAGTATTGCGTTCCTTGCCGTGCGCCCCGCGGGCTTTTACGCTTCAGAACTACGAAAACCGAATATGCAGCCCGTGAGCCCCACTCATATACACGTGGCCACGCCCCACCTGTAGGCAAATGGTCGCCACGTCACGCGGGCTCACCGATAGGCTGCTGCAGTTGCCAGCAGAGCAGCCAATAGCACGCTGGTATAGCCTGCTATGGTCTGCCAGGCTGCCGCACTGCATTGACAATGTTACAAAATTAAGGATAATTTTGGGTTTTTCAGAAATCTCGAAGAAAGAATACTTTCCCGATGCGTAAGGAAACTTACGCAATACTCGTTCCCTCTTCTAGAGAGAACCGAGGTTACGTTAAGTAACCGAGTATCGTTTTCACGGCGATGCCATAGAAAAACCATTTTTGGTTCCCTCCCTGAAGAACCATTTTGTGAAAGGTTCTTTAAAGAACCATTTTTTTCTAACCATTTTATAGTCTAAATAACATTTCTACACTATAAAGAACCTTTTGTGCAATGTAAGGGTTTTTTGGATATTAACGGTTCTTCATGGAACCATACACCCCGCCAAAGAACCTTTATTTTTAAGAGTGTAGGTATTTATTTGATACAGTGTCTAAATTAACAAGAAATAAAGTTCTGATGTTTCCAAACAGCACAGCAGTAACGACTTTATGAACTTCTTTACATGCAAGATTGACAATATTAGGCAGAGAATTATAACTATATGCAGCCGTCGACTACAGTATCGCAACATTGCATTGTAGTGCCACTGTCACTAAGGAAAAATTCCACTCATTCACTGCTATAGGAGAGGAAGAATTGTCTAAGCTCTTTAAATCATCTAAATCAACAACATGTATGCTCGACCCTATACCGACTAAGCTACTGAAAGAGATGCTTCCAGAGGTCATAGATCCTCTTCTTAATATCATTAATTCATCTTTGTCATTAGGATTATGTACCGAAAACCTTTAAGCTGGCTATTATTAAACCTTATTAAAAAACACAACTTGAACTCAAAAATACTAGAAAATGCAGTTTCCTCACAACTATGTTCCTTCTTAGAAAGAAATGATATCTGCGAGGATTTCCAGTCAGGATTTAGACTGTATCATAGTACTGAGACTGCTCTCATTAGTTACAAATGATTTGCTCTTAACATCCTATCGTGGTTGTATCTCTCTATTAGTGTTATTGGATCTTAGTGCTGCATTTGATACTATCGACCACAACATTCTTTTGAATAGACTTGAAAATTATGTTGGCATTAGTGGAATTGCATGGTTTAAATCATATTTATCTGACCGTCATCAGTTTGTAGCAGTAAATGAAGAGATGTCAAACCAATCTCAAGTTCAGTATGGAGTACTGCAAGGCTCAGTGCTAGGACCGTTGCTTTTCACCCTGTACATGCTTGGGAGATATTATTAGGAAGCATGCCATTCGTTTTCACTGTTAAGCTGATGATACTCAGCTCTATATTTCTTTGCACCCTGACGAAATTTACCAATTCACAAGATTAATGGAATGCAAAAATTAGATGACTAGTAATTTCCTACTACTTAATTCTGAAAAAACAGATATTCTAATTATTGGACCAAAAACCTCCACAAGTAGTAACCTAGAATACTCTCAGTGATATGTTCTGGGTCCTCGCAACGTCAACAGCAACCTTATCAAATGTTTACAAAACAAGCGGGAACCCAGTGTGCCTGTCTCTTTCTCTATTTCTGTTCTGTTACGTGATAGAAAGTTGCTGCTCTTTTTAAAGATGTCTATCAATGTAAGCAAGTATCATTTGGTGACTATTTGTCTCTAGAATATCTGGGCATTGTGCTAAAAGTTGCTCCACGCATCCTGCTTATCATTATTTACAGGCCTCCAAAATATTGTCCAGCCTTTATTGATGACTTTACAGAGCTGTTATCAGCAATCACATCTGAGTATGACTGTTTTGTTATTGCTGGGGATTTTAACATTCACATTGACAATGCTGAATCCAGTACAACAAAAGATCTCATGACTGTTCTTAACACTTTTGATTTGACACAACATGTACACGGACCCACACATGATTGTGGACACACTCTAGATTTACTTATCAGTAAGGGTCTAAACATTTCATCGATAGTTATTAAGGATGTGGCACTGTCTGATCATTTCTGTATTTTCTATACTCTTTTTGCTACTGTAGAGAGACTAACAAACCCTCCGAGTCACATTCCCAATGAAATGCTATCAGACAGCAAATGTAGTGAGTTTGCTTTCTTCTTCTCCGAGAAAATCAATTATATCAGAAATGCGATCAGCACATCCTTGAGTTGCTCTGGGGTGAGTCAGATCAGACCACAAACTCAGAAAGTTACCATGACTGATTTCGAAGCAATTGATGGTAAAATTTTAGAAGAAACGGTACAGCACCTTAAAACATCAACCTGCGCCTTTGACACACTCCCCACTTCTTTTTTCAAAAGTGTGTTTAACTGTTTAGAAGCAGATCTCCTAGAAGTGGTAAACGCCTCACTTCTTTCTGGGACTTTTCCAAACTCACGCAGTAGTTAAGCCTCTCCTGAAAAAGAGAAATCTGGATAACTCCAGATTGTGAGATGGTGGTCCAGTGGGTTAAACCATGGAACTGATACGCAGAAGGTTGCTGGTTTGATCCCAGCGGTCACCACCAGTGTGTCCTTGAGCAAGGCACTTTACTCCATGTTGCTTCAGGGGGATTGTCCCTGTAATAAGGGCACTGTAAGTCGCTTTGGATAAAAGCGTCTGCCAAATGCATAAATGTAAATGTAACTCCATACTGGAGTTAAACAAAGACAAAACTGAAATCACTACATTTGGAAACAAAGATGAAATTCTCAAGGTGAACGCATATCTTGAGGCTAAAGGTCTAAAATAAAAAAATCAAGTCAGGAATCTTGGTGTGATTTTGGAGTCAGACCTGGGTTTCAGTAGTCATGTCAAAGCAATAACTAAATCAGCTTACTATCATCTGAAAAATATTGCAAGAATTAGATGCTTTGTTTCCAGGCAAGACTTAGGGCGTTTTCACACCTGAAAGTCCGCACCAAGGTCCGAACCGAAGTTCATGTTTGGATACTTTTTATATATTCGGTTAGTTTTGGTTTGGTTTCACATTGCAATTATGTGAGCGGATTAAAGAACTTTACATGACGCACTTGCGTCCACTCGTCATCATCTATGTGGGCGACATCTGGACATTGATTGGTTTGTAAACAGACGTGCGTCTGACGTCAGCGTCTTTGACAAGAATGAATGAACGGACGCATATCGTTGCCACTATTGAACAGTGCGCATTGCTTGACTATTTTTTATTCGTTACGTTTAAAAGTGGACATTTCAAGCTTTATATACACATATTTCTCATGTTTGTGAGGCAAGTAGCCTGCTGAGTTTCGGTTTATTTGAGACCAGTTCATGTGTAAAGCATGTGATCGCTCCCGTCTGCTATAGACTATTTGTTTCTTATTTATTAAATCCAGGCAATTATCTGATTAAACGTTGATTACAATTAAGATACAATTTATACAAAACGAAATTCCCATTAAAGAAATGCTTTCTAAGCAAAATCATACAAAATTTCGTTCAAAATTATTTCTGACTTTCTGTCTTCTGACATATTGCGCATATTTTCACTTTTCATAATCAATGTAGCCTAGATTGAATTTAAAAATAACTTTATAATATTTAAACATAAACAGGAACTTCCTGTAAATGGTCTGAAAGTCCGAACCATACAGAAAATGCTTTCACACTAGAAACGAACCAAACCTTTGTTCAGTTTGATCCGGACCGAGACTACCTCTTTTCGTCGGACCAAATTTCGTCTGTTTGGTCCGGACCGTGGTACGGGGAAGGTTTCACTCCTGCAATTTTGATTCGGACCAAACTGAAAAGTCTGAAAATCCGGACCAAACAAGGTAGGTGTGAAAACGCCCTTAGAGAAACTCGTTCATGCTTTTATCACCAGCAGGTTGGACTATTGTAATGATCTTCTCACTGGCCTTCCCAAAAAGACCATTAGACAGCTGCAGCTCATACAGAACGCTGCTGACAGGATTCTGAGCAGAACCAGAAAATATGACCATATCACACCAGTCCTCAGGTCTTTACACTGGCTTCCAGTTACATTTAGGATCGATTTTAAAGTACTACTACTTGTATATAAATCACTCAATGATCTAGGACCTAAATGCATTGCAGATATGCTGATAAAGTACAAACCCAACAGATCACTCAGATCATCAGGATCAAGTCAATTAGAAATACCAAGGGTTCACTCAAAGCAAGGAGAGTCTGCTTTTAGCTATTATGCCAGCCGTAGCTGGAACCAGCTTCCTGAACAGATCAGATGTGCTCCAACAGTAGCCACTTTCAAATCCAGACTAAAAACACATCTGTTTAGCTGTGCATTTACTGAATGAGCACTGTGCCACTGTACGTCCGACTGATTGCACCTTTTCTTATGCATTTACTGAATGAGCTCTGTGCTTTGTCCGAACTGCTTACACTTTAATTATGTGTTTCAATTTAACCCGGTTTTTATTTTTAATTTTATTTTTAATTACACTTTTTATCTTTTTATTTTTAATTTTTTAAATTTTGTTAAGGCTGATTGGGTGGAAGAGGTTGAGAGACGGGTGAGCGATAAATCGAAATCCCTCCGGTGCGAGGACTTGGTAGTAAGTGGAAGGACAGATCCGCTCTGATGGTCGAACAAAGTAGAGATAGCCCTGGTGTTCCTGTCCAGGAAGATTTGTCTGTAAGGGTAATGTTTAAATGCACAGTTTCCTAACAAATATTTTTTGAGTACTCCCTCCGGTGCGAGGAAGACCCGTTTAGATCTGCTCTGACGGGTAAAACATCTAGAGAACGCCCTCAAGTTAGGCCAAGAAGATTTGTCAGTAAGGGTACAGTCTAAACGCACAGTTACCTGACAAATATTTTTAAAGTAAACCTGACTCTCCATTTTCTTCCACCCTAGATAGGGGAATTCATCTTTATTTTTTTTCCCTTTTAATTTCTATTATAACTGTTATACTATATATATTTTTATTTTATTCACTTATGAATATGTTAACTTAATTTCTGTGTAAAGCACTTTGAATTGGCACTGTGTATGAAATGTGCTATACAAATAAACTCGCCTTGGATCCTTTAAATTTTAATTAAAAAAAAAAACTAATTGGAGTAGAAATCCAGCGTATAGCGTTAGTTCTGGCAGGGCACGTTAGTCAAGCTTGCTTCAGCTGACTGTCAGCTGATCACGTCTACCTATAGGGATACTATGCCTTTCACAGCATGCATATAAAAGCTCCTTCAGTATCATCAGCTGCTATCGCATTCTTCGGAGCTAATTATCATGCCGAATTTGGAGGGTAACAGCCTAAACATCGCATCTCACTAGGAATTCGTTTCCCACATGGATTTCACCTCAGTTTCATTCCAGTTTGCGAACTTGAACGCGGTTTGCTGCATCGATTGTAACGTAAACAGCTGATCTAGAAGTGACTGAGTTGGCATTGCTGCTTTGTTGACATGGCCTCGCTGAAGTTTACTAATGTAACTGACCAAGAACAATTCTGAGGAGATCTACACTCACCTGTATGAAGGATATCAAGAGAAGATCAAACACCCACGTAATCATCCCTGAATGTCTTCACGAAGCAAAGCTAAGTTCTTTTTAATGCTTGCTAAAAGCTATCAAGTTATATAAAGGTTTTTAAGTTTCTAGTCATTTTCAGTAAATGCTTTTTCAGCTAGGCTATGTGATCATTTTGGCAAATGTGCGCAATCTGTTGCCATGCTGGCAACTTGCTTGTCTATGCAACATGCTATGACTTAATTAAACCTAAGTCAGGTGCTTTGGTTTGTTTTTTTCGCTTTACTGCACATATCCAAGCAGCTCGCGGTGCTACACAGGAAAACGGTTCATGGTGCAAACTGAATCATTCTGCTGTGGTGCAGCTATTAAAAGATAATAGTAATCAGTCATTGTCAGTGAGTCAGCTCAGCATTTATTCTGATTATGTTATCTGCTTGTTCCTTCCTAAAGTATAGGTGATTGGAAACCTGTTCTTCAAAGCTAGTGCTATTGGAAACACGCTGTTCTTAAAGCTGTAGTACTACTTTTCACAGACTGTGCTGATAATATCGTAAGTCCTGCAAGTTTATATATATATATATATATATTTCTCTAATTCACCACTATTAAAATGTAGTGTTATTAGAAACACGCTTGTTCTTAAAGCTACATAGTTGCATTGAAGCAGGTTTGTAATGTTTTATAGTTTGCTATTGGAGCAGAGTGTTAACTCTAGTTCTATTGGAACACGCTGTTCTTTAAGTTAGTTGCATTTGAAACATGCTAATTCTAAGGGCTGTCTGGTTACTATTGAACATGCTGGTCTTAAGTTATAGTTGCAATTGGAAACACAATCATATTGCACATGCTATGTAATGTTAGCAACATGCTTGTGGCTTTAACTTATCCAGAGTATCAATGTGTTGTCCTTAAGGGTTTTAATTTTCAAATATGTACTAAATATTTGTTGATGTATATCTTCAGGCAGAAAATGGGAGTTAATAATTACTTTTCATTTAAAGGAAATCGTTTATAGAACCACTTATTAAGCTTGTTTGAGATGCGCCTCGCCTCGCCTGAAATTCAGCCGAGACTAGGCGGCTGCAGTGAGGGGAGGAGTGAAAAAAGTGCAGGCAAGCCGGACAGTTCTCTCTTCTCGTAGTGGATCAGAACCTGCGAGATCAAAGGCGGATATCGCGGGATTCACACTCGTGCGCTTTGTTGCTGATAAACTGGATGTAATTTACGTTCTGTTACTTTTATATGAAAATAAATATTATGAACAAGACACCCAAAGTTTTTGCTATTTATTTCCATACGAAAGACGTGTTTATCAATAATTTTTACTTTAATTAGGCCTACATACATGTTTTTATATATATATTTTGTTATAAATATGACAACAATCACATAACCGACAGAGAGATCGCCTTTGTTAGAGAGTTTGGGAATATTCACACATAAAAACATGATATCAGAGTTTTAAAATCAAACATTTAAAAAAAGAACCATACATCACGGTTGTTTAAACCAATAAGCATTAACCTGTGTCGTCGGCAAGTCGTTTCCCATCATGCTTTTGCTCCGCGCAGTCGGTGGAGAGCAACTGCGCTCGACTGCAAAATCCGACACATCCGCCTTTCGCTCGCGAGAGTTTTTTTACATACGTCGGCATGACATCAGAGCAAGGCGGACCGCCCTCGGACACTTTTCTAACCGGAATGCATCTCGCGCTGATCACCGGTGATCGGTTCTGCGCAGATTTCGCTCATCTCAAACAAGCCTATTCTTATCATGTGATGTCACTGCCTGTTAAGTCACTTCCTGTTAGCCCTTCCTGCATGAAACTGACATGGTGTGCTCTTGTCATCAATCCATTCGCATCCGCTACAAAGCATCATAGAGGTAATGCCGTAAGTTAACTTGTATGACTTTTGATGTGTTAAAGGTTGTATCATGTGATGTCACTGCCTGTTAAGTCACTTCCTGTTAGCCCTTCCTGCATGAAACTGACATGGTGTGCTCTTGTCATCAATCCATTCGCATCCGCTACAAAGCATCATAGAGGTAATGCCGTAAGTTAACTTGTATGACTTTTGATGTGTTAAAGGTTGTATATCAGGAAGTATTTTGTGAAAAGGATGATGTTTGATGAATTTGTTTACTATTGTGTATAGCAATGCTAATAGCTATTATAACTGGGAACAGCAGTGTGTACATGTTAGCCATTCAATGCAATGTTATTCAAGAAATGGACACTGATTACTGTTGTATTGTTTTATTACAGTTTTCACCGTTATACGCTTATGAGGAATTGTGACAGTAAATGATCAAGCTTACTACGACTCTGTCTTCATTTGCAACAGTTTAACTTGGTGTTTAGTCAGAGTTTCAACACACTGCACGAGAACACTACAGTGAAAAGGCACCATTTGATGTTCTGAAGCGGTCAAGATGGCAACGAGCAGCAAGTCGTCTGGGCGCAGCAGTAGTAGTGGCAAGTCATCCTCGTCAACGGCGAGTGCAGCCCATGCACGGGCCAGAGCTGAAGCTGCCAAAGTGAGAGCGTCATATGCCAGCCAAGAGGCTAAACTGAAAATGGAAAAGGCTGCTAAAGAAGCTGAAAGGATCAAAAGAGATGCCCAGAATCAGCTGGAAACCGTAAGAATAGACACTGAGCTGGAAATGTTAACGTTACATCGAGAGGCTGATGCGGCTGTGGCGGAGGCACAAGTGCTGGAAGATGAGCTGGCAATGCATGCTGCAGTGGAAAGAAGAGGATCTGAATCAGCAAAAGTTAAAATTGAACATACCAGTGAATTTGTCAATTCTCAAATCAACTTTCGGGGTCATTCTCCCTCTCCACACTTACCAGCCTTACCTGTTGATCCTCCATTCCATGCTGACTCCCATAACAGCTTCGTAACATGGTGTCCGTCGGTGAGAGACATGTCACAATTACAGTCTATTAACAAGAAGCCGAAGTCTGAGAAAGCGGATAGTTTTCACTTACCTACACCAAACCTACCTGGTCCGTCTGTAGGTGCAGTGAAGTCTGAAGTCAGAAGAACAAGCCCCATCATGAACGTTCATGCTAAGTCATATGTTCCACAATATAAACCTCCAGCTAACACGCCACCTCAGGTAGAGCCTTTGGCACAGTATTTAGCACGACGAGACCTTGTCAATTCAGGACTGTACCAGTTTGATGATAAACCAGAGAATTATCGGTCATGGTATTCCTCATTCACCAGTGCAGCTCATGAAGTTCACCTCACAGCAACCCAAGAACTGGACCTCATGACTAAATGGCTGGGAAAGGAATCTGGTGAACAGGTGAAACGCATTCGCTCAGTGCATGTCAGCAACCCCAATTTGGCTGTATACAAAGCATGGGAGAGACTACATGAGTGCTATGCTGCACCAGAAATCATTGAAAAGTCACTGTTTCAACGGTTAGACAGCTTTCCTAGGATTTCAGCTAAAGACCACACCAAATTACGTGGACTTGGGGATTTGCTTAGGGAAATCCAAGGTGCTAAAGAAGATGGTTATCTTACAGGTCTGTCGTATCTCGACACGTCACGTGGAATTGGACCAATCGTAGACAAGCTTCCATATGGGCTTCAGGACAAGGGGGTGACTTCTGGGTCATGGTATAAAGAAGAGAATTCTGGTCACTTTCCTCCCTTTGAGTATTTCTGTAACTGTGTGCAAGGAGGCAAAGAAACGAAACAACCCTAGCTTTATGCATCAAAGCAGTGCTACAACACCCATAAAACAAGACCGAAACATTATGAAGAGTTTCCACACCAACAAACCCATCTCAGTGCACAAAACAAATGTGTATGCAGCCAAAGGAATATGTTTTAAATGCTTTTCTTCAGTCTCTCACCTCGCTAAAGAATGCAGGTCTTCTGTGAAGTGTACTGAATGTGGCAGCATATATCATGATTCGGCCATGCACCCTGGTCCATCACCCCAAATAGTCAAGGCTCCTTCACAGTGAAGATCGAAATTTTATTGTTTAATGTTATTTTTATTTAGTATTATGTTTTATTATTTTTCATAATTATTTTTATAATGTACAATGTAAGTCAGACTGTGTTGAACATTGTGTCCCAAGGAGAGACTTGGATGAGCTATATTTGTTACAGGAATGTGCACTCTTATAGAACATGTTTCCACTGATGCACACAGTAGCATGCATCTGTTCCTGATGTATTGTAAACTGATTCTTTATAAGGAAAGTGGATTGTGCAACTGATGTAAGCATGATGTATACGCTCTATTTTAAACATAGGACGCATGTTTCTCTTCCTTCTAAGGAAGTCTTTTCCTAGTGAGATCCTCTGTTACTAGTATATATAATATTCAAATTGAGTGTCCAGCCTCAGATAAGGGACTCAGAGGAGAGACAAGACGAGATGAGAGATGGACGAGGGATGAAGAGAGGATGAAGGGAGAGGGGAGAGAAATGGAGGAATGGAGAAACATACAGCTGGCATGAGACAATAACTTTTTAATGTCTCAACTATGTCTGATATATAAAATAATAAAAAGAGATATCTTGGCAAATTACTGGTATCCGGTCCTGTGATTCAATCATAACGGGGACAAAAGCTGAATTTTCAGATCTACAACAGTCAAAAGAGGATGGCGGGGAGGGAGAAGATCGATCTAACATGGGTGTTGTCAGTGCAAGCTGCACAGAAGTTTGTGGTCCAGGTCAGTGGAGCCGCTCCTGCTCAAAAATCTGCCTTGTGAAGGTATACCCCAAGGGTTCCAAAGATTTGGCCATCAAAGCCTATGTAATTATGGATGACCAAAGCAATCGTTCATTAGCCAGTCCAGAGTTCTTCGAGCTGTTCAACGTGGAGAGCAAACCATTCTTATATCATCTCAGAACTTGCTCTGGTATCACCGAAACATCTGGCAAGAAAGCAGAAGGATTCCAGAGTCACTGGATGGAAAAGTTTTCATCTCTCTTCCACCACTCATTGAGTGTCATGAGATCTTGAATAATCGGTCTGAAATTCCAACGCCAAGTGCAGTTCTACACCAGCCTCATCTCCGACACATTGCTAAGTACATCCCAGAATTGGAACCAGAAGCAGAAATACTGCTGCTACTAGGAAGAGATGTCATTAGGGCACACAAGGTTAGACAGCAAGTAAATGGACCAAACAACGCTCCCTTTGCCCAACGACTGGACCTGGGCTGGGTAGTAGTCGGAGAAGTGTGCCTGGGTAATGTGCACAAGCCAATGGTTAACACATTCAAGACCAGTGTGCTGGAAAATGGTCGCCATTCAATCTTTCAACCCTGCACAAGCTTCATTCAGGTCAAGGAGATGCAGCCAAGCTGTAACATGTCTGCTAGAGTAACTGAGAAGACACTGGGACAGACAGTGTTCAACAGAACTGAGCATGACAACAAACCTGCTCCATCAGTTGAAGAACTAGCTTTCCTAAAGATAATGAACACAAATGTCTACAGAAATGATGCTAACAGCTGGGTAGCTCCTCTACCGTTCAGAGAACCACACCAGCCCTTGCCAAACAACAAAGTTTAAGTAGTTAACCGGTTCACATCTCTGCAACGTACTCTGAAGAGGAAACCTGAGATGCAGCAACAGTATGTGGCTTTCATGGAAAAGATCTTCACTAATGGACATGCTGAGGTTGCACCGCCACTAAGTGAAGGGGAGGAATGCTGGTATCTTCCAACATTCGGAGTCTACCATCCACAAAAACCCAATCAGATCAGGGTGGTCTTTGATTCCAGTGCTCGATACTCTAGTGTCTCTCTCAATGACGTGCTCCTCACAGGCCCTGACCTTAATAACTCCCTCGTAGGTGTTCTACTACGCTTTCGGAAAGAGAGGGTTGCAATTCTAGCGGACATTCAACAGATGTTCCATTGTTTCTTGGTGCGTAAAGACCATTGTAACTTCCTCCGTTTCCTATGGCACAAGGACAATGATACAAACAAGGAAGTTGTGGAGTATCGGATGAAGGTCCACATCTTTGGCAATGGGCCATCTCCTGCTGTGGCAATTTACGGACTCCGAAGAGCCATCAGAGAAGGCGCACAGAAGCATGGTGCTGATACTGTCAGGTTTGTGGAAAGACATTTCTATGTTGATGATGGCTTGGTATCTATGCCGTCTGAAGCTGAGGCAATAGATTTGCTCCAACGAACACAGACCTCACTTGCTGAGTCAAACATTCGCTTACACAAGTGTGCTTCAAACTCCCAAAAAGTCATGGAAGCTTTCCCACCTGAAGATTGTGCTCCAGTAATCAAGGACCTAGATTTGAGTGGAGAAACCCTACCCACTCAACGGAGCTTGGGTCTATTGTGGGAGATCACGAATGACACATTCACTTACTCTGCATCCACCATTAGCAAACCATTCACCCACCGTGGAGTTCTCTCCACTGTCAACAGTGTTTTCGATCCTCTGGGTCTATTGGCACCTGTCACGATCCAGGGAAGAGCCCTCCTCAGAGAACTTACCTCTGAACTCTCAGACTGGGACACACCCCTCCCAGAAGACAAACTGAACAGATGGGGAGCCTGGAGAGATTCGCTCCAAGAGCTAAAACCGCTTCATGTACGGCGTACATACACAACTACCTCCCTCACTGAAGCAGTGCACACAGAATTGTGTGTTTTCTCGGATGTGTCGACCAAGGCCATAGGTGCTGTGGCGTACCTGAGAGCACTTCAGAAAGATGGGGAAGTAGAAGTAGGATTCGTTATGGGCAAGGCAAAGTTAGCACCCCTGTCTGAGCCTACAATTCCAAGGCTTGAACTGTGCGCTGCTGTTTTGGCAGTAGAGCTGGCAGATCTCATCCAGGATGAGCGGGATCTAAAGTTGGATGACATGAAGTTCTTTACAGACAGCAAAGTGGTGCTTGGCTATATTTATAACGAGACAAAACGATTCTATGTGTATGTTCACAATAGAGTCCAACGGATCCGTCAGTCCTCGAGGTCTGACCAATGGCACTAAGTGCTTACAGAGGAAAACCCAGCGGATTATGCATCAAGATCTTTACCTGCATCCCGCCTGGTGCAAATTTCTTGGTTCAACGGTCCCTCTTTCCTGCGCCAACCACCTGCAGAGAAAACACAAACAAGAGAGACATTTGAGATAATTGAACCTGAAAAAGATTCAGAAATCAGACCTCAAGTACAAACCTGTGCTACTAACCTTAAAGAACCAGAGCTTACTTCTGACCGCTTCCAACGGTTCTCCACCTTCACATCCCTAGTAAGTGGAGTAGCATTTTTAGTTCACATAGCAAGATCTTGCAAACACACAAACCAAAACAGCAAATGTAAAGGTTGGCACAGATGTAACTTACCTCGTACTCCAGATGAAATGAACCAAGCAAAGAATGTTATCCTTAAAGCAACACAAAAGGCTTCGTTTGCAAAAGAACTGTCAGCCCTCCAAGTTAACCAACCAGTATCCAAAAGTAGCCGCTTGTGGAAACTCAGTCCAATCATGGAGGACGATTTCATTTGTGTTGGAGGTCGACTAAAACACTCTCAGGTTGCACCAGCAGAAAATAACCCAATAATCCTGCCTAAAGATAGCCACATCTCCCTTCTGCTCACAAGACATCATCATGAGCAAGTGAAACATCAGGGTCGTCACTTGACAGAAGGAGCGATCAGAGCTGCAGGACTATGGATCTTGGGATGCAAGACGCTAATCAATTCAGTACTCCACAAATGCATAATCTGTCGCAAGCTGCGTGGAAAGATGGAAGAACAACGCATGGCGGACCTACCGTATGAACGCCTCTCAACCTGCCCTCCCTTTACGTATGTGGGGCTTGATGTATTTGGACCTTGGTCGGTGACAACCAGACGCACCAGAGGAGGACAGGCGGAGAGCAAGCGGTGGGCCATCATGTTCTGTTGTATGAGTTCGAGAGCTGTACATGTAGAAGTCATCGAGTCTATGGACACATCAAGCTGCATAAACGCTCTAAGGCGATTCTTCGCACTCAGAGGCCCTGCGAAACAGCTCCGTTCCGATTGTGGTACCAATTTCATTGGAGCGTGCAAGGAGCTTGGAATGGACAAAACGGTGCAGAGGTACCTCAGTGAGCAAGGATGCAGCTGGGAATTCAATCCACCCCACAGTTCTCATATGGGAGGCTCGTGGGAGCGCATGATTGGCATTGCCAGAAGATTCAATGTTTCTACAGCTGAACACTCGCTTAACCCACGAAGTTCTTTGCACACTAATGGCAGAGGTGACTGCTATCATTAATGCACGGCCACTCTTACCTGTGTCCTCAGACCCAGAACAACCTTTCATACTTTCACCATCAATGCTCCTCACACAGAAGACAGGAGTTCTATCTCCTCCTGAAGACTTCTCGGCAAAGGATCTGTACACGAAGCAATGGAGACAAGTTCAGGCTCTTGCAAACCAGTTTTGGACCCACTGGAGTCGTGAATACTTACCTTGTTTGCAACACAGACCGAAGTGGACAGAACCTCGCAGAAATCTCCAAGTTGGAGATCTAGTTCTGCTCAGGGACAAGCAGATAGCTCGCAACTGCTGGCCCATGGCCAGAATCACAGCCACATTCCCTGGAAAGGATGGACATGTAAGGAAGGTTGATGTGACGACGAGTGACCAAGGCAATGTAAAAACCTTTCTTAGGCCAATTGCAGAAGTTGTTTTACTTCTCCCCAAAGACTGATCTGGAGATTAAGATTTTTTCACTCTATTAAGTTCATAGTGACCTTACATAGGTCAGGTGGGGAGTGTGTTGTCCTTAAGGGTTTTAAAGGGGTGGTAAACCACGATTTCACTATTCTAACTTTAGCTAGCGTGTAATGTTGCTGCTTGAGCATAAACAACATCTGCAAAGTTACAACGTTCAAAGTTTAAAGCAAAGGGAGATATTTGCTTTTAAAGAAATCAGTTTCTAAGAACTACAGCAAACGGCCAGCAGGCGACTACACACATTCCTCCAGGGTTGGTGACATCAACAGGCTCAATATTTACATAAACCCCTCCTCCGAGAATATTAAATAAGGGGGGGTGAGGCCATTTTGTATCGCGGCGCTGTTGTGGTATAGTAGGCTGGAGTGTTGTTGCTGCGATGCCGAGGAAACGCTGTTATTTTCATCCGGATTGCAGGTCTGGGGTACTTGCTCTGTTCAGCCTTCCTTGGGACGGGGGTGCGTTGCAGAGCGTTTAACATACAGCATGTTATATGCACGTGTGTTTGAGTCAGCGGGGAATCAGGCGCGCGCAGGGCTCCCTGCAGAGGAGATCTAACATCTAAGCACATCTAACAGAGGAAAACATCCACCGTCTTCGCGATTTCAATGCCAGATTTGCACAACGTCAGCTGCGTGAAAAAAACACTGCCGGTGCGTGGATGCACGACGCGCGCGCTGCACATTTCACGGAGGACAACACAAACTTCCACAAACTTCGCGAGTTCAATACAGGATATGCACCACGGCTTGTCCTGAAAGCTGGATTTACAAACAGAAGCTGTTTACGGGCCACAACCTGTAAGTCTGATTTATTTTTCATCGATGTGTTTTCCTGTAATAGGTTGTACATTGTAGCAAGGAAGTAAACAGATGACAACACTGTTCTGCAAACCAGTCTGTTAAATGCTCATTCATACTTAACGTTATCCGACGAACACCTAACGTTACAAACACTAACGTTAAAATCTCAACAGCGAACCTGGCATTAGTGTAAATGATTCTTTGATTAGAGCTTTTATGTATTGTTTATCTACAGGCATGCTAAACATGGTTCTGTGTGTGATTTGGCTAACTTACTAGTTAAAGCCAGTGCTTAGTGTTCGTTTTGGGTTAGTTCTTGCGACAGATATTTGGCTATAATTCGATTATAGTTCTGATTCGGGCTCATATGGTTTTATTGACGCCGTTGTTTCTATGACCAAAGCACAGCCTCCGGTAAGGGGCGTGACGTTTCCGACAAACGTACACTAGGCGGTTAGCGAATCACAACACACTGGGCCAGCTAACCAATCAGAGCCCACTGCGTATTTTTGAGGGACTGGCTTCATACAACCCGGAAAGCATCAGACCGTTTCACAAGGAGGGACAGAGCAGTGTAGAATAAAGGTCAAATATATGACAAATAAGGCAATTTTTTTTAAAACGAAGCATGAACACATGTTACAGTGCACCCCACAAACACAATCAAGCCTTCAAAAGAATGTGTTTTACCACCCCTTTAATTTTCAAATATGTACTAAATATTTGTTGATGTATATCTTCAGGCAGAAAATGAGAAGTTAATAATTACTTTTCATTTAAAGGAAATCGTTTATAGAACCACTTATTCTTATCATGTGATGTCACTGCCTGTTAAGTCACTTCCTGTTAGCCCTTCCTGCATGAAACTGACATGGTGTGCTCTTGTCATCAATCCATTCGCATCCGCTACAAAGCATCATAGAGGCAATGCCGTAAGTTAACTTGTATGACTTTTGATGTGTTAAAGGTTGTATATCAGGAAGTATTTTGTGAAAAGGATGATGTTTGATGAATTTGTTTACTATTGTGTATAGCAATGCTAATAGCTATTGTAACTGGGAACAGCAGTGTGTACATGTTAGCCATTCAATGCAATGTTATTCAAGAAATGGACACTGATTACTGTTGTATTGTTTTATTACAGTTTTCACCGTTATACGCTTATGAGGAATTGTGACAGTAAATGATCAAGCTTACTACGACTCTGTTTTCATTTGCAACGGTTTAACTTGGTGTTTAGTCAGAGTTTCAACACACTGCACGAGAACACTACAATCAATAACATCCTGTGCTTAAATACACAAAGCAGGTACGTTTCACGGCAGAGGTCTCTTATTCAACACTAACAACATTGTGGCTTGGTGATCTTATACCTCCCTGAAATTACTTTTTTCAGGTTGGGATGTCTGTATTCATGCCATCTAGGTATCAGCATCACGCTGTTGCATAAAACCATTCTGTTTTCATTGGTGACATGTTGTTTCCTAAGTCTGTGTGAATTGCCACTGAGGTATTAAAGTGTTATGAGGTATTTCCAAGTGAAGAGGAAATTTGGATATTGAGATCTCCAGCTCTCATCTCTAGCTCACAGCAGTCGTTGTTGCAGGGGCACAGTTAAGGATGTTTTACCCAGTGGTCATCTCTCGTATCATAGAAGGAACACCATTCAAGTAAAGAAAACATCTTCACATTTTAAGTAAAGATTATTAAAGACCGCTTGCACGGATGAAGGTTACCACAAGACTACAGCTAATAGGCATGCACATCTGCACTGCATGAGAGGAATATCGGTCCACACTAGCAGGTGGGGGTAGCATTCATCACTCAAGAACTGGAACTTGGACTGCCGATACAACTATATCAAGCAGCGCCTGATTTATTTTCATAACTCAATCTTCCCTTTTTCAGATAGCATACCATTCATGAAAAAAATGCTGGGTTGCTTTTAACTTCAGGTATTGTCAACATGCTTGTTGCTGTGGCTTATGCATATATTGGCAACATGCTTGTTGCTATGGCCTATGTAGGTAGTGGCAATACACTCGTTTAGGTCATCTGGGTAAGGACAACATGCTTGTTGCTATGGCCTATGTAGGTAGTGGCAATATACTCGTTTAGGTCATCTGGGTAAGGGCAACATGCTTGTTGCTATGGCTTACGTGGTTATTGGCAACATGCTTGTTGCCATGGCTTATGAGGGTATTGACAACATGCTTGTTGCTATGGCTTATGCAGGTATTGCTTGTGCATGCATGCTTGTGGCTTTTTCATTAGTTGTGATTGGGGGATATCAGCATTGGTTTTGTTTTGGGGGTTTATCACTGCTCTCTCTGCTCTTATCCATGCTGCACTACATGCATGAGCAGGGAGTTCTTGCACAGAACAGAACCATACTGCCAATCTAAACTATGCTAATTGTCTATCACTTTGACGATAGTGATCCTGACAGAATTATGATTATTAGGGCTGGGTATTGACACAAATTTCACAATTCGATTCAATTTCGATTCACAAGCTTTCGATTCGATTTTTTTCAATTCAATATCGATTATTTTGGATATGTATCAGGTATAATACATGGAAAATGTTCTCAAGGAAAACTAATTTCTGAACTAATGTTGTAAACTATGGGAGTCAGTTGATACTACATTTGCCTACTAATATTGAAGGTAAAAATTAACTGATTTGTATACAAACACTTAAATGACACTAAATTATGTTTTTTTTATATAATATTAAAGTTATAATATGAACTTTACAATTACATAATCATAATACTACTCCAATTAGTTTAAAAAAATACATAAACATTTAAAGGGTGGCTGTCATAAAAACTTGCCAGATTTATTAAATATTGAAGAACATTGACAATGAATATCCTATGTAATGTGGTGCATATAATTAGCAAAATGCTCCTCTCTAGAGTTAATTTTTCTAGCTGACTAACGAGTTTATGGACACTGGATGTTTTTTCTGAGGTAACTGTGACATTGTTTACTTGTAAGCCGTTTTACTTACATCTTTCTGCGGTTGAAACACTGATTGAGCAATTCTATGTGACATGATACGGATTTCGGTAAGTTGTCCTGTATCTTTTAACACACTTTCAGAAGCTAATTCGTGTTTATTTCGCGCTGTTACTGGTATTAAGGCGGAAGAGAAGATCTGTTCATGTTTGCTCCGCGCTGCTGGTTCTCTTGAGCTGAGCTGCGGCAGAGCGATCTCACGCCACAGCGCCAAAACGATATGTTCTCTTTCATAGGTTCACTCGACGCTGCGTCACTTCATGACGTAATGGGAACGCCCTCTGGGCACAGCAAGATAACCAGATCCTGGAAGCAGACGTTCTCAGCCCGCTTGACTAACGCGGCAGCCGCTGACTTCACCAACCTCGTTGGTTCTGTGGCTATTCCGCCATTCCTGCGGTTGCGGATACACTGGCCACTCATCTCGCTCCATCTTCAGCTCCCTCGTGGAAGTCCCACCGCCTTCTTCCCACTAAGCCGTGTAGGACCACTTCCGCCCTTATCAGAAAATCCTACACGGCGGCTGGTCAGGCTGGCATGGCCCTTCATTCCATGCCCAGATAGCAACATTGTGTTGGCCCAGATCTGGCACTTGTGGCATACTGATCTGGCCCCCATGCTGCGTGGAATGACGGCCCTTGAGTGGACCACTCCTGTTTGCCAGATCTGGGCCACAAGCAGGCCAGAGCAATGCCACATGTCAGCCCAGAGCAAAGAAATAAACCAGAACAGGACCTTATCTAAGCCTCAAAATCTTTGTAGATTAAATGTGGAGTCATCTCAGCCTTAATAAACCTGTTAACAAGCAGAATCACTGAAGAGAGAAGAGAACAGAACAAGAGACGAGCAGAAAGACAAGAACTACAACTGACTTCAGCCACAGCCTTGGATGAAATCAACTGAAGATAAAAGAAGACATTAAATCTCTGAAGATCAGAGGAGGATTAAACAACTCCACAAACAGCATTACCAGCTTCACACATTACTAACCAGACTGACTTTATTTCTGTTATACTACTACAGATGCTCTTATTGAGAATTAACAGAAGTTGAACTCTAATGTGTTTCATCTGAAGTCACCATGACAGTGATCAGTTTTTCCATTAGTTGGGCACTTTACTCTTATTAAGTGTCTTCCTCGTTTGGCTTCTGCGAATGTGTGTTGATAAAACATTTGAAATAGCAAAGGAAGCTAAAGAGAAGTGACATCAGGTGAATATGATTACCTGGTGATGGTTTTAAAATCGTCATGAAATCAATGATGTCATTTGGTTCTAACAATTGTGTTATTAATACATTTTCATTACAATCCCGTGTTACTAAGGCATCAGATCTTGCAGTATTTTAACAATCAGTTAGATTTTAACAAAAATAAAAATTTAACCTATGATGACAGGTACACACACAGACATCAACAATCAGCACATGATTCTCAACAATGGTGACAATCAAAAATGCCATGTTGCAATGCATGCTGGGTACCAGCATAGTACAGAACTCCCAGCATGCATTGCAGCATAAATATATTATGCAGCTGAATTTTCCTATTATTTTGTTTGTCACCATTGATGAGATTCATACGCCAATTCTTGATATCTGTGTGTATCTGATTGACGTCAGATTAACTTTTTGTGCTTTGTTAAAATCTAATAACTGATTATTATAATACTCCAGGATCTCATGCTTCTGTACACAGGGTTTGTAGTGTAAATGTATTAACACAACACACTTGTTATACTCAAATAACACCAGGCAATTTCATATATAAAATGTCATTATAAAACCATCATCAAGTAATCATAATCACCGGATGTCACTTCTCTTTAGCTTCCTTTACTATTTCAAATGTGTTTTACCAACACACATTCGCAGAAGCTAAAAGAGGAAGACACTTAATTGATCATTGTTCAATGATCAATTCATGGTGACTTCAGATGAAACACATTAGAGTTAAACTTCTGTTAATTCTCAATAAGAGCTTCTGTAGACGTATAACAGAAATAAAGTCAGTCTGGTTAGTAATGTGTGAAGCTGGTAATGCTGTTTGTGGAGTTGTTTAATCCTCCTCTGCTGAGATCTTCAGAGATTTAATGTCTTCTTTTATCTTCAGTTGATTTCATCTAAGGCTGTGGCTGAAGTCAGTTGTAGTTCTTGTCTTTCTGCTCGTCTCTTTTGCTGTTCTCTTCTCTCTTCAGTGATTCTGCTTGTTAACAGGTTTATCAAGGCTGAGATGACTCCACATTTAATCTACAAATATTTTGTGTCTCAGATAAGGTCCAGTTCTGGTTTATTTCTTTGCTCTTGGCTGACATGTGGCATTGCTCTGGCCTGCTTGTGGCCCAGATCTGCCAAACAGGAGTGGTCCACTCAAGGGCCGTCATTCCACGCAGCATGTGGGCCAGATCAGTATGCCACAAGTGCCAGATGTGGGCCAGATTTGGGCCGACACAATGTTGCTATCTGGGTGGCCATCCTCCAGGCCTATCAGGCGGGCGTGCTTAAGGAGATGGACGAGGGCGACGGTTTGACACCGGAAGCAGTCAAGGAACTGCGCAAAGCTACGGATTTGGCTTTACGAGCCACGAAGCACACAGCTCGCGCCATAGGACGTTCAATGGCGGGCGCGGTGGCGGCGGAGCGCCACCTGTGGCTCAACCTCACGGAAATCCGTGATAAGGAAAAGGTTTTCCTACTGGACGTTCCGGTTTCACAGTCTGGTTTGTTTGGGGAGGCGGTCAACACGGTGGCTGAGAAGTTTAGAGCCGTTAAATCTCAGTCTGCCGCTTTTAAGCAGTTCATGCCTAGGAGAGCGAGGGACTCTCCTAACCCCTCCCCCTCCCCCCCAGTCCAGAGAACGCCCTTCTCACAGCAAACCTTCTGCTCCAGCCACTTCGAGTCGCTCCTGACCCTCCGGTCAGAAAAAGGAGAGCTTCAGCTCACGTCCGAGGCTGGGTCAGACCGTGCAAGCATTTCTGCCCGCCTCTCACCAGCTCTCCTTATCCAGCTCTGTTACTTTCGCCGCCCAGCGTGCTTCGAAATACAGAACTGGCCCGACCCACGCCTTTTCTGGCGCTGAAGGAAAGAGATGTTTTTTGCTTTCTCCCCTCACATCTGATTGGCTCACCATCCGCCATTCATTCAGATGGAGACACATTCGGTCTTCTCCGGGAATCAGAGCGGCCCAGTCTTCCCACTCTGGCCGTGACATCTCACACTCTGCACCAGGACGCCACATGCTCTCCTTCGTAGATGGCCACGCCTTCTTTCAAGGTTCATCTCGACACCCTATCTCAGGTATGTCCACCGCACCTCAACACCCCACTCCCTCTGTCACATTTCTCCCACGAGTGGAAGCTTCTACCAGGGGTATCATCCTGGGTCCTCCGCACAATTCAGTGCGGTTACACACTCCAGTTCTGTCGCAACCCCCCTCTCTTCGACGGGGTCAAACTGTAGTAAACAGTGCCTCAGAGGCTTCTGTTCAACAACAGGAACTTACTTCTCTCCTCCTCAAGGGGGCGATAGATGAGGTCCCGTTAGCAGAAGAGAAAGGTGCCTTCTTCAGCCGTTATTTACATTTACATTTAGTCATTTAGCAGACGCTTTTATCCAAAGCGACGTACAAATGAGAGCAATAGAAGCAACTAGAACAGTCAAGGGCAACAGTATGCAAGTGCTGTAACAAGTCTCAGTTAATCTAGTACAGAACACACAGGACAGAAATGTTTTATTTTTATTTATTTATTATTTTTTATAAATAAATTAGACAGACAGAAAATGAATATAATGATAAGTGCTATTCTTGATTGGTCAGGTGCTGCTGGAAGAGATGTGTCTTTAGATGTTTTTTGAAAATGGCTACATATTAGTGCAGAGCCAGTGGTTGCTTTGAAGGCGAGCACCAGTGCCTTGAATTTGATGCGAGCGGCTATTGGCAGCCAGTGCAGACTGATGAAGAGAGGGGTGACATGCGCTAAAGACCACCCTCGCCGCGGCATTCTGGATCAGTTGCAAGGGTTTGATAGTGCATGCTGGAAGGCCCGCTAGAAGAGCATTACAGCATTCCAGTCTGGAGAGAACAAGAGCTTGGACCAGGAGTTGTGTGGCCTGCTCTGATAGGAAGGGTCTAATCTTCCTAATATTGTATAACGCAAATCTGCAGGACCGGGTTGTTGCAGTAATGTGGTCAGTGAATTTTAGCTGATCATCAATCACAACTCCAAGGTTCCTGGCTGTCCTGGACGTTATTTTCTGGTTCCGAAGAAGGACGGCGGCCTGCATCCCATTTTGGACCTTCGCCGTCTGAACTTCGCCCTCTACAGAGGGACGTTCAAGATGTTAACACTCAAGGCTATTTTTTCACAGATACATGCGGAGGACTGATTCGTTACGATAGACCTGAAAGATGCATACTTCCATATTCAGGTCGTCCAACGACACAGGAAGTTCCTCAGATTTGCCTTAAAGGGGAGGGCTTATCAATACAAAGTCCTTCCCTTCGGCCTCGCCCTGGCACCGAGGACGTTCACGAAGTGTATGGATGCTGCTCTGGCCCCGCTGAGGCTCCAGGGCATCCGTAGTCCTGGACGATTGGCTCATTCTGGCCCACTCCAGGGAGTTGGTGACTCGCCACAGAGATGTCGCTCTTCTGCACATTCAGTCTCTTGGTTTGAGAGTGAACACCGACAAGAGTGTTCTCACCCCAGCACAGCAGACCACTTTCTTAGGAGTTCATCTGGATTCCGTTCCGATGCAGGCCCACTTAGCCCCTGCTCGGATTTCCAGTATTATAACCTGCTTGGCCCGCTTCAGGATCAGCCATCATGTTTCTGTGGGTACGTGTCGCAGGCTCCTGGGTCTCATGGCCGCAGCTTCCCCGGTGCTTCCCCTGGGACTGCTTCACATGAGGCCCTTCATTTGGTGGATGAAACGCTCAGGTGCTCGGTTAACAGGATCGGCCCTTCGCCTATTGAAAGTGTCGCACGGCTGCTTCCGCGCCCTATCAGTATGGCGGGACCCTCTCTTTCTTCGGACGGGGGTCAATATGGGGGCTGTTTTCCATCGCCAAATGATCACGACGGACGCCTCTCTAACCGGCTGGGGTGCGGTATTCAAGGGCAGACCGGCATGTGGGGTCTGGGAAGGGGAAGTTCTCTCTTGGCACATAAACTGCCTAGAGCTAAGAGCTGTGTCCCAGGCCCTTCGGCACTTTCTCCCCTCTCTCATGGGACATCATGTCATTGTCAGGACGGACAACATGGCGGTGGTGTCTCATGTGAATCGCCAAGGGGATCACGGTCACGCACCCTGGACAGGCATGCGCGCCGTCTCCTCCTGTGGGCTCAGGGCAAACTTCTGTCCCTGAGAGCAGTCCATGTACCCGGACTCTTAAACCTCGCAGCAGATTACCTGTCGAGGCAGAAGCTCAGGTTGGGGGAATGGATGCTGAACCCTCAAACTGTATCTCAGATTTGGGAAGTGTTCGGCAAAGCGGAGGTGGACCTCTTTGCCTCGAAGGAGTCGTCCCAGTGCCGACTCTGGTTTTCTCTGAGCTCCCCAGCTCCATTGGGGATAGATGCGTTTGCAGATTTCATGACCCAATCTGAAACTCTATGCGTTCCCGCCCATCAAACTAGTTCTGGCGGTTCTGTGCAGGGTGAGAGAGAGTGGGGTCAGCCTCCTGCTTGTGGCTCCACTCTGGCCAACCCAGGCTTGGTTCTCGGAGATGGTTCTCCTTCTGTATTCTCCCCCCTGGGAGATCCCGATCAAAGAGGACCTATTGTCCCAGCTTCAGGGCATGATTTGGCATCCTCATCCGGAGATTTGGAAGTTGTGGGTATGGCCCATCAAGGGCCAGTAGCGCTGGACACTGGTCTTCCTGCCGATGTTCAGGAGACCATTGCGAGTGCGAGAGCTCCTTCCACTAGGAGGCTCTACTCCTCCAAGTGGAGGGTCTTTGAGTTATGGTGCTCGTCCCATGCGGTGGATCCTGTTAACTGCCTGGTGGGTCCAGTTCTGGAGTTCCTGCAAGAAAAGTTTTCCGCTGGAGCGCTTAGGGTTTATGTTGCCGCGATCGCTGCGTATAGGGAGTTGGATGAAGTTCCTCTAGGCAAGCATAGGTTGGTTTCGTCTCTTATGCGAGGGGTTAGGTGCCTGAGGCCAGCACGCTCCCCTGGTATTCCCTCTTGGGACCTCTCAGTTGTCCTTGAGGGGCTAATAAAGGCTCCCTTTGAGCCCTTGGAGTCAGCTCCGGAGTGGATTCTGACTCTCAAGGTTGCTCTTTTGCTAGCATTATCTTCCTTGAAGCGAGTGGGTGACCTACAGGCTCTCTCTGTTAATGGGACCTGTATGGATTTTGCTCCTGGCCTAGTCAAAGTTACCTTAAGACCTAGGCTAGGTTATGTGCCCAAGGTTTTGTCCACTTCGTTTCGTTCTCAGGTTATCACCCTTCACTCTTTTCACCCCCCTCCTTTCGACTCGGAGGAGGACGAGAAGCTTCATTTGCTCTGCCCTGTTCGAGCATTGAAGTGCTATGTAGACTGGTCTGACAGTTGGAGGAAATCTAACCAGCTCTTGGTGTGCTTCGGTGCTGGCCGCCGCGGGCTTGCCACATCGAAGCAAAGGATTTCCCATTGGGTGATGGAGGCTATTTCGCTGGCATATGAGGTGCGTGGTATACCTTCCCCTCTTAGCATTAGGGCGCATTCTACCAGAAGTGTGGCTTCCTCTCAAGCGCTTTTTAGAGGGGCTCTTCTGGAGGATATTTGTGTAGCGGCAGGTTGGTGACTTTTGTGAGGTTCTATAGCTTGGATCTCGACATGGCTCCGGGTTCGCATGTTCTATCTGCTTAACCTGGCCATGCAGGTTATCTGGTATTCTTTGAGCCAGATATGGCAGCGCTTTAGCTTGGCGTGTGTGGTATATCGTTCCCATTACGTCATAAAGTGACGCAGCGTCGAGTGAACCTATGAAAGAGAACATAGAACATCTCAGGTTACTTGCGTAACCTATGTTCTCTGAGTAGGGAACGAGACGCTGCGTCCGCTGCCAAGCTCCTCGCGCTGCGGACATGCCTTCCTTTTTGGCAGAGAAATCTGAGGAGCAGATGGCGCGCGCGCCAGTATAATGTGGCGGCGTCAGAGCGTCGGGGGCGGTGCCCGCGCCATCAGTCAATTAATTGGCGTGATTCTTTAAGGGCTTCAGACAATCGGCACACCCAGAGGGCATTCCCATTACGTCATAAAGTGACGCAGCGTCTCGTTCCCTACTCAGAGAACGTTACGCGAGTAACCTGAGAAGTTTTTGAATTTCGAAAAAAAAAAAAAGACGAATCGATATTGTTTTGTAAAAGTGAGAATCGATTAAAATCGAGAAATCAATTTTTTTACCCAGCCCTAATGATTATGTAATTTTAAAGTTCATATTATAACTTTATTATTATATAAAAAAAACTTAATTTAAGTGTTTGTATACAAATCAGTTAATTTTTACTAGGGATGCACCGAATATTCGGCCACTGAAAAAGATTTTTATCACGAAACAACATGGCCGAAATGTTGTGAAGACGCAAACAGATACCGCGACCTGCACGTGCTTGTCTGAAGCAATATGTCTGCGGTGTGGACGTATTTCAGTATATCTGAGAAACACCCACGTCTGCTCCATGCACATGCACTGACAGCGAGAGCTCATGTTCTCGATGAGAAGAGGACCAGACTTTACTGTGAAACCGAACGGTTTCTGAATGCAATCTTTAACAGTGGGCATGTTTTAAGCGCGGAACACACTTCAATCCGAGTTCCCACACCAACATCAATCAACATGTATCACGAAATTCAAACGATAAATGCCGTTTTGACGCTCTTTAATGTGGCATCACTGATCACATAACAGTTCAAGCGGTGGCGCACGCGCGTGAACGCGATCATCTGTGAGCGCGATTGATCATCTCTTCCTTAAGAATAAACATCTAAGGTGTGTTGAGGATACAACTTACTGTCATGTATATATGTGGTGTAATCGCTAAATCAGTGTTTCAACGGCGGAAAGACGTCAATATAACTGCTGTAAACTAAACAATGTCAAGTAACTTTAGCATCACATTTACCTCAGGCAGTCATTCAGTGTCCACAGAATTGTATTCACTAGAGTAAATCAACTCTTTCACTAAATATATGACCTATATTAGCCGTTATATTCATTATATTCTACTTAACCTGTTAATGATATCTTGATTATTTAATGTATGTTTAAATAAACCTGTCATGAAAATGACAGACACTGTGTATAAATTATTATAATTCAACAACGAATTGGATAAAAAACAATTTTATAATTAGATTTAGAAGTTATTGCAAAAACTGCCTTATGTGAAGTTTACATGTTTGCGGACTAATGTTATTTGAGTGTTGATTATTAGACCTAAAAATAAACAGCAACTGAATTTATGCTAATAGTTTGGGCACTGTTGTTAACCTTTAATATTAATGTGCAAGTAAGGGCTCCCTATATAGTTTACAACAATATCTTCAATAAACTTTTAGTTACAATTTAATTCATTTAAGGACAGATACTTTTTTTTCTCAATAAACCAATAAAAATAAATAAAAAGCCATTTTGTAAAACTGCTGTACCGAACCCGTACTGAACCGTCAGTTTTGTGTACTGCTACACCCCTATTCTACAGTTAACATATGGGCTTTGGCAGTCTTTGTTTTGATACACTATTATGTTGAAGGCCTACAGAGAAAATAGTTGTATCTTTAAGCAGTTGCACTTGTTCTGAATGCACTTTCTTGTAGTAGTCCTACAGAGAAAAATTTAAAATGCACTAGACCTAAATGCACTTTGTTTTTATGAGAGAACATTTAATTTTAAAACCTTTCTGTAGGCCTGTACATTATTATTTAATGTACAAATGAGTGGGGTCAAGTTAAACATTTTAGTTTGAATTTTATACTGTGCATTGTTGCAATGTGCTAAATAAATATTGGCATAATTTGTAATTGATTTATTCTTTTAAACTTTAATATTAATTTATGCAATTGCAATGCCTTGATTTTAGTAAAGTTAGTACACAGTCATAGCCATAAATGCAATGGTATTAATAATTGGCATAATTTCTGCTTCGGTTTTCGGTTTTCGGCCTTGGTTTACTCGTTTTCGGTTTCGGCCAAGAATTTTCATTTCAGTGCATCCCTAATTTTTACCTTCAATATTAGTAGGCTAACTGACTCCCATAGTTTACAACATTAGTTCAGAAATTAGTTTTCCTTGAGAAAATTTTCCATGTATTATACCTGATACACATCCAAAATCAGGTATAATACATGGAAAATTTTCTCAAGGAAAACTTTGTATTATGTATTATACCTGATACATATCCAAAATCTCCTCCTTGAACTGCCACCTTAACGTGGTGGAGGGGTTTGAGTACCCGAATGAACCTAGGAGCTATGTTGTCCGGGGCTATATAGCCCTGGTAGGGTCTCCCAAGGCAAACAGGTCATAGGGGACGGGTCAGACTAAGAGCAGTTCAAAAAACCCTTATGATGACCAAAAAAAGGAGGACCGTGACGTCGCCCGGTACGGCGCAGCCGGGGCCCCACCCTGGAGCCAGGCCTGGGGTTGGGGCTCGTATGCGAGCGCCTGGTGGCCAGGCCTTCCCCCACGGGGTTTGGCCGGGCTCAGCC
Organism: Gobio gobio; assembly: GCF_949357685.1. Classification (NCBI taxonomy): domain Eukaryota; kingdom Metazoa; phylum Chordata; class Actinopteri; order Cypriniformes; family Gobionidae; genus Gobio; species Gobio gobio. The sequence continues at coordinate 26,512,019 of NC_137098.1, forward strand.
CAAAGGAGTGACGTGGGGACACCTTCCCGTGGGCCCACCACTCACAGGAGGGACCGTAAGGGGCCGGTGCAGAGAAGATCGGGCAGCAGTCGAAGGCAGGAGCCTAGACAACCCGATCCCTGGACACGGAAACTGGCTCTTGGGACATGGAATGTCACCTCACTGACGGGGAAGGAGCCTGAGATTGTGCGTGAGGTTGAAAGGTTCCGATTAGAGATAGTCGGAATCACCTCTACGCACGGTTTGGGCTCTGGAACCACACTCCTCGAGAGAGTATGGACTCTTCACCACTCCGGAGTTGCCCATGGTGAGAGGCGGCGGGCTGGTGTGGGTTTGCTTATAGCCCCCCAGCTCTCCCGCCATGTGTTGGAGTTTACCCCGGTGAACGAAAGGGTCGTTTCCCTGCGGCTTCGGCTCAGGGATAGGTCTCTCACTGTTGTTTGTGCCTACGGGCCGAACGGCAGTGCAGAGTACCTGGCCTTCTTGGGGTCTCTGGGAGGGGTGCTGGAAAGTGCTCCGACTAGGGACTCCGCCGTTCTACTGGGGGACTTCAACGCCCATGTGGGCAATGACAGTGACAACTGGAGGGGCGTGATTGGGAGGAACGGCCCCCCTGATCTGAACCCGAGTGGTGTTCAGTTATTGGACTTCTGTGCTAGTTACGGTTTGTCCATAACGAACACCATGTTCAGGCATAAGAGTGTCCATCAGTGCACATGGCACCAGGACACTCTAGGTCGTAGGTCAATGATCGACTTTGTGGTCGTTTCATCTGACCTGCGGCCGTATGTCTTGGACACTCGGTTGAAGAGAGGGGCGGAGCTGTCAACTGATCACCACCTGGTGGTGAGTTGGATCCGATGGCGGGGGAGGAAGCTGGACAGACCCGGCAGACCCAAACGTACTGTAAGGGTCTGCTGGGAACGTTTGGCTGAGCCACCTGTCAGAGAGATCTTCAACTCCCACCTCCGGCAGAACTTCGACCGGATCCCGAGGGAGGCTGGAGATATTGAGTCCGAATGGACCATGTTCTCCACCTCCATTGTCAAAGCGGCCGCTCGGAGCTGTGGCCGTAAGGTCTCCGGTGCATGTCGAGGCGGCAATCCCCGAACCCGGTGGTGGACACCGGAAGTAAGGTGTGCCGTCAAGCTGAACGTCCTTCCCTAATCAGAAACCGTGGGTGGACAGTTCAATTCGCACTGCAGTAAACTCGCGCACCACCGCTTACAATGCCGGTCTCCTAACGGGGGATATGAGGGAGTACAAAGCTTCATGTTACGCCCTCCGGCGCGCCGTTAAAGCCGCAAAACTCCGCTATAAAGACCGAGTGGAATCTCATTTCCAACTCAACGACTCCCGGCGGATGTGGCAGGGACTGAGAACCATCTGTGCTTTTGGAACTAAATCCTCTGCAGAGGTGAGAGCTGATCCGTTACTGGTGAACGAGTTAAACTCTTTCTACGCTCGCTTTGATGGTAATCGCGGCAGCGCGACTCCGGCGAGTGACGCGTCAGAGAGAGTCCCTCAGAGCAGCAACGGTCACGTGATCTCTGTCTCGGAGGACGAGGTTCGGAGGGCACTCAAACGTGTGGATGTCAGGAAAGCTGCTGGGCCGGATGGTATTTCAGGTCGTGTTCTGCGGTCCTGTGCTGATCAGCTCGCAGGGCTCTTTACATCCATATTCAACGAGTCCCTTGCTACATCTGTTGTCCCCACCTCCTTCAAACGATCCTCCATCATCCCTGTACCTAAGATCAGTAAACCCTCTTGCCTAAATGACTATCGTCCAGTGGCTCTCACATCTTTAGTCATGAAGGTCTTTGAGAGACTCATTAAAAACAACATTTGCTCCTCCATTCCTGACACTTTGGACCCTCTTCAGTTTGCCTATCGTCCCAATAGATCGACTGAAGATGCCATTTCTCACGTCCTTCACTCCTGCCTCACTCACATCGACAGCAAAAGTGGGAACTATGTCAGGCTGCTATTTATTGACTATAGCTCAGCCTTTAACACCATAGTTCCCATTAAGCTAACACACAAACTCCTGGATCTAGGCCTGAATTCTTCTCTCTGCCTCTGGATTGAAGATTTCCTCACTGGCAGACCCCAGGCGGTGAGAGTAGGCCAGTTCACCTCCACCTCCATCACCCTGAGTGTTGGAGCTCCACAGGGCTGTGTGCTGAGTCCCCTGCTCTACTCTCTCTACACCCATGACTGTTTGTCCACACACAGCTCCACCTCGATCATCAAGTTTGCTGATGATACTGTTGTCCTGGGTCTCATCTCCAACAACAATGAGACGGCATACTTGGACGAAGTGGAGCAACTGACATCATGGTGCCAGGACAACTGTCTCTCTCTGAATGTTAACAAGACCAAAGAACTGATTGTGGACTTCAGGAAGAGACGGCATCGGTCATACTCCCCTCTCATGATCAGCGGGACACCGGTAGAGAGAGTGAGCAGCTTCAAATACCTGGGTGTGAACATCTCCGAGGATCTGACCTGGACTACACACATCCAGACACAGGTGAAAAAAGCCAGGCAAAGACTGTACCACCTGCGCCAGCTGAGGAAATTCAGGGTTTCACCAGCCATCCTGAAAACTTTCTATCGAGGGGCGATAGAAAGTGTCCTGACTCAGTGCATCACAGCGTGGTACGGGAACAGCACCAGTCACGACTGCAAAGCCCTGCAAAGAGTGGTGCGCTTATCCGAGCGCATCTCAGGCTCAGCTCTCCCGTCTCTGCAGGACATCTTCACCAAACGCTGCAGAGGTAGAGCTACTAAAATCATCAGAGACATTAATCACCCTGCAAACTCTCACTTCACCCTGCTGCCATCTGGTAAGCGCTTCCGTAGCCTGATGGCAAAGACTGAAAGACTCAGGAGGAGTTTCTTCCCCCAGGCCATCAGACTCCTGAACTCAGTCACGTGACTCACTTCACCCCCGCACACACATAAACATCCAGTCTTTTAACATTAACATCCACATACTGCAATTGCACTGCACTTTACGTCCCTATTGTTACTGCGTAACAACCTGTAATAAACCTTGCACATTATACTTCTTTATATATACATATTATATATTTTATGTTAACCACTTATTTTTAAGTCTACAGTTTATCTCACTTATCATATCCACATATTTTTTATATTTTTATTTTTATCTTATTTCCTATTTTTATCTTTTACTTGATTTATTTATAATTCTACTTATGTTAATACTTTTTATTCTAATTTTATTCTATTTCTATTTAATTTCTTGTAACTGTTATTTGCACTGTCCATGGAGCGGACCTGTTTACATTTCACTGCCAGTTGTATATTGTGTATATAACTGTGTATGTGACAAATAAAACTCTTGAATCTTGAATCTTGAAGAAGGAGTCCTATCGGGCCTGGTTGGCTTGTGGGACTCCTGAGGCAGCTGACATGTACCGGCAGGCTAAGCGGACTGCAAGCCGGGTGGTTGTGGAGGCAAAAACTCGGGCCTGGGAGGAGTTCGGTGAGGCCATGGAAAAGGACTATCGGCTGGCCTCGAAGAGATTCTGGCAAACCGTCCGGCGCCTCAGGTGGGGGAAGCAGTGCCCTACCAACGCTGTTTACAGTGGCAATGTTGACCTCAAATGGGGATGTCGTCAGACGGTGGAAGGAATACTTTGAGGATCTCCTCAATCCCGCCATCACGCCTTCCATTGAGGAAGCAGAGGCTGGGGGCTCAGAGGAGGACTCGTCCATCACCCAAGCTGAAGTCACCGAGGTGGTCAAGAAACTCCTCTGTGGCAAGGCACCGGGGGTGGATGAGATCCGCCCTGAGTACCTCAAGTCTCTGGATGTTGTGGGGCTGTCTTGGCTGACACGCCTCTGCAGCATCGCGTGGCGGTCGGGCACAGTGCCTCTGGGATGGCAGACCGGGGTGGTGGTCCCTCTTTTTAAGAAGGGGGACCGGAGGGTGTGTTCCAACTACAGGGGGATCACACTTCTCAGCCTCCCCGGGAAAGTCTATGCCAGGGTACTGGAGAGGAGAATACGGCCGATAGTAGAACCTCGGATTCAGGAGGAACAGTCTGGTTTTTGTCCGGGCCGTGGTACACTGGACCAGCTCTAGACCCTCTACAGGGTGCTGGAGGGTTCATGGGAGTTTGCCCAACCAGTCCACATGTGTTTTGTGGATTTGGAGAAGGCATTCGACTGTGTCCCTCGCGGCATCCTGTGGAGGGTGCTCGGGGATTATGGGGTCCGGGGTCCTTTGCTAAGGGCTGTCCGGTCCCTGTACGACCAAAGCAGGAGTTTGGTCCGCATTGCCGGCAGTAAGTCAGACTTGTTCCCGGTGCATGTTGGACTCCGGCAGGGCTGCCCTTTGTCGCCGGTTCTGTTCATAATTTTTATGGACAGAATTTCTAGGCGCAGCCAGGGGCCGGAGGGTGTCAGGTTTGGGGACCACGCGGTTTCGTCTCTGCTCTTTGCAGATGACGTTGTCGTGTTGGCCCCTTCTAACCAGGACCTTCAGCATGCACTGGGACGGTTTGCAGCCGAGTGTGAAGCGGCTGGGATGATGATCAGCACCTCCAAATCCGAGGCCATGGTCCTCAGTCGGAAAAGGGTGGTTTGCCCACTTCAGGTTGGTGTCGAGTTCCTGCCTCAAGTGGAGGAGTTCAAGTATCTTGGGGTCTTGTTCACGAGTGAGGGGAGGATGGAACAGGAGATTGACAGACGGATCGGTGCAGCTTCTGCAGTAATGCGGTCGATGTACCGGTCTGTTGTGGTGAAGAAAACATGAGATTAGTGATAAGATAATGTGATTAAATAATTGTGATTATTTTATTGTACTGACAGAAATAAAAACAAATGTTCGAAAAGTTTTATTTATATATATATATATATATATATATATATATATATATATATATATATATATATATATATATATATATATATATATATTTTATATATATATTAAGGCTGTCACCGTTAACGCGTTAACACATGCAATTAATTTTATGTCCTTAATGCATTAAAAAATTTACGCAATTAACGCATATAAATTACAGAAGTAAGTGAAGCTGCGTCATTAAAGTAATTTTCATGCAGTTAGATGATCTTAGAAGTTGGGAGTTTATCACACTGAGCATCTACAAGCACCTGTAACCCTGGTAAGAGGACATTTCCATTCTAACTCTTTAACACAATTCTGCTTCTCTGTTTGTGATCAGGCCATTTTAAGCCGTTAAACTCTGGTAAATTTTTCAGTGATCCAGTAATCGAATTCATTTAAACAGGCCAGAGGAGAACTGGCACCCTGACTGAGCCTGGTACACATACTATACACTGAATTCTGTAAAGTTGTTTTTTTCTGTAATGTTTTTTTTTTCTTGGATGCTTAGGTGTGTATAAATGTATCATATAATAGAATTATATGGACCCCTTATTTTTGGTTATTTGGTCTCCAATGATCCTTGAAGTTTGCAGAAAATACAGTTTTGTGATCACCCTTAAATCTTGTTGCCTCTGGCTTGGCGTGCTCAGTTGGGGACACTAAATTTTTCAACTAAACATCGAAATAAATCTAAATAATAAACTAAATTAACCATTTAAACTAAATTACTGATCGAATTATTGATCTAAAGCCCACACTGTCACTGTATGATAATTGAAATGAACTGATGACATCAGCGTTTTTTCCAGAATGGCTATACAGCTGAATAAAATTATGCTGCATTATTTTCCTGTTTTACACTGTAAAGCTGCTTTGAAACAATCTACATTGTTAAAAGCGCTATATAAATAAAGTTGACTTGACTTGACTTGACAATCTGATTGTTTACTTTGCTGGATATAGCAATTTATGACAAAATGAATCTGTTTAATGAGATAAATGACGTATGCTCAGTTTCACAAAAGTGATTAATCGTGATTTAACATTTTAATCGATTGACAGTCCTAATATATATAAGTGTTTATCTCCTTCCTTTCTACATAGATAAGTTCAAGAGTTGCTTTGTTGAATATAGTTTCTTCTCACCACTGTACTTTAGCAGCTCATAAGGTAAGTGTAAATAGCAACAAAAAATATTTTCTTTGCACTAAGCTCAAATTGCATTACATTTTTTGTATTTTCTTTGCACTAGTAATTAGCCTACTATTGTAATGGCTGGTCTTTTAGAGAATGTGCATGAGGGAATGGAAATCAGAATAGTCTTTAATAACTCTAAACAAAACACTCAGGAGTAATACAAACAATACTGGACAAAGAAACTGAGGAAACACAGGGCTAAAATAGACAGGGGATAATTTAAGTAACGGTAAAACTTTACAATATGGTTGTATTGGTTAACATTTTTAATGCATTAGTTAACATTATTACTAACCATGAACAACACCTCTGTTCAGCATTAGTTAATCTTTGTTAACGTTAGTTCATAAAAATCCAGCTGTTCATAGTTTGTTCACAGTGCATTAACTAATGTTAGCAAGATTTTAATAATGCATTAGTAAATGTTGAAATTAACATTAACAAAGATAAATAAATGCTTTATAAGTGCAGTTCATTATTAGTTCATGTTAACTAATGAACCTTATTGCAAAGTGTTACCAACGTAACTTGGGAACACCTGTGGGATGAATCGAAGCTGGTACTGTGAGCCAGGCCTTCTCGTCCAACATCAGTTCCATGACCTCACAAATGCGCTTCTAGAAGAATGGTAAAAAAAAAAAACATAAATAACATTCCTTAACCTTGTGGAAAGCCTTCCCATAATAGTTGAAGCTGTTATAGCTGCTGGTGGGCCAACTGCATTTTAAACCCTATGGAATCAGAAATTAAAGTTAATGTGCATGTGTATGTAAAGGCAGGTGTCCCAAAACTTTTGGCAATATAGTGTAGCGCGGCCACATTATGAGGGAATATATATATACGGCTGTGAATTGTCATTATTAATTAATACATAAATAATACAGCTGTTTTGTGTATATTGTTATCCCCTGTGTTTTTTTGCCCGTATATGTGTTTGCGTTCCTGTTTTTACTCACGCGAGACTTGTGTCGGGAAGATCCAGGGAATCCCCGTGACGTCATGGACTCCGACAGCTGATTGTCACGCACTATAAAAGTGCCGGCTTACCGGCGTTCGAGAGAAGACGCTCTCAATTCAAAGTGAGGATTACGCGATCGATCGATCGATCGATCTACACAACCCGTTGTCATCGTCTGTTGAGGATATCTTGTTGAGGAAATATACGAGAATATTTCACCTTTGAGAGACGTTACAGGACAGCGCTGTACACCATTGTGCTCCCGGGTTAAAAGCCAAACCGGTGAGGCCGATTCAACACACACACACACACACACACACACACACATTCCTTCTTTTGTTTCTATAATGTATATACTATTTTTGTTGTTGCTTATTGTTTAATACACTTTGGGTTTTCATTTATTCTGTTTTCATTTATCCCAACACCTTTTATAAAAAGTTAAGAACTTCTTGACGTATTGTAAACTGCCTTCTGTAGGCTGAGTGTTACATATTGGTGGCCCTTACGGGGACTTTTCCCCAATTAAAGGTGTTTTTGGTTATAGTTTTATTGTAATAGCTGGCATTATGGAAGGGACAAATAATGCAGCAGTGGTTGAAGTTCATGTAGAACAAAATGACGACCTAATTACCCCTGGAAATGTACAAAATGTGATTGAACAGAATGATACAGATTTTACTGCAGGCCCATTTGTAACTAGGCGTAATCCAGCTGCAGAGATAACCTCTATGATTAGTTCACTGTACATTTCTGATGATGAACCGTCTGATGATGAGAATGATGATGACGAAAATAATATAAGAAATGTTGATTTGGTACAAGCATTCCAACAGACTTGTCTCAATGTAAAGTGGATTTATTGGCCCTTAACCAGAAAGTACATATGGTAGAGAAAGATTTCAAACAGTCTATGGACAGCACAATAAATCGGGAAACCAACTTCAGGCAGGCTGTGGATTCTAGCTTGGCAGGGTTGGAAGACTATTTTTTAAATGCACTGGAAAAATTAGAAAAGGCTGTAACAAATTGTTTTCTTAGGAGAGACCATAAATGGGAAAGTCAAATGAGAAAATTAAGACTAACGAGCACTCCCTCCCTCTCCAGATTACAGCCCTATTCACCAGATGCCTCCCGGTTTTCGTCCGTCCATCAGTCGCAGACCCCGGCACCCGTTTCTAGAGAGAAAAATACACCTTTTAAACCTCTCAATGATACTTATGACCTGCCACCTCCTATGCATGCTCATCACCAAAATGTGCTTACCTCTTCGGTAGGTGCTGGTACATCCTCATTCTGCGCTCGACCTCCGATCCGCATTGAGTTCCCTTCCTTCGGCGACTCCTGTGAGACAGCGGAGGTGCTTAATTTCATCGAGCAGTGTGAGAACTTCCTGGAGATCAGGCCCCTTCCTTGCGTCGAGCTCATCGGAACCTTAAGTACAGTCCTAAAGGGATCCGCTCTGAGCTGGTGGAAGGCGGAGAAGACAAAGGTAACAGACTGGAAGTCCTTTAAAAAGGCGTTTATGGCTGCTTTTCTTTCAGATGATTACCTCTCTGAAGTGGAGGAAAAGCTGAGGACCCTGGTTCAGCAGCCACAACAACGCCTGAGGGACTTTGCGTATGACTACCGGGCCCTCTGTCTTAAGTGGAAGCCAGCGATCTCAGAGGAGGAACTGGTGAACCGCATCCTAAACAACATCAACCCCAGGGTTGCAGGTTGTTTAAGAGGGACAGTCAACTCAGTGGAGCAACTGGTGAAGGTTGGGTCAAGGGTAGAAAAGGATTGCATGGGAGCCAAAGACTACTGGCAAAAAGTCGGCACTCAAAGCAGCAAAGAAAAGCCATACAAAAAATCGGGGGGAAATACCTTCAACAAAAACCTGGCAGGAGTAACTCTTGCACAACCCCATCCCGGGTCATCTCTCCTTGTTGTGCCCGTAAGGGTGAATGGCAAAGAAGTGAAGGCGGTACTGGACACAGGGAGCACATACACCTTAATGCAAGAGAACCTGTGGAAACAGTTGAAGGGGGAGACGGCATCGGCTGTTAACTCCAGCCCTCAGAGATTTATTATGGCGGATGGAACGATTCACCAGTCCAGAGACCTACAGAGGATCAGGTTTCAATGGCACGACCAAGAGTGCAGTATGGATACTTATATCCTGAAAAACACTCACCTCGCCTTTCCTCTTATTGTGGGGCTGGATTTCCTGAGGATCACAGGTGTTGTCTTGGAGGTGGGACAACGCAGGTATGGGTTCAAATCTGACCAAGGATACACCTACTACCCTTTCTTGTCTTCTCTGATACCAACAGGTCCAGTTACTTCCTCAGGACAGGCTCATTCTCTGGCGGCGGCAAAGCTGAATCTTTACTACGCCTTACCTCCAGCGGACATGTTTCCCAAACTAACGTCCTTCAACCCCGAGATCACTCAGTGGGACTCGGACAATCAGGAAGAGTTGAGGAAATTGATCTCCACCTGGCCCCGCACCACCTCTAACACCCTGGGTAAGACATCAGTGGTACAACACAAAATTACCTTAATGGACGATATACCAATCAAATCAAGGGCATATAGAGTTTCTCCTCTCAAGAAGCAGGTCATAGAAGAGCAGGTTGATCAGATGCTGCGGGACAGCATTATTGAGCCCTCCTTCTCTCCCTGGTCATCGCCGGTGGTCCTGGTCCCCAAACCTGATGGCTCATATAGGTTCTGTGGGGACTATAGGAAGCTGAACAGCAAGACTGTGCCTGACGCTTACCCGATGCCCTTGATTCATGACATCCTTGAGTCCTTGGAAGGGGCCTCTTGGTTTAGTTCGTTGGATCTACAGTCCGGGTACTGGCAGGTAGAGATGGAGGAATTGAGTCGAGAGAAGACCGCTTTTATCACCACCAAGGGGTTATTTCAATTCAAATCTATGCCATATGGACTCCGGAATGCCGCTGCTATTTTCCAGCGTTTGATGGAGAGGGTGTTAGCTGATCTGAGGGGAAAAATCTGTTTTGTCTACATAGACGACATCATCATCTATTCAAAGTCACAAGAACAACACATTCAACATATCAACGCCGTTCTCCAGAAACTTACCCAAGCCAATTTGACGCTGAACATGAAGAAATGCCATTTCTTCAAACGACAGCTCAAATTTCTCGGCCATATTGTCTCTGAGAGGGGAATAGAGATTGATCGGGAGAAGACCAGGGCTGTTGCTGAGTTCCCTCCACCACAAGATCTCAAAGCTCTGCAAAGGTTTTTAGGCCTGGCGGGGTGGTATCATAAGTTCATTCCCCACTTTGCGGATATCTCTGCTCCATTGAACCACCTAAAAAAGAAAGGAGTAAAGTGGGACTGGACGCCAGAGTGTCAGGCGAGTATGGATGCTCTTAAACAAACATTACAGAACTCACCTGTATTGATCCAACCAGACCTCAACAAAACCTTCCAGGTGCACACTGATGCGAGCGACGTAGGGCTGGGCGCCATCCTCACGCAACACTCAGAGGAAGGAGAACAAGTGGTGGCGTATGCATCACGGACCTTAACCGGGGCCGAAAAGAATTACAGCACGTCAGAAAAGGAATGTCTGGCAGTGGTTTGGGCAGTGGAAAAATGGAGGCATTACCTGGAGGGATGGCCTTTTGACGTTTTCACTGAACACTCAGCACTCGCCTGGGCATTCAACTGCCCTAAAACCTCCTCACGACTAACCCGCTGGACACTTCGTCTGCAACAATTCACCTTTCGGGTCCATCACAGGAAGGGCTGCCTCAACATGGGACCCGATGCTATATCCCGGGTCCAGGAGCCGTTTTCTACGGACGCTACCCCTTGTCTGGCCATGTCTTCGCACCATCCGTCCACATTACCCCACTCCTTGGAAGAAATCGCTCAAGCTCAACGGTTGGACAATACCATCACTTATCTGCAATCTTGCATCAAACCTCGATCAGTCAAGGAACAGCCCATCACCTTTGAAGACCACCAAGGGGTGTGGTACCGCAAGTAGCGCGCTATGTAGCGCGGCCACATTATGAGGGAATATATATATATATACGGCTGTGAATTGTCATTATTAATTAATACATAAATAATACAGCTGTTTTGTGTATATTGTTATCCCCTGTGTTTTTTTGCCCGTATATGTGTTTGCGTTCCTGTTTTTACTCACGCGAGACTTGTGTCGGGAAGATCCAGGGAATCCCTGTGACGTCATGGACTCCGACAGCTGATTGTCACGTACTATGAAAGTGCCAGCTTACCGGCGTTCGAGAGAGGACGCTCTCAATTCAAAGTGAGGATTACGCGATCGATCGATCGATCGATCTACACAACCCGTTGTCATCGTCTGTTGAGGATATCTTGTTGAGGAAATATACGAGAATATTTCACCTTTGAGAGACTTTACAGGACAGCGCTGTACACCATCGTGCTCCCGGGTTAAAAGCCAAACCGGTGAGGCCGATTCAACACACACACACACACTCACACTCATTACATTGGACTGAGAACGGACTATTCCACCACATTTACATTCCTTCTTTTGTTTCTATAATGTATATACTGTTTTTGTTGTTGCTTATTGTTTAATACACTTTGGGTTTTCATTTATTCTGTTTTCATTTATCCCAACACCTTTTATAAAAAGTTAAGAACTTCTTGACGTATTGTAAACTGACTTCTGTAGGCTGAGTGTTACAATAGTATATATTGTATTTAAAGCGTTCACAGGCAAATATGTTTCATGTATTTCCCCGGGGTCAAAATCAGGCATATGTGGCAGGAAACACAATTCCTTGCTGCATATCAATATCCATTGATCACTGGATCTTTGGTAAGTTGTAAGGAACACTATATCGAGTCTAACCTGTTTTTTAAACTGATAATCGTTTGTTTTACTCGCGTTTCCCCTATTAAATCCAGTCATGCAGCAGCTCTTCTGCCACTCAGTCCAGCCGGGGGTGTGTTCCGACGGGAAAGTGAAGTCAATGCATACCCTCTATAGACGTTCACTGTATCGTATCAAGGAAAAATCCATACCAAACAATACCATAAAAAAAACACATTCTAGCCAACAACTTTTTTACAACCAGAACGGAACTAAAAAAAAGTCTAAAATAACCAAGGCTCAGCCAAAATCAATACTAAACTACTGCATGCAAGCACAAACGATCTTAGAACGTTGGCCCAAAATGTAAAAACATAACTACTCACTAATTTTAGTTGCATTCTCTCTTCTTTAGGCAAATTCATCCACAATGTCCTTGGTGTTTAATTCACAGCTTCGTGCATTCTCAATGGAAAGAATTGCCAGTCCTGATAGTCTGTTCTGCAACATGGTGCTCCGCAAATCTTTTTTTTTTTTTTTACTTCAGTTTTATAAAATGAGCAACAGTAACAGGGATGTAATGAAGAGAACTAAAACGGTGCACGTCACTGAATCTAGATGTGATTGAGTTGTTCTCAACAATCAAAAAACTGGCCAGTTATATATTTAAAGTAATAAATAATATTTTTCGAGCTGCTATGCGATAGGAAAATGGAGAATAAGCAGGGGAAAAGACTGTTTCGAACTCGGTCCGTAGCATCAAAGGCTGAATCCTATTATCAGCGAGATTTATTTTGTAATTTTAGTGGGCGGAGATTAGTGCAAATAGCACCTGCTATAGGCAGGCTATTTGTACTTAGTGTAAATAGACACTCTATACATGGCGTAAACTGAAAGAAAATGTTTTAGTACAAACACAAATTATTTCTAAGAATTATTAAATTCTTCCCTTTTACTGTTTTACTTTCTTATTTGCTCATTTTCTGACCGTAACCATGTTGGCCATGCCTTGGGCTGACAGAATCAATGTACCTGTATAATCGGCACAGCCTCCGCATTATAGTGCAACCAGAGCTCAAATCCAACAACACTCTTTTCCTCCAGGTTACAGATTAGGTAAATACAATGAGTAGGACAAAATATCTGCTAGCACTTTGGAAGTTGCACTT